>NW_022145594.1:41492805-41604734 GCF_000002235.5 Strongylocentrotus purpuratus
CCCCCCCCCCCCCCCCCCCCCCCCCCCCCCCCCCCCCCCCCCCCCCCCCCCCCCCCCCCCCCCCCCCCCCCCCCCCTCTGTGTATAGATGGCTCTACGTAAGTTACGCTGGTCGGTTGAAGGTCGTGTTAACTTAATCGTGGCAAGTAGGTCCGAGTAAGATCATGTGGACAACTAATGGTGTGTGTGAAATATACATGAGGTATTTACTGCTGCAGAGATTGACTTATGCCGACTAGGAAAACCCCGTCTGAACAAGACTCTAGTATCTCGACTTTTTGTTCTCTCTCTCTCTCACTCTCTCGCAATACAATTGGGGGAAATGCATGTTCCCTTTTGTCACCTGCACTGGTTTCAATATTTGTTCTGACTTGTTTTCAATTACAAGACTGTGATACTATGTCATGTAGCGTTACATGGATATCACATTGCAGATAAATTCATCAGTATCAGGTTTGATAAATTGAAAGAAAACTGAATTTGAACCCCGGACCATGACCTCTCCCTCTCTCTCGCAATATGATTGGGGAAATACATGTACCAGTTTACCGCCCCCCCCCCCAAGGTACTTCATCGACTTTGCACGTCATATATTTTATTCCAGACAGTAGGTCTTACAAGTATTTAAAAAAATTGAAGTTACATACACCCTTATTTGCATCTGGCTCGAGGTTTGCTTGGTTATTGGAGGAATCGCAGGAACTTATGTGTTTACATGATCGCATTATTTCTTTTTATTCTATCACTAGTGTGTGCTTTTTTTTTTTTTTTACTGTTTACAAGTCAATTGTATTTTTGTCGATTATTGTTTTATTAAGCTTTATATTCCATGGTAATTTGGGGGAAAATTAATCTTAGTAATAGTTGTTGCTGAATTTTAGCAACAGTTGTTCGCCATTGCTGCTCTTACAACCATGACATAGAGTAGCAATTTACTTTTTTCGGGAATCATGATAATTCGTTTTACAATTGAGTCCACTGTTCGCATGATTAAGCGGAGAGGGGTCGGAGTGAACGTTCTCTGCCTTAAATGGCGATGTAGTATAATTCTGATATGTTCATCCTTCCTACAATTCTATTTCAGTGACAATAAACGACCTATTTTAAATGTAGGTTTCCTTTGAGAAGTTTCTATTGTAAAAAAATGTTTGGCCCGCACAATATAGATCCCACTGGTTCAAATATTTTGTCTGACTTCTTTTCAATGACAAGATCGAGTACGCGCTCTTAAGTCTATGGTGCAAATCAATCATGTTTTACAACAATAGAAACCTTTTAAAGGAAGCCCAACATTAAAAGAGGTAGTTTATTGTCACTGAAATAGCATTGTAGAGAGGATGAACATATCATGTTAATTTTATGTAGCGTCACATGGCAATAAGCCATTTTCGTAATGTAACCAAATTTTATACATAAGTCTTTGTAAAATGCCTCAATACACATTATTTCATTCACCTGATAAGAATAATAGTACTTCAATAGTCAGAATGCAAACTGCATAAATTAAGTATTGCTAGGTAGGTCGTGCCATAATGTTTGTCCAACCTGACAACAACTAATGTATGCAGTTCGGATGATGTCTATTGAAATAATATTATTCTTATCAGGTGAATGAAATAATTTGTATTGAGGCACTTCACAAAGATTTATGCATTAAATTTGATTACATTACGAAATTGGCCTATTCATTTAATTCAATTGATCAGTCAATTCTGTTGGAAGCAACGTTACACTTCAACATTTTACCGAATGGTCCACGTCAAATGGAATGTCCCTTAACCCTGCTAAATGTAAAGGTATGCAGGTGTGTTTTATGAAAAAGCCCCCAACACCACTGTCACTGGAAATTGAGTCAACAACCTCTCTTATGCCTAGTTCACACCGACGCCGAATGTCGCGCTTTAAATCGGCGATCATTTCGGCGTCATTTTTTCAAAAAATCTCACGATCTCCCGAGATATGTTATGCTAAGTTCACTCCGACGCCGAATTGATGGCGCATTAAATCGGCGAGCAAAGCGGCGGCAAAGCGTAACAAAGTTTAATTAAAGCGTAAAGACCTAATAGAGCGTGAGAAAGCTTTGAGCAATTCGGGACATTCGGCAAGAGCGATAAAAATTTAAACTCTGTTAAGCTTTCCTACGCTTTGAGCAAAACTTTGATAAGCTTTAATACGCTCTCCCCGCTTTACGCAATTCGTGACAGATCGCCTCAAATTTTTAAACAGTTTAAAAAAAATTGGCGCTCTTGCCGAATGTCCCAAATTGCTCAAAGCTTTCTCACGCTCTATTACGGTCTTTACGCTTTAATTAAGCTTTGTTACGCTTTGCCGCCGTTTTGCTCGCCGATTTAATGCGCCATCAATTCGGCGTCGGTGTGAACTTAGCATAAAGCAATCCACGTCTGTCAAATTTTTAGGAGTCCATATCCGCTGTGATTTTAAATGGGTGATCATTTTGATTTCATGATAAAACCAGGGATATCTTTTCTTAAATTATCCTACCATCTCATACCATACTGTTTTATGCTCTTATATGTTTTTTGTATATCATGTTTTTCATGTTTATGTTCTTATGTTCTCATATTCTATGTTTTTTTTTATTGTTCGACCAATATCTAATTTTTATAATAATAATGTAAAACAAACAAATATACTAACTAGGTGAACACACCCAAAGAAGGGCCATGCATTATGGTTCAAGGAATGGCCACACAGAGGAATTTTTCCTGTTGGGGGCCGGGGGAAAATGCAATGAATTTTTGACAATTTATTGCATTTTCTTCGTTTTGGGGGATTTGTGGAAGGGGCCGCGTACCCTAGCAAACACTGCGTACAGTCATGATTCAGGGGCTAAGCAATGGCCTCGTTACTGTGAGGCCCCAGGATAAAAATCGTGTCGATCAGCTATATATTAGTGCCCTTTTGTGAGGCATTAATCCTCATTACTGTCAATTATGACTTAAGGACGTAGGTCCCTTAGCTGATTAGCATAGTAGCCCATATATGATTAAGCAGTCACGCAAAACAAACGCTCGCAAATTAATATTCAATAAAATCTGAGAATGTATGCCATTATCTAGATCTATTAGAAAAAAATAATTTTTTAAAATCCTTCCCTAAACTGGGGTAAAAATAAATATTCCACCATTATGACCAACAGTGTATATATGTGTACACTGATTTATTTAGAAAATTAATTCACTACGTGATATGTCTTAATACGTTTTATGTTTGTATAAATATTTATGTTTTTACAATGTACAAAGTTCTGCAATTCAGCCATCTGGCTGCAAATGAACTTTTAATAAAACCATTACCATTAATTCAATTCAATAATTATTGGCTTATTATGCAATTTCAAAATACAAGCATCTTCATCGTCGTTTTACATGAAAGGAGCAGTAGCTCGATTGATCATGTTTACATGTTGACATGATAAAGTGATAAATACATATAGGCCTATATCAATCGCATTTTTAAATATTTGCACGTTAAAAAGATTGTTAAAAATACATTTGAAATAACCGTATTACACATTAAAAATGACAAAAGAAAGTTTCATGACAAAGATAGTATGTCATAAATTACTGTCGTTACGTACACGCTTACTTTCATCTGGCTCGAATTTTGCTCGGTTATTTGGTAATGGGGGATGAACATGAAATAAGAATAATTTTTAACATGATCGCACTATGTCTGATTCATTCCTTTTCTAATGCTTTCTGACTGTTTTCAAGACAATATCATTTTTGTCAATCCTAGTTTTATCTAGCTTTATGTCCCATCCATGGTAATTTTTAGGGAAAGCAATATTAGCAATGATCGTTGCATAATTTTAGATGTAGAAATAGTCTGTCTTTTTCTAAAAGTTGATACACTATGACATTTATACTACGTCTATATGTTGCTTCATTATAATATAAATCATTCTCAGAATATTAAGTTGTTGCCATGGCTACAGCTATTCTCAAGCGTGACCATGACCCTGGATAACCCCTGTGTTATTTGCAATCTAACATGTAGCTTGATGTATATATATATTTACGCTTACATTGTGCTTCTATGTATTTGATTTTAAAATATGTTATATTCTGAAAACAATTATTCATTGTCATGCCAACGTTTCTGGCAATGTCACCAAAAACACGTTTAATGTCAAACAGGCAGTTAAGAATAGCCAGTCATCTGGGTTCCACGTACAAAAAAAAATATAACAAACACAGGAACAGTAAACGAGAATAGATAAGCATTTGTCTAAAGAGAACGATACATCTGCGATATTATTATCCCATGCACTTTATCATTGAGCATTTAAGCCATGCATATACCTTCTTTGATGTTTGTATTATGGTGTTGTCATAGCGAATTTTGGTCAGTAAAAACACTTACCTTCAATATTAACATCTCTGAATATTACACATTACATTATTTGTGTTATCTTCATATCCGCCTTTTCAGCATCTACCAAAAACACGAATGCTCCAGAATTGCCACGATGGTGGATTGTATTTCACAACCGAGACTGTACTTCATCACAGTGTGCTTCGTTGTCATGACGACCTGTGTCTATCTGAATAGTCTAACTATCGGTACGAGGCTATACAGCCACGGCAGGTAAGCACTCTCCCGAAATAATTGTTATGTTTATCCATAATTTTAGGATCAGCTCAATTGGCCACTCTTACCAAAAACGGGATAAAAAATGAAAAGAATAATTTTTGACGGAGATTCCGAACGTAACAATGATTTTAAACATGACGACTCAGAACGCTTAGGAAAAAAAGCCCAGTTTCGGAGCTGTGTTGCGCAATAGCATATGACGTCACTGCAGGAGCCTCTCCGGTGAAAAGGAGGGTGATTTAGGCATTAAAATGTCTTTATAAAGGCAAACTATGATATTAATTGAAGAAAAAAAAAACATTTATCCGAAAATAATATGCATGTAACTGTTGTCGATCACGAAAACCCAATAAATTCAGTCAGACACAAGCTTTTACGGGAGTTGTCAATCTTTATTTTACGTCTCCGTATCCATCCATGTAACTCCGTGAAAACTGTATGACAAAGACAAAAATTGCAAGCATAATAAGTAAATATGCAAATGAATCTCACCACAACTGCAATGCTTCAATACGTTACCAAATAAGGAAATGAGTATTTATATCGATTACAGTTTCGATCGATCACAGAATCATCTACGCAAATAATCTTGGCTATAAACCCTTGCCAATCGTTATAATCATTATGTCATACAATTTATAAGGCTTCTATGGCTCCTTGTAACTTGACAGCCTAACTAAATTGAATCAACTCCAATAACGAAAGAATAATGACTTTTCATTGCCCCACATATGCCTTTCTATGTAAGTAGAAAGTGTAGATCCTTCCAGACCCTTCCTTGTAAACTTCATTTATCTTTGTCCTAAATTACCCTAATCCAAGTACTTTCATAACTATGATAAATGAAACCTGTCTCATACAGTCATAAGTCATATATATATCAGTCATTACTCTTCACTTTATCCAATATTTCATAAATGAATTTACCGTTCTACGTAAATTCCTACACAGTCGCACATTACACGTGTACATGAACGTATCGCTACATACAGCCAGACTTGGCTTTATATCCAAATTAATCTTCATAATCCTTTACATAACAGCACTTAATTGCAAGCAAACATCATATATATAAATATACTGACCTCTGTGCCTTTTGTGAACTGAATATCCCTCAGAATACGATTTTTGACAAATCAAAACATTCGGTAACAAACAAACTCAGCTTGCTCCATCGAACCAAAAATAGAGGGCGACAAATTTCTGAGCAAGTCAACGTCATCTACAATGCACTTTATAATCTCAGTACGTTTCTGGCAATTTCGCCATTCCTAATAATGAATTGCGATGATATTGTAAGATCCTTAGATGCGTCATCAAGCCACGTGACCCTAAATGGATGGATAATGTAATTTTGGGGTCAATTTCGAGATTTTCTGAAAAATCAAAGGCTGGAATATTTAATAAGTAGAGGTGTATTCATGTTTTGAATGGCTATGTTAGTAGGGTTAGAGTGGCCCTTTAAATTTTGATGAAATCAAATTTAATTTGATTTCTGTTGATGTGCAGGGATGCATACAACTCATATTTTGTTATTCAAACATCTAAAAATATTTTATCGAATTCTAGATATTAAACAAAAAAATTATTTAACTTGTTTAAATAAGCCGAGGTGTATTAGCGAGTTATGACGAGTTGTGATGAGTTGCCTCAAAGAGGCACTAGCAATACTCGCGAATAGCTCTTCTTGTAACTTGGGATAACTCGCGCGACTTAGTATGGCTCGTCGTAACCTTTTACAACATTTTACGGCTCTCCTCGAAGTCGCGAGCAGTTTCAGAATTTTGAACATGTTCAAAATTGTCACTGTCTCGTTGAAACCCGAGGTGAACTTGCTTACACTCGCAATATACTCGCATTATTCGTAACAAGGTTGCACTGCACTCTTCATAACTCATAGCAACTCGCCACCTTCAGGTATACTACGCGAGTGCTATTCGAGTATCCAAGAGTGGAGTTCGAGCACGACGATCGTGCTGCGTGTCATGCCTACGATATTAACGCGAGTTTAGATCGAGTACGGGGACTTACGGCGAGTTTCGTATGAGCATGAGCAGAGTGCAAGGCGATCATAACGAGCATGACAAGTGCACCATTACGTCAGCTGGCCTACAATTGTGCAGAGGATCAAGGCCTATTCTTCCTCCAACATATCGAGCAAATATGCTTCTGACATCCATCTTTATTTTGGAGAGCGCCATAATCAGAGGCAGCCCTCTTCGGGGGACAGGAGAGCAGGAAGGGGTGCCGGGGGCACATTGCCCCCACTTTTTTAAGTACTCGAAATGTGCCCCTTTCTACATAGGAAAAGTGCCTCTTTATCTTTGACTTGTGCCCCTATTAATTTGTAGAAGTACTCCTACCCCTTCAATAATGATAAGCGCTATATAAAAATTAAATATTATTTTCATTATTTTCACCTCTTATATTAAAGTGCCCTTTTATTTTGACAAGTGCACCTTTTCTTTCAACAAGTTCCCATTTTCCTTTGCAATATTTGCTCTTTTTTTACTTTTGATAATTGCCTCCTTCACGTCAGATAATTTGCCTTATTCAAATCTGAGATGTGCCTCATTTATTTTGACAAGTGTCCTTTTCCTTTGTAAGAAGTGCCCCTTCACCTGTTAATAACTCTCTCTCTCTAAGTGCCATACCGATTGACTTTGGCGATCATGCTGTTCCACAACCCTCGGTTCCTCGGTTTCTGCAGACTGTCCATCCAAAGTATCCTCCTTCTTCCCCTGCTCCTTCTTCCCACAATTTTCCTGTCAAAGCAAGATTCTCTAGGCCTTCTTTACGTGTAATGTGACCCATGAACTTCAACTGCCAAATCAACATATCACGTATCATTTTCCTTTGCACTCCAGCTCGTGTGAGAACTTCCTCATTACTTACTTTGTCAGTCCAGGGGATTTTCATCATTCTTCTTAAAAACCAAATTTTGCAACTTTCCTAACGCTTTTTAGTATCAGAGGCTAAAGTCCACGTTTCACAATTCAATACTCTTATTCTGGTCCTCATACTTATTGTTCGATTTGTCAGAATTTTGCCTAGCTTTGAAAATGCAGATTTAGCGAGAGCTATCCTTTTCTTGATCTCTGTCTCACATCTGGCATCCTCGGTGATCATGCTGCCGAGGTAGTTAAATGAGGATACTTGTTTAATAATCTGTTCTTTCAGTTTCAAGTTACATTTTGGACTGCTCTTCTTAGTTAATAACTACCCCCTTTTTAACTTGGATACGCGCACCTTATATTTCACATTTTCCCTTTTCCCTTTCTAATAAGGGACTTATCCCCTTTATATAAATGCCCCTTTTCACCTCTTATAAATGCCCCTATCAAAATCAAATGGGGGCCCTTTTTCGTCGACACATGCCCATTTCCTATTATCATAAGTGCCTTTTTTCATCCCTGGTGAGTGCCTCTTTTAGAAGGTGTAAGAAGTGCCCCATTTTCACCTCTGATAATTACTCTCTGTACTTTGAATGAGCTCCTTTTCTTTTTGATAAGTGTCCTCTTTTCCTCTCATCACTAAACTAATTTGAGGACCATCACACTCAACTGCAAAGTATGATGCTTAAACATTATCTTGTACTGTGTTTAAAGTGAAAATAATAATTATTATTATTATTATTATTATTGTTATTATTATTATTATATATTATTATTATTATTATTATTATTATTATTATCAGTATTATCATCATCCCTGATAATGTAATCACAATGTAAGGGTATATACCAATGTCTAAAACATTGTATATTTTCGCTTTGAGAGTTCCCTCTGAAGGTGCCCTGTTTTCTTGGTGCCCCCTCCCCCCCCCCCCCCCACTCGATAATGCGTCGTATAATAATTCATGCAAATACCATACAAATTAGTACATTTCAAGCGAGTTCACGCGAGTTTACGCGCGTTCAAGCTCGCGCCAGCTCACCACAACTCGAAGCTCCAACTCGGCTTAAGCGTTGGTCACATCCCACCGTGCGTGTTTTTAGTCCGTACGGTTTTTGGGGAGGCCACGGCCGCCACGTTTTTTCTGAAAACGTAGGGAGGGAGTGGCAAAGGCAGGGAGGGAGTACCGGCAACGCGCGTCACACGCACTGGGGTGAATCGGTAGCCCGAACGCAGCCCGAACGCAGCGAAAGTTCCCCGTGCACTAAAAGTGCTACGGTGTGTCTGCGTGCTCCCAAATCCGTACGGAGGCGGTTCTCATCACGTACGGATACCCAAATTTTGCCCACGTTTTTGCACGTAGACAGCACGCACTTGAAAGTACGGTGGGATGTGACCACCGCATAAGTGGGAGCCCGGCTTGAGGCTCCACCCTAAAAAAAATGTTACAGATCTCATTCATCTTGTGACTTCATCTGTAAATCATTAGTGAGCTATTGAGTCGGTGGTATGTAATTTACCTCAGCTCAGCACATGCTCACAAAAGAATTGCATTCTCACATGCAATACCTCCACATTACCTTTTTTTTCCTGGTAATATTCACTATGAACATGACGGACAAAGAAAGAGGACAAAATCTACAGTTCCTCAGGTAGATATAGGAACATACCTTCCCTGCTATTATGTAAAAAATGTGTAGAACAGGTGTCACATGTATATTCACCTGTTCTACACATTTGTGCATGATAATAGCAGTGAAGGGATGTTCTTTTGTCTACCACAGCAATTGTTGAGGGTAGAATGAGGAACTGTTTATTTTGTCCTCTGTCTTTGTCCGTCATATTCATAGTGATTACAGCACGTCTGACATAGCAACTCCTATGTTGGTATTATATGGTCTATTGTAAACAGGTGGTCAGCCCTGGTGAAGCGTCATAGCAAGGAATAGTAATGCTTGCATTTCCATAATTTTGTTAAACGAATTCGTTTTGACTGGGTGCCTGCCGTATCAATAAACCGAGTTGACAACAGATTTATGCATGGCTGATCGTTAAATTTGGGTGAAATAACGCAGGTTTACCCACATTTGAACATAGAAATATGCCGCCATTTTGTCTTCTTAAACACCGAAACGGATGACGTCAATATTACAGACGAGTCAACCAACAATGACTCTATTGTGTCGAATGATAAAACCGAAGATCTACAAAATGAGAACTTTTGTGAGGTATGTGATCTCCGTTGTGATGACAACAATCGGATTTGTATGCATTGTAAATGTCTAAACCTGCGAGTAGATCAACTATGCATGGACATGAAAAAGGTTCAACATGTCATTGAGTCACTTCTAGACAAAACATCTGACAGTTGCCCCGACCCAGCTCCCAAGGCATCTACACAGAACCCCCCACCAGAATCGCATTCTAAACAGTCACATTCAGCTTCCCCCCCCCCCTTCCCGAACAACCAACGCCTCATGGTACTGCAGAACAATTAGCAGATTACAGGCATAAGCGTAAAGATGACTTCATGCAACAAAACACTATGAATATGACTGACAAAGAAAGCGGACAAAATATACAGTTCCTCAGGTAGACAATGGAACATCCCTTCGCTGCTATTATGTAAAAATGTGTAGAACAGGTGTCACATGCATATTCACCTTTTTACATAATAGCAGTGAAGGGATGTTCTTTTGTTTACCCGAGGAACTGTATATTTTGTCCGCTGTCTTTGTCCGCCATGTTCATAGTGAAAGAAAGTTGTGAGTGAAAGAATGAAGCTACAATGTGATGTTCTTATTGTAGGAGATTCTATTCTTAAGCCTCTCAGACCGACCACGATGTCTTCACAAAAGAGAGTTAAATGTGAAACGCATCCCGGAGCTAAAATAGATGACCTCTTTGAACCAACAAAGAATATGGTTGATAAGAACCTACCCCAAACGGTCATCATCCACGTCGGATCAAACAATATGGCGATGAATGACTCAACAACAATAGAGAAAAAAGTGGAGTCACTGGCCCTTCAAATCCTAGGTGAATGCTCTTCCGTGAATGCGATTACGATTAGCTCCATCATCAAAAGGAGAGCGTATCAAAGTGACCTCCTCAACAAATTGAATGACACCAACAGTCGACTAAAGTCAATGGCCCTATCCTACGGATGGGACTTCATCAACAACGACTCTATCGAGCCAATTCAACATCTATGCAATGATGGCATACATCTCAGTCCTGAAGGGGTTAATTTATTCGCCCAGAATCTTATCCGCCACATCAACTCAGAACGAGATAGTCGATTACAGAGGGATGATCAAAACGATAAACCTGTATTCCCCATCTCAAATGATGTTCAACAAATACATGTTGATCGGAGGACTTTATCCTCCACCTACGCCACTCGCCATCCCTTCCCACCTGACCCGCATCCTTTCTCCATGGCAATGCAGAATCCGCATCAGCAAACTGCGTCATATGTGTCTGAAGGACCACAACTGCAACCCCCTACAATGAGCTATGCGCATGCTGTTTCTTCCCCTCGCTACACAGGATGTTTTTACAGTGGAGAAACAAATCACAAGCACCTACACTGCCGTTTTGGAGAAAAGATTAGGTGCTACCTTTGCAATGAAACTGGACACAAACGTAAATTCTGCAAGAATACATATACCTGCTAAAAAGCAGGCAAGGAAGACTGTGCCGATAATGATGCACTAAAGAAACATTCTCCTAAAAATGATGACAAAAATGAAGAAGTCACTAATGACGATGATATCAGCGATTTTAATGGTAATATTGAAACTAGCTTCGATGACAACGAGGCAAACTTCAGTGAAGAAATAGAATTGGACTTTGACGATGGAGTTGACTTCGATGAAATTGATGCCAGTGAACCCAATTTTGCTGACAAAAACTAAATAGACATTAATATTGGCAATGTATATGACTCTGATTTAGATACTTGTTAATGTAGTCCGGGAACGGAAGAAACCAAATTGTTACCTAATAATATTAAAGATAATTGTCTGAGAATAAAAAAGAAGCATGGAATAAGAATAGCTCAATTGAACATTATAACTCTGTTATCTAATATTGACAATCTTCAATTGATGGTTAATGATTTTAAATTTGATCTTATTGCATTGAATGAAACAAGATTAAGCAGTGAAATAAAGGACGTGCAGATAGGTATACATGATTACTGTATTTATAGGAAAGACCGTAATAAGAATGGCGGAGGGGTTGCAATATACGTTAATGAAAATAAACCTAGCCACAAACTAAGATCAGATCTTCTGGTAAATGATATCGAACTTGTTGCTGTTGAAGTGAAGCAACCTATGTCTTCACCTATGATTGTTTTAGCTTGGTATAGACCCCCTGGAACAAGTATCGAACTATTTAAAGCCATTGAGAATATTTTGTTAAAAATTGACGAGGAACGAAAGGATATCATATTTTTAGGAGATTTCAATTGCAATATACTTGCAGACCCTTTATCTTGCTAAACAAAACGATTACTTGAAATTTGTCAAAATTATTCTTTAAGCCAAATAATCAAAGAACCCACGAGGGAAACACCGCTTTCATCTACCCTTACTGATTTAATTTATACTTCTAACTGTGTGAAAGTGGTTGAAAGTGGCGTCATTCATTTAGGAATAAGTGACCACTCACTTGTATATATTGTATGGGGTCGAGTTCGCAAATCATTTCCTAACCATGTGTATAGGACATATAGAACTTATAAGAATTTCAATGTAAATGACTTTTGTGACGACCTAGGTAACATTGATTGGCAAAGTGTTTTTACAGGTACTGATGCCGATTCTTCGCTACATGAATTCCAGACAAAGTTATTAACATTATGTAATTTACATGTTCCGGTCAGAAAAAGTCGTGTAAAAAGAGATCGGAAACCCTAGATAAATGCTGAAAAAATTAATCTTATTCATGAAAGGGAAAAGTTGAAAGAAACTGCAACGCGAAATAATACTCGTGAGAATTGGAAAGCATTCCGAAAAAGCAAGAATCACGTTATTTATAGAATAAGAACAAACAAAAGAAAAACATTTCAAAAGAATATTAAAGACTCGCAGGGTAATGTTAAGAAAACATGGAAAAATCTTAACATGCTGATACCACGCAAGAATAAAAATGTGAAAATTCAATATTAAAAATTGATGGAGAAGAAATTCATGACACGAAAACAATTTCACAAAAATTGAATGAATTCCTCGTCAAAGTAGGTCCTTCACTTGCTAGTGTCATTCAATGTACGAGGCACATAAATGCAATTACCAATGTTATGCGATTCTTACCGCATACGCTGACCAATATCTCTCAAATTATCCCAGTAACCATAGATGAAGTGAAAAAACAATTGTTGAAACTGTCAAATGACAAAGCAATGGGATGTGATATGATACCGATGAAACTGATTAAGCTGGCAATTTCCAGTATTAATGAACCTTTAACACATGTTATAAATACCTCTATTAGTACTGGATGTGTCCCTATCGAATGGAAAAAGGCAAGAGTAAGTGCTCTACATAAAGGTGGAACAAATGAACCCACAAATTTTAGACCGATATCAATATTGCCAATACTTTCGAAAGTACTAGAACGTGTAGTGTTTGATCAGTTATATGACTATCTGAACAGTAATAATCTAATCAATGTATATCAATCTGGCTTCCGGCCACTGCACTCAACAGCCACTGCATTGCTGAATTCGACAGATCAATGGCTGAAAAGCTTTGAACAAGGCAAAGTGGTGTGCTCTCTAAAACTAGCTAGTAATACAAATTTGAATATTAACATAGATGGAACCCCTCTGAAAAGAGTTACTACGTGCAAGCATTTAGGAGTGATTATGGATGAAACTCTATCATGGACAGACCATATTAAATCTGTACAAAAGAAATGTAGTAGTGGATTGTTTATGTTAAAATCAATACGTAATATTGTTGGTAAAGATACATTGAAATTAGTATATAATTCATTGATTTTATCCCACCTCTACTATTGTGATGTAATATGGGGAAACTGTGGAAAGTGCCTTCAAAATGATCTCCAAAGAATTCAAAATCGGGCAGCTCGAATAATAAATGATACCCATTGGGATTCATCGGGACACTTCAACCTTAATAAACTTGGATGGGATACGCTTGAACAGAAAAGGAAAGAAAATATCGCTTTAATGACTTTCAAAATACTAAATAAAAAAGCCCCTTCTTATTTAATTGATAAATTTTCGTTCAGAGAAAGACCATATAATACGAGAAGTGGCAATCTATGTGTTAAGACAATCCAGCCTAAAACGGATAGTACCAAACGCACATTATTTTGTGTACAGAGGCGCTTGCCTATGGAACTCACTACCACAGGAATTGCAAGCTGCACAAACCAAGTACAGTTTCACAACAGGACTTAAAAGAATAACCAATTTATAATCATATACAGTATACTATGCTCAAATATGTCTATGAACTTTCGAATGTTTCCTTCTTATTTTTGATGTGTCCATTTGTGTGTTGTTTGAATTTATATTGTTGTGTATATATCTGCTCGGGTATTTTTAAATTTCCATATGATGTAATATAGTTTCATTTCATTTTATCCGAAAATGATTAAATAATAGAGTTTTATCTGCTGTACTTATTCATGATACTTATCTAGATAGAGATAGCAGGCTGAGGATTATAATTTGGCTTATCAGTGAAGGTTTTCAAAAAGTGGAACAAGTCCTACATTTATATGGAAATGTCTATTCTACATAAATGTACATTGTGCCCCACGCGTTACCACAGGTTAATAATATATTGTGTTAGTTAGATAAAGCTGATCCGACCTCTTTTTTTATGGAATTGGGCTGTCCCAAGGTATTAAACTCAGAACTTATTAAAGTTTCACTCAAATTCAATGTCGCATCTGTAAGTAATTCAAACATATTTCCCCGAATTCACAAAGGAGGTTTGTCGACAAACCTCCCTTTGTTTTTTACAAACCAAGGTTTGTAAAAACGCGTTGAAACGCGTCGTATGACGCACATAAACCTCGGTTTGTCGACAAACCTCCTTTGTGAATTCGGGCCATAATCTTTAAAAGGTAACGCGTGGACATGCACATTTTGAAACATCCCTCATTTGGATTTTGAATTGGTTCACGACCTGAAATTTCTAATATGAATGACCTACCCCCTATGCTATATGTCTGTGTTGATAATATATATTAAAAACTATTAAAATACATTAAAACGGATGAGGTATTTTTGAATGTCCCACGCGTTGATTTACATATGAATATATATTACTTTGGCACGTGACCGTGATTACTTTAAGAAAAGGTATGAAAAGACGAAGTGTGATTGTTGCTTTGGAAAAGTTCAAGTTTTATAAAAACAAAGCAAATAACCTAAACGAAAAATATTTAAAAACGAGTTCTCAGAATGCAGAAATGATTTGAGCAAAAATTGGAAGGTTTTGAAAAAATGCATGCTTTCAAGGCAAAAGGAGATAAACAACACAATCTTGATTGATGATAACAAATAATAACTGACAAAGTAAAGGTAGCAAATTTATTGAATGAAACTTTTAATAATGTGAGTTCAAATCTACACACTGGTACATGTCCAAGCATTGTAGATGGTAATTTCAATTCTTTACAAACGTTATTTCAAACCGATTTTTATTTTGAATTTCAAGGAATCAAATAAGAATTTGTTAGAAATAAACTACGCAATATTGATTGTAAAAAGGCTATAGGAATGGACGGTCTACATCCCAAGTTACTCAAATTAGATGCAGATATCATTGCGAAAAAACTCGCTATATCATTTAATCAATCATTAAAATCTTCACGATTTCCATTTGATTTCAAGGTTGCAAAGAGACTCCGATACACAAGGGAGGTACGTTTAGTGTGGGTAATTTCAGGCCCATTTCAATACTGCCCTCTTTGTCAAAAAATCAAGAGAAAGCCGTACATAAACTGTATTCTTACCTTAACCAAAATAATTTATTATCAGAACGTCAGTCTGGATTTAGACCGCTTCATTCCTCAACCACATGTCTCACAGAAATTACTGATTTTACAATTTTTTAATAATATGAATTCGGGTCAGATTACTGGATCAATATTTTACGATCTTAGTAAAGCGTTTGACGTTATTCCACATGAAATAATACTTGATAATTTTTTTTTCGAAGGCATGAGTAACAAGCTATATGAATGGTTTAAATCTTACTTAATTGGTATACAAAATTGTTTTACTATAAAAATTCATTGTAGCGAGTATTTAACTGTTAAATCCGGGGTGTCACAAGGGACAATTCTGGGCCCCTTGAATTTTTGTTTGTATATTAATGATATTAATAATTTAAAATTCATAATAATTCCAAGATGTCACTTTTTGCTGACGATACTGTCAATTTTAATAATTCTAACGATTTTTCTGAAGTTCAAGAACATTTACAGAATGACTTTGATTTAATATGTAAATGGTTTGATATAAATAAGATGTATATACCCTCAAAACAACTATGGTGATGTCCTTTGGATCAACAAGAAAGTTGGAGAACACTCGTCTCTCAATTAAATCAAATGGTTATAACTTACAGTGTGTCGAAACAATAAAATACCTAGGAGTTATACTTGACTCACAATTTACGTGGTCTGAACATATAACATGAATAAGTACTAAGATGTCCCGTCTTTATTGGATGTATTCCTCAAATAACATGCCTAATCCCCCATAAAGTTATTAGGTAGAAGTGTTGTGGTCGAGTGGGTACGTCGCCGGACTGTCGATCACAAGGTCCGCGATTCGAGTCCCGCCGCCGCACTAATGTCCTTTGGCAAGACATTGATCTACATTTTCCAAACTCCACCCAGGTGAAGTAAACGAGTACCTGGTAGGAATTTATTCCTTAAAATGGCAGCCGAGCTTAAGCCAGGGTTATAATCGGGAGCGCCAGGAGGGTCAAATCTGACTGACATGAGCGCTATACAAGAACCCACTATTATTATTATTAGTATAATTATAAAACTCTTGTATTAATGTTACCACATAGCGACTATTGTTGTACAGCTTGGGGAAACTGCTAAAAGACAAATCTATCGAAGCTGCAAAAGTTACAAAATAGATTTGCGAGATTAATTTTATATAAATATTTCGACACACCACTTTAAATTGGCAATCGGTCGAACAAAGATTACAATATCACTACGGTTTGTTAGTTTTTTTAAAATTATAAATGTCATGGCCCCAACTTATTTAAAATCACTTATCAATTATCGCACCTTCAAGTACTGTACCCGCTATTCATTGAAATCTCTTCTTGACATCCCATACCCGAATGAAAAGAGAAAAAAAATCTGTTATAAAGCAAGCACCCTGTTTAACAAACGTCCTTTCTCAACTCAATTAAGCAAATCAATTAAAACATTTAAGCGAGGATGCCAATTGGCAAAGCATTTATTATAGTAGAGTCTCCGTTCTGTTTCCCTTTACCGGTATAATTATTTTGTCTGATGTTATATATATTTGTACTCTAGATGATGTCAACTATGTCAATATTTAGTTTTTATGAATGTTCTACTTTCATGTATTCCATGTGTTTTTGTATATCACATGTTTGTTATGTCGTCCTAGAGGGCGTACTTGGAAAGCAGTTTTTTACTGAATGTAGTCCTACCTACCGTCTATTTTAAATAAAACTTAAATAATAAATCATCATTTTCAGAATAAGGATTATCATTATTATTGTAATTACTATCATTATTTCGTCATTATATCAGCTTGATCAATGCTGCTTTTATCTGATTAGCAAATTGAGGGCAAGCTACAACCCGTAGCATTAGGCCTCAATTACTTTTCATAAGAGTCTTGCGGTACCAAGCAGAGCTGCTTTCTGCAGGAGCTCTATCTTTGTCGTAACCCAAATCTTCTTCAGATGTTTGGGAAGATTGCTTGTGATCATGCCTATGCACCAACCACCACGGGGTAACCTATATCATATTCATTATTTGTATTATTCATAAGTAGTAGTATCAACGCTAACGTGTTGTTGTATTTTTTCCGCCTTTAGAATGATGCCGAATGCAAGTTCATGGCGCCCTCATCGTCCACCTGACCCAAACGTCAACTGGACATGCAGTCCAAAACAGCGGATTGTATTCTGCAAGACACACAAGACCGGTTCGACAACCACTGCAGCTCTTCTGGAAAGGTTCGGTTACCGCCGAAACCTGAGTTTCGCTATGGGTAGAAACAGTCATATTATCTCCCACACTAAACTATTTCATCATTCTATGGCTTTCAAAATTCCTAATAGAACACGCCAAGACTTTGATTTCCTGGTAAACCACATTCGCTTCAATAGAAAAGAGATGGATATTTCGGTGCCGAACGCTAAGTATATTTCGCTAATTCGAAACCCGATAACCCAACTCGAATCTGAATTCGGATACTTCGAAATGGCCGATAAGCTCAAGATCAAAACCAAAAATCCGTTCATGACCTTCATCTCGAATCCGCAGAAATATTATCACATGAATTCAAATATGTGGTTTCGACGGAGAAACGGACAGTTATACGATTTGGGACTCGATCATAAATACGATGAGAATTTCACAGTCATCAAGGACAAAATTCAACAATTATCCACCGAAATAGATCTCATGATGATGAACGAATATTACGATGAATCAATGATTCTTCTGAAAAGGATGATGTGTTGGGATTTTGAGGACGTTCTTTACATAAAGCTTGGAGTTCGGAGCGGCTCGCACCGTTATCCCCTAACTGCAGGCGCCGTGGAGAAAATCAAGGTATGGAACGCCGGCGACGTGATGCTCTACGATTATTTCAATCGCACTTTTTGGCAGAAAGTTCGCGCTTACGGCTCGACATTCTCCCATGACCTCGCCCATCTGCGGACCATGCTACGTTATGTGTCTGATAAATGTATACACTCTGATAAGAAAAACCTTAAAGATAAACGGGTCGAACAATTCGTCCTTTATCCTAACACATCGAAATATTGTACAGATTTGATACGCGACGACGTCCAATACACAAAGCTGATAAGGAACGAGATGATCGAACGGGGTCGGCTTGAGTTTGAGAACAAAAATCGTTCACTCGGATAGGACAGTAAACTGTTGAATATTGTAACATTTACTTTCTCTTGAGTAGTATCTATGAATAGAAATGTGACACGAGGAGAATGTATTACCGCAAACTTATACATTTATACACACCAACATGTATCACCAAACATTTAGAGATCTTCTCACTATAAACATGACGGACAAAGAAAGAGGACAAAATATACAGTTCCTCAGGTAGACAAAGGAACATCCCTTCACTGCTATTATGTAAAAATGTGTAGAACAGGTGAATATGCATGTGACACCTGATCTACACATTTTTACATAATAGCAGTGAAGGGATGTTCCTTTGTCTACCCCGGAACTTTATCCTAACACATCGAAATATTGTACAGATTTGATACGCGACGACGTCCAATACACAAAGCTGATAAGGAACGAGATGATCGAACGGGGTCGGCTTGAGTTTGAGAACAAAAATCGTTCACTCGGATAGGACAGTAAACTGTTGAATATTGTAACATTTACTTTCTCTTGAGTAGTATCTATGAATAGAAATGTGACACGAGGAGAATGTATTACCGCAAACTTATACATTTATACACACCAACATGTATCACCAAACATTTAGAGATCTTCTCACTATAAACATGACGGACAAAGAAAGAGGACAAAATATACAGTTCCTCAGGTAGACAAAGGAACATCCCTTCACTGCTATTATGTAAAAATGTGTAGAACAGGTGAATATGCATGTGACACCTGATCTACACATTTTTACATAATAGCAGTGAAGGGATGTTCCTTTGTCTACCCCGGAACTGTATTTTTTGTCCTCTTTCTTTGTCCGTCATGTTCATAGTGTCTTAGGGTGGTTTTGTGTAGGGCAATGACCAGCGTGAGTAAAGCACAGTTGTATTGAATGATCACGCTGCTACGAGTCTGTGAGGCTCTTTCGCACCGTCCAAGTCAGCGAAATATCAAGCGGTCAAGTATTGCACATAACCGATTCAAGAAATCCTTTGCATTCGATGCCATTGGTGAACTTTGTATTTGAGAGGGGAAGTCGGTGAAAGTGATAAATACAAAGATTGATGTATGTGTGAACGATTGACCACAGCTTTTTTTAATTTGATGAAGCCCTTTTTACAATGAAATGGAAACATGTTACATGTCATGTTTGTACACCATTAATTTCACATAGTTACGAATGAGCCTCACAGAGACAGAGAAGCGTGATCATTCAATACTGTGCTTTGCTGAAGCTGATAACGAGGATGTTATCTCAACCAACACGGATTTTTCTTAGATGTATTAATTTATAAACTTATGATCGTTTTAGTACAGTTTGTGAAGAACTAAGAAGTAAAACGAATTAAGTGAATTATGCATAAAGCCTCGGCTAGATCTGACGCGGTAAACCGCGGCGGGTTTTATTTTCTGATGACGTCAGTATCATACGCTTCATTTTCTGTATCTTCTAACACAGAGAACTTGAAGAACTTTGATTTAAAGAGAAGGTTCATTGATTTTAAAAACTAACTATAATGTCATTAATGCAAAGGTAAAACTTTGATTAGACAAGGTTATCACAATTCCATGTCTGGAAACATTCGAAGTAATGATTATTATCAATTACAAAACGCTTCAATACAGCTCCGGCATAGCACCTGATCGAAGAGCTCTCCGAACGCAGTTGAGATGTGTGACGTCACATGTTGAACATGATTTGCACATTCAGACGATGTTCCACGACATCTCACATATTTTAGTGCCTGTTTTGTCATCTTCTCTTCAGTTATTTCTTTTACTTCACTACTGTCAGTCTAAATGTTCAATCTATTGCCTCACTGATGAAAATGCATCGATAACAAAATTAAAGATAAACTTTAGTACTGGTAATGCGATTGCATTGTGAAAGAAAAGGTGTGGAAAGGATCAGAAACAGTTGATCATGTAGCATGTAAGTATTGGTGTGCACTGCAAGGTTCTGGAGTCATCAAAATCATAATAAATTTGACCGAGTCTTGGTAAAGTAACAAGCACATACACAGAAAGCTATGTATGGGACAACACGAATGGTGTCGGGGTTGGTACTACCTTGATTCCTTGTCTTTCTATGCTCATTACTCAGCCAGTATACATTTTCTTCCAAAATTGTTTGGCACATGTCATTTATTTGTAATCTTGAACATTCAGTGTAAGTTTCGTTTGATTCTGTGAGAAATAATTTTCTTTTTTTTACCAGTACTCAACCTTCTCTTTAAGGATTCCGTCGCTTGTAAACCAAATAAGACGCCATTGTATTTTCAGCTGCATACACCGCGGTATGTTTGGCGTTTTAAAGGCGAGAAATGCCGTCCATGCTATTATTCCGGGGGGGGGGGGGGTTCAATTTAAAAGTGTGGTCTTTGATTGTTTATTAACCCCTATCCTGTGTATTTACAAAAAAAAACAATTTAGTTATCAGAATCGGTTTCATATCCCATTTTCAATGGTGTTAACATTCCATTACATTTATATACACTAAACTTATCATAATTTGAGAAATAATAGTATTGCAATTATGTTTTTTCTTTATGGCATGTCGTCTGCTTGGGCAGGATTGGTATATATTGTGACGTCATTAAAACATCGTTATTTTTCTGAAAATCTCTCGTATATCCTAGATGCTTTTGGAGGTGGTTTTATATGTATTTGTAAAAATCACACGATATGTAGTTGACCTAAAAACTTGTGTGGTAGCCATCTGTTAGCTTACCAGTTTCTAGTGATACGTTATTTGCCATATTTGTGATTTTCTTTAAACGGGCACTTCAAGCTACACAACCATAATTCTCTCTTTTCATTTTGCATGTTATATACATGTATATAATATATATATAATATATATATATATATATACATATATAATTATATACGTGTGCGTGTGTGTGTATATATTACTTGGAGTACCAACCATGTCCCATTAGTCTGCCTTATTGAATATATATATATATATATATATATATATATATATATATATATATATATATTTATATACGTAGTTATACAGTGGTTTTACACATATATATACTCAGTTATACATACAGTTTATTTATATAGAGAGAGAGATATATACATATATGTATACATGTATATACCTAGGTAAAGAAAATGTGATACCTATCCGAATGAAGTAATTTAAAATTCTTTTCAAAGTTGTAATAAGTTCAAATAGACAGGTACCAAATCTCCTTTAACTAAATATGGAAAAAAATCCTTTCAACAATGTACCATCATGCTTTCAACATGAGTATATTCTAGACAAATATTAGGTAAAAGCAAAATGTTATGATCACTGTTTACCCTACATTTGGTAGATACTATATTATTTGTAGATTTTACGTGAAACATTGCTTTGTCTAGTTGACAATTAAATTCTCTAAAGTTATAAACTAGGCACCATTATGAATTCATTCAACTTTTTGTTAAATAGGCCCTGTTTATGAAGCCTTGCTGGCAACTAAATCCTCTGTAGTTTAGTATTATTAAATCTCTCATGTCGTAAGAGAAGTATCAATAGAAAGTGGGTTTATTCATGTTTTTAAAAGATACCTCATTTGTTAGGATTTTCAGTCATAGAATGTGCAGTAGGTCAAAATAAGGGTTAAAGGGATAGTTGAGTTCTGTTTCAGACCGCAAATGCCTTCAAAGTGCATGGTTTTTGCTCTTATTCTTATCTATGACATTTATAGTGCTCTTTTAGAACCTAAAATTGCTATGAAGGTAATTTTAGACCCCAAAATGTGTGAAATTTAGCCAATACAATCATACCAATTCAGCTCCACACGGTGACCGTCAATTAATTATTAAATTAAAAATAACAATACATGAACTGGCTAATTGCGGGTAATATATAAGCAACACGAAAATGCCAACAAAAAACCAACATCGGCATTGGCTGAATTACGACGTAAAAGGCGTTATTTCGTTTTTGTCAACGTTTTTTCAAATTTTTCAAAATATCTAATATTTGTGGTGGTACACAAGCATTAGAAATCGTTATATTTCAGCCGTCTCTGAACCGATTTTGATCAAACTAAGATGATTTTGTCATTCAAAAATTATTTGACACTCAGTTTTTCATTATCTCACAAAAATTACTTTGTGTAGCGCCCTCTGCAACAGAACTTAACTATCCCTTTAAAGTAAAAAGTAAAAAGTTGCAAAATGCACTGCTCTTGTTCGACTGTGCGTTCAAATTGCTCTATTGCACTGGCTTATCAAAAGTTGTTAACCTAGGCATGGTGCTTCAGAAAGTTTTGGACCAAATAGTCGCTTATCTTGCCTGACATGCCACCATGGTGTATGAATTTCTGATTTGTCTGATTTATTAGAATTTGGCATTCATGAATGACCAGTTGGAAACAATAGCCCCACTGTCATTCATATAAAATCACAGAACGCTCTACAAAACAATATCAGTGCTTACCGGTTCATTTTGCAACTTTTCTTTTCTGACCCAGCCCCTCGATATAATGTACTGCTCACTACATGACTGCAAAATCATAACACACATGGTATCATTTTAAAGACGAATAAGCGCTTTCCAATGATAATAATCAAAGCGGCCGTGGTAAGAGATCTAAATGTGATATAACGTGAGTTTCCAAACTTTTTTTTTTTTGGAGAGTTTTAGGAATTGTAGTTGTCTACTTGAGCTGGTTGGCAACTAGCCTAGTTAAGTTTTATGACTATGGATCCTGGTGTACTGTATTTACTATTTAATTATATAATTATATTACATTAAGAACATTTTGGGATATTTTAAGTGCCATCTGTATAGATTTCCAATGTCTTTCGTCTTTCCAAAGAAATAAAATGACTTCAACGTTACCAAATGGATTTTTTTTTCAATCATTGTGTGTTGTTGAGTAGTCCATAAATATATACAGAGGGGTTGCATTAGGTTTGTTTTCTTTAATTTGGCGCACTGGTGCAAAGAGGTGGGGTGGGGATGGGCTTTCTTAATGGGTTAATTAAATACACGAAAAGGGGACATATGTTGACACTGGTGAATCGGGAGGGCACAACCGTAATGTTATGGGTTGATGAATACGTGAGCACATAATTATAGGTATCATGGTCTGGAAGAAGGAAGATTAGTATTCGTGGATGGAAATTAAAATGTATCTACAGCTATTATCTTAATACCCTTCTACCTTACACTCTGAAAGTCTCACTTGCCAGTAATTGGATCAAGGTGTTCGATATCCACAGACAAATAGTTAAAGAAATAATTTCCATACATAATGGCTTAAACACAGATAACGATCATCACGACCGAAAACTTTGTGGCAGATAAAAAAAAAAGAGTACATTGTGTTACTCTGTCTTACATCATAATGTAAAAAGCTTAGTAAATGTATAATGAAGGTAGAAAATAAAATCGAACCAAATGTAATCATATCAGATCAAATCGAATCATATTATACTTAAATCGATCAGAGGGGAAAATGCATTCAATTGAATCCATGTGATTTCCATGATTTCTATGTCCATCTCGCATTCCAGTATCCTCGTTTTCAGAACGTAACAATTTGGTTATGATGTACTCATATAATCTCAATTTTAAGAGTGTTTTATTTGAGTTCTATGCAGAAAGCTCATTGAGTAAAGAATCACCTTGTTGATTTATGTTATTAATTGATAAAATGAGTATTTTTGATAATAGTAATACATTAGTAATAATAATAATAATAATTAACAGTTTTTGTATAGCGCATAACACATAGTAATAAAACATGTCCCTAAGCGCTCTAGAGAAAAACACAACAGAATACATAGACAATATGTACAGGGTAACAGACAACTGTTACTACTACAGGCGACAACGACTTCTACCATCGCAACAACAACTACTACTACTACTAATAATACTGATAATAACATTCATGATAATAATAATAGTAATAATAATAATAATGGTGTTTTCTCAAAGAGCTTCAAATTACAATATAGATTATGAACGAAAGGGGTCGTCACATGTAAACATTTGAAGGCCGTTTTGAAATAATGTAAACAATTAAATACAATGATACAATAACGTTTATTCATGAAAAGATAATTACAATGATGTACTGAAGTTTATTCATGACAATGATACAAATAAGTTTGTTCATAAAAACACATAAGTACAACGATATGATAGAGTATGATAGTAAAAGCGGAAGTGATGTGAAAAAGTGGAAAAATACATGAGCAAAGAAGAGTGACGGAAGGACGAGAGATAAAAGGGGAAAGAGAGATAGTGGGGAGGGAGAGCGGAGGAAGAGGAACAGGACAGAGAGTGAGGGAAGGTTGAGAGATAAAGAGAGAAAGAGAGATAGTAGAGAGGGAGAACGGATAAACAGAGAAGAGGAACAGGACAGAGAGTGAGGGAAGGTTGAGAGATAAAGAGAGAAAGAGAGATAGTAGGGAGGGAGAACGGATAAACAGAGAAGAGGAACAGGACAGAGAGTGAGGGAAGGTTGAGAGATAAAGAGAGAAAGGGAGATAGTAGGGAGGGAGAACGGATAAACAGAGAAGAGGAACAGGACAGAGAGTGAGGGAAGGTTGAGAGATAAAGAGAGAAAGAGAGATAGTAGGGAGGGAGAACGGATAACCAGAGAAGAGGAACAGGACAGAGAGTGAGGGAAGGTTGAGAGATAAAGAGAGAAAGGGAGATAGTAGGGAGGGAGAACGGATAAACAGAGAAGAGGAACAGGACAGCTTTAGAGTTGATTTTGCATGATATGCCACCGATGATTTGATGGTTTAATTTGAAAAGAACTAGCAAATCCTCTCTTGATGTATTTTGTAGATGTGTATGACGCTTGTACTTATAACTTTAGAGTTCAAATTAAAGGCATTATATGAGGACAAAAATTATTCAGGACTTTGAAACTCGTCATCATAATGTTAACTGGAAGTCTGGAACCATTCAACATATGATGACGAGTTTTAAAGACCTGAAGAACTGGAACCATTTAATTTCTAAATTCTTGGGTTTTCCCAGACTTGACACAGGGCCGCCCATCCAGCTCCTAGAATGTGGGGTTTGATAACACAGTCCCATTGTGGAAATGTAGCTGAACTGATATAATAATAATGAAAGTCATGATGGTCAAATCTACCTGTAATCTTGTGTGTGTGTTAACGTATTAGTATCCTTTCACATTTGTTCACTTGCAGGAAGTGGTCCTATCCAACTATGGCAGTTTCTCCTTGAGCTTCTCACCGATAAGACATTCCAGCACATCATTAGCTGGACCGGAGATGGCTGGGAATTCAAGCTGTCCGACCCGGACGAGGTCGCGAGACGGTGGGGCAAGCGCAAGAACAAACCCAAGATGAACTACGAGAAGCTTAGCCGAGGACTGCGCTACTACTATGACAAGAACATCATCCATAAGACGGCGGGCAAGCGCTACGTCTACCGCTTCGTCTGTGACCTGCAGAGCCTTCTGGGATACACGCCCGAGGAGCTGCACGAGATGGTCGGCGTCAACCCCGCACGAGACGATGACTGAGAATCCCGCGATGTGCACCGCGCAAGAATACCGGACTTGTGTGAAATTTTGAAGTTGCGTATTAGACAGAGGACATGACTGTTGCGTAAAGTTTATCGCATTCTATTTTTGAAAGAAAGTTATTCATTGGTAGAGGATATATTCATGTGGTGAGGAGTGTCGCTTTTCCTCGTGTAGAGACATTACACATTTGTTATTACACATGTGTTGTAATCGAACTCGTGAAATTCGTGAAATTCCGCCATAGTCCTCTAAATTTGTACGTACATCTCTTCAGAAATTTAATTAGCAGCAGTGCAATTTGAATAATTCAGAAGCATGCACTTTTTTTTTATCTGTATAGGTTGAGAGTTTGCAGAATGTTAGATAAAGTAGCATTCGAATCTGCCATTAAATTCGTCCAAGTATGTCTTTTATGCCTTAATTTTCAAGCTATTGAGAAGGATTTTAAATGAAATGAAATTTTGACAATTTTTAATCCTTTTATGGGGTTAAAGCCTACAAAACTGTACTTAATCGTGTATAAATTTAATGCTTACATGTTGCATGCTTTTTCATATTTTTGTGAAGAAAAAAAAACTTTGATATGTCATCTGGAATGACATTTTGGAATCCAACCAGTTCTCTCCTTTTTAAAGTGAAAATGTACTATTATAGTTATTAAAGTCCTACGCATTTCCTGTAGTTTTAAAATAGTAGATGAAAAAGAGAACCAACAACTTATTTTTCTCATGCGAAAATGTCTGAAAGTGCTTTTTGAAGATGAGTCATGTTTATACCTACTTCAGTTTTTATTCCACTTGCAAGAACATTCATGTGACCAAACTTTTGTTATTGCTTGCTGACTGAACGAATGAATATTATGACCAGGCTGAATTAGGTGGCGTGAGACAAGGTTCGTTCCTTGAAAGCCAGCAACTTGCAATATATGATTTAATTCAAACCTTTTGATTTACATTCGTTAGAAGTACATTCCAAAGTCGTCTGCATTGTACCATTGGTGCGCCTTGTATAAAAACATACCAGATGAAAGGGGGAAAACTAAAAATTCAGTCGCCTTTGTTGTAAAATAAGCTTTTTGACACACTAGAAGAAAATGATTGTATTTTTCACAATTTTTGTAAGTATTGTTTATATTTCTGTTTCTACACACAGACCGTAGATGGTCAAAGATGATGAATATTTTGCTTTGAGTTTTATAGTGGTGTTTTATAGTGCTTGCACTGTTTTTCACCCGTTTCAATTATTTTTTTCTGACTGTGAAAAGTCCTTTTATGTCCTTTTATTTTAAGGCAAAACAGAAGTAATGTTATCTCAATATGTTGTTTCTGTAATACCTGAAAATGCTTTAAAAATATGAACTTCATTTCAAATACCCTGACTTATTCATCCTCCAATATTACATACGATGGAAGCTGAAGAACTCGCCTGTTCTGTCTATTAAAGATAACGAGGTATACATAATTGTTTAAAAGAGAAGATTTTGTGTTTTTCTTAATATATTGAAACCAAAGTAAACTACATGGATACCACACTATGCACACAAGTGTTATGTTAAGTCTCGGTAACATGTTATTTATATTTTTATTTTTTAGAGGATTGAGTTAGATTGGTTAATATGCCTTGATCAATTGTTTTTGTTTTTGTGTTTCCTTCTCACGTTTCTGTAAACGTCAATGTGTTCACAGACGTGGACGGTGAAAAAAATAAATTGTGAAATGTCGACGTAAATTGTTTATTTCAAATTGTTTCCATTTGTTATAAATGGTTTTGACTGATCTGTATATAAGAGGAGGGTTTTGTTTAACAAATGTAATATCAAACATTGAGGGAAATGTGGATGGTTAAAAACAAATGTAGAGCAAGAGGAATATTGAAAAGAGGATAAGAGAACGGGGAGAGATTGGGAGAGGAAAGAAAAGTGAGCCAGACAGAACGGGACAGGAAAATGAAGAGAACAGAAAATTAGAGAAAATGAGATAAAGAGAGAGAGAGAGAGAGAGAGAGAGAGAGAGAAGAGGGTAGAAAGAATAGAAAATATTGGGGAAATAAAACAGAGAAAATGAGCGTCGAGAGAACACATTCAAACGAGAGAGAGCGGAATGGAGGAGAAACAAGATAGAGTGCGAGAGAGGAAGGAGCATGGCCTAAAGAGGGGTGATGTATTGGAAAAGGGGGAGGGGGCATTTTGTTAATTGGATTTTCAAGGGGGGGGGGGGTGGTGAGAAAGACCTGATGTCTTATAAATGAAATGGGAGGGGATATTCAGCAAAAATGGAAACGGACTGAGGACGGGAAAGTAGATTGTTAGAACAAAAACAGGGGAATCTAAAACTGTCACCTAAGAATAAATAAGATACAAGTATTAGAGAAAAAATCAGAATGGAAGGAGGCTATGAATGTGAAAAGAGGAGGGGTCTGGAGATTGACGTCTGCATAAAATGACGTCATAATAAGTCATTCCATTTGTCTTCCATCACGTTAAGACAGTAGGCAATCATTGTTTAATAATTACAACAACAAAATATAATTGTGATGGCAAATTAGCTATATCGTCTAGGCCCCTTCGATAGTAATTTCAAATTACGTAATACGCCAACTCATGATGCGAGCGTGGCTCAAGAGCTAGCGTTTGAATGGTTCTTCATGTTTTGTTTTTGCTTATTGCGAGGGAGGGGGAGGCGGTGGCAAGGTTCCAAGATGAAACAAACCCCCGAAATGACGAGCTATAACCCCCGTCGTATTTCGCTTATAAATTGTGATTTCGAGAAAACTTTCGGAGGACAGTACATATGAAAATACAAAGGGCTAATCGACTATTCATGGGATCATGCAACAATTAACGATCTGGACATCTATATGGAATCCAAGAAAATAGTATGATACAAGTCGACCTCAATACCCCTGCTTATTTCGTTTTCGAAAGGTTTCATGTTTTAAAAAAATCTCGTCATTCTTTGCATTAATTCATTGAATAGATGATGAGTTAAAAAATTGTACATTTTAAAATTAACAGTAATGGCATGCATGAAAAACGCAGTTGCATATCAGCGCCGCGACTACATGTGTTTGTTTTTTCCCTTAGTCATAAATCGTTTCCTAATACGCGATCAAAATATCAACTCAAAAAACACGCTAACATTGCTTGCTTTATACCGGGGCGTCGCCTTTTAATCCATTGCCCTTCGAGGAGACGATAACAAAATGAATAATCACTTTTGTTTTTTTCGGCTTGTCTCACGTTTAAAATCGCACCGTCTTCACTCGGAGGCGGACCAGGTTTATTTTAAGGGGTTACTTTTCTTTTGATGATCGTTCGTTCGTTCGTGGGTTATGATCTTTTGAAAAGTTCAGTCATAAGGGAAGATCAGCTGAAAGCTACTTTGTTGCAAGTTCTAAAGATTCACCTGGAGTCTTGGAACTTAAATAATATACATACAGAAATATTTAGAATTAGACCCAAAGATTTATCTCAAAAGACGATAGCAAAATATTTCAAAATATTAATACAAGGGCACTTTGAATACCATATTATTGTGGGGAAATCATGACCGAATCATTTAATATGTTACTATAATATTCGTATATTTCACTATTCAATAAACAGGTTATTGGAATGCCCGAGATTGATTTTTAGAGAGTCTTAACGATCTTGGCCGATCGGTTTTCATATCTTTAAGAGGCCCTTTGTTTTGAAAGGGTGCATATTTTGTTGTCCACTTAGAGTATGCCACATTGGCTTAAAAGGGGGAACACGAGTGGGGGGGGGGGGGGGTCGCGCTCCTTCCCCAATAAATTTGCCCGTGGTTTTTTGGTAGCCACGGTTTTTTTATCTCAGGTTGACAATAATTCATGATGACACAAGGATGAGGTGTAAACAAAAGAGGGCGCTCTTTCGGAAAGGAAAGGAAGAGGACCCTCACTGCGCATACCTCACGTGCACATCACTATTGTAAAACACACAACAACAACACATTGATAATATATAATAAAATAATAAATGAATACATAAACAAAAAAATACATAACAAATATATAAGTAAATACCTAAATTAATTCATAATAAAAAAAATTTTAAAAAAATAAAGAAAAAGATGAATACATATATTTGCTTAATGGCAATGGAACTTAAATAAAACTATACGTCGAAAGGACGAATCTGTTCATCTCGCGCAGCCACCCCACCCATCCAAGCAAATAGTCATGCCCTGCTGTAGTAGGTCCATGATCATACTTCTTGATAAAGCAAATCTAATGTTAAGAAAATTTCCCGCGTCTCCGGACCACCCCCCCCCCCTTCTATTCATCGTGTAGCTGATCCATATAGAGTATTGAGATATTATAAATCTACGAGTATGCGAGAGTATGTTAAACCATGGAGCACCAAATAGTTCCCTCCCACGTACAATCTCTATAGGAAGGTAATATCTGTGAGCTTCATGAAATGCCTGACCAATCAGAAGCAACTTCCGGTGACGTAACTATCCCTCTCAGGTAGCTATGAGCAAGTCTGACAAGCGCCCTTTAATCCTGAAAATGACAATGCAACTGAAGGTGATGAATAACGGGTAAACAGGCGTAGGGCTGAACGAGCGACAGTTGTTTAATCTCAAATCATCGGCTAAAATGCCATCGTCATCAATCAACTATTGCCCTCGAATCAGCCAGACGGGTTAGTAATTTTTAATTTAAAGGGCAATCCAACCTTTGAAATGATTTCATTTGAGTTTATGAAAGCAGGGAAATATTAAAGAGAAGCGAAATGGCGAAAGTCTGAAATAAAACAATTCAATAATAGTAAAGCTTAGCTAAATATGAATTTTTTAAATATATAATAGCTATATCGGTATATAATCCGTATCAGGACGTTTACCTCCTGGAAAATCACCACCGGAAAACTACCCGTCAAGGACAATTACCCCCCCCCCCCCCGGAAAATTGTCAATCATACATTCACCCAAAAATATATAATTATTGCAAATATGTTTATATACAACCCTTGTACGAAACAAATCTATTCCGTCATAAATAACTTAGAAAATAAAAGTTCATGAAATTTTCTGGTGAGTAGCTCGCATTATGCGTCACAGTGTTGCAATTCCTCGGGGTGTAATTGTCCACGGGGGGAGGGGGTGTAATTATCCTCGGGGGTAATTGTCCTTGGGGGAGGGGGTAGTTGTCCTCGGGGGTAATTCTCAGGGGGTATTTGTCCTTGGGGGTAATTGTACTCGGAGGGTATTTTGTTGGGGGTAGTTTTCCGGGGGAGAAAAAGACACGCCTGGGTCACATAATTTTGGAGAAATTTACGTTTGAGTCTTTTTGAGTGTTTGACAAAATATGAGAGCGACAGTTAAGATTACCCATTTGGCCAATTTGTAAATGTTAAGGTAAAGTTATTACATTTTTCCAAAAATGTACAACTTTCTTTAAATTTTCCTTGATTTATCTCAACTTTCACCCAGGGGCGACGAGGCGACTTCCAAAATGGGGGGGGGGGGCACCAACAAAAAAGGGCACTTTCTGGAGAAGTGCGTGATTTATTTCATCTTTCACCCAGGGGCGGCGAGGCGATTTCCAAAGTGGGTGGGGCACCAACAAAGAAGGGCATTTTCTGGAGAAAAAAGGGCACCTACGAATGGAAAATATACAATTTTATAGACATTGGTATATACCCCTACATTGTGATTAACTTATCGTGGATGATTTCAATATTCTTTTCTTTTTATACATCATACAAGATATTGCTTAAGCATCATACTTTGCAGTTAGGTGTGATGGTCTGAAAATTCAATTGCGAGCGATCGAGGAAATTTGATAGATATTTTTGAGGTCGTAGTGCAAAAATATACATCTTATAAAGAGGGAAAACCCCAATCCTGATGGGGTTATCTCATAACGAAAGACTGAAACGACCTTTGATAAGTAACATTATTATATCATCTATACATTTGGGGGTATTGCTCTTAGTCGCTTGAAATTAGTGGCACGTTTAATGATGAAAGGAAAAAGGGGACACTTATCGAAACGGATAACACACTTATTAGAAGAAGAAAAAAGGGAGCACGTTTCAAAGTACAAAGGGTAATTATCAGAGGTGAAAATGGGGCATTTCTTACACCTAAAAAAAAGAGATCCACCAGCTAGGATGAACAAAAGGCAGCTTTTATGAGAAGGTGGAAGAAGAACTTATTTAAAAAGAAAAGGAGGCACATGTAAAAATAAACGGGGCACTTATCAGAGATGAAAAAGGCTAATTTTGAGAAGGGGAAGGGGTGCTTATAAGAAGTAAAAAGAGCATTTATAAGAAAGTAAAAGGGGCGCGTGTCAAAATAAAAGGGGCAGTTAGTAACGGCGGAAAGGGACACTCATCAGAGATGAAAAGAGCACTTATCAGGATGGGAAGGGGCACTTGTCAAACGATTATCTCTCAGATTTGAATAGGGAAAATTATCGGAAGTGAAGGGGGCACTTGTCTGAAGTAAAAAGGAGTAACTTCGCGTATCTGAAAAGGGTCATTTACCAGAGATGAAAAGGGGCACTTATGGAAAAGAATAGGGACACTTTTCATAGTTGGAAAGGGGCATTTATGAGAAGTGGAAGGGGCTATTTTTTAAATGGGGGCACTCGTCATAAGGAAAAGGGGCACTTATTAGAAAGGAAAAAGGGTACATGTCAAAAAAGGGGCTTTTGTCAAAGGTGAAAAGGGGAAGGGGCACTTGTCAAAGTAAAAGGGGCACTATTCCTATGTAAAAGGGGGCACTTTGGGGGTATTTGAAAAGTTGGGGCAGTGTCAGTGGCCTCCCCCCCCCCCCCACCCTCCACCGGTGAGCGTCGCCTCTGCTTTCACCAATCTGCTTCTATGTTTCTGCTTTCTTTCAGAGCAATTTTCTATTAGGATTGGTTTTTCCTTTAAGCAATTACACACATCGACCTTACATGAATACACAGGCCTTAATAAATCAAAAAAGGAGAAAATAAAGCAGCAAAAAGGCGTCGAAAGCGTCAGCGTCAAATCTATGCAACTGGATTAAAATCCAGAAAAATTTAATCAATAAAACACGATAGCTACTGATTTTCTTTTTTAACGGTGTCAGATGCAATATCTTTGTGCGTCACGTATTGCAATGTGCTGACATAACAATGACGTAATACTTCGGACATGATTTCCATGGGACATATAATAGGGGATTGAATTACAATGGAGTCGATTGTTGGAAAATAGTTGCGATCGTGTGATATATTAATAAATATCAAATAAAATATAAAAACGTAGAGTCTAGTGTTTGGTTAACACTAAGGATGGAAATATCTGAGTTAAATTGATTGAGAAGGTGAAATGGGGCAGTCTGCTGATTTGAAAGTGGAAGTAAAACCAGTATAGAAAACAACTATAATGTACAGGCGCGCCGGAAGCAGTTTGGGATTGGGGGGGCAAACATTCCAGGGGCTCACCTTCCAGGGGCAGTGACGTAACGAGCAAAAACGTTTGGAAGGGGGGGGGGGCAGAAGAGAAATCTGCATCACTATCACTCTTACACGTTACATGCAGGGCAGGCCCCGCGGAACGTTTTTCAAAGTGGATTATTAACAATCAGGTAGAGCGTAAAATGGCGTGGGGTCCAGGGGCTGAGCCCCCAGAAGTTTAGGGGTTTTAGGCATTCAAATTATGGTCAGATAAGCATATTTAGATACCTTATTTGTGACACTGGCAGGCCACTAATTGGCGGAGAGTCCAGGGAGCAGAGCCCCCGGAAGCTCGGGGGTTTTAGGTATTTAATAACGGTCAGATAAGCATACAGGGGACCGCCTTAGGGCCCTTGGTGGGGTCTTGGGGCGGAGCCCCCGTAAGCTCTGGGGTTTTAGACCTTTAATTACGGTCAGATGAGCATCCAGGGCCCCGCCTTAGGGCCCTTGGTGGGGTCCAGGGGGCAGAGCCCCCGGAAGCTCGGGTTTTGTTAGGTATTTGATAACGGTCAGATGAGCATACAGCGGACCGCCTTAGGGCCCTTGGTGGATCCGGGGGCAGAGCCCCCTGTAAGCTCTGGGGTTTTAGGCATTTAATTACGGTCAGATGAGCATCCAGGGCCCCGCCTTACGGCCCTTGGTGGGATTCAAGGGGGCAGAGCCCCCGGAAGCTCGGGGTTTTAGGTATGTAATTACGGTCAGATGAGCATACAAGGGACCGTCCTAGGGCCCTTGGTGGGGTCTGGGGGTTGAGCCCCCGTAAGCTCTGGGGTTTTAGACATTTAATTACGGTCAGATGAGCATCCAGGACCCCGCCTTAGGGCCCTTGGTGGGGTCCAGGGGGCAGAGCTTCCGGAAGATCAGGGGTTTTAGGTATTTAATAACGGTCAGATGAGCATACAGGGGACCGCCTTAGGGCCCTTGGTGGGGTCTGGGGGCGTAGCCCCCGTAAGCTCTGGGGTCTTAGACATTTAATTACGGTCAGATGAGCATCCAGGGCCCCGCCTTAGGGCCCTTGTTAGGGTCCAGGGGGCAGAGTCCCCGGAAGCTCGGGGGTTTTAGGTATTTAATTACGGTCAGATGAGCATATTTTGATATCTCATTTGTGACATTAGAAGGTCACTTATTTTTTCTCTCTCTCTTTCTTTCTTTTTCTCTGTAACAAACTTTTTCAACAATTGAGGGTGGCACGAGTCCCCGAGCCCGGCCGTTCTGCAGACCCTAACATAAATGCTTCTAAATAAGCATATTTTTCGCCCGACTGTAAATTTGGGAATTTCTAATTTTCCAACAAACGCATAAAAAGGTATGACTTACAAAAAAAAAGAGAAAATATACCGGAAAATCATGTCATTTCAGCAACATTTGTAAATCACTGGTATCGAATAAAAAAAATACCCCCCCCCCCCTCAGTACGCCAGCGTTCAGGGGCTCATAAGCTTCTCACCCCTATAACAAAAAACAGACACGCTTTCCCATTCTCTCGCAATATGTCTACGATATGCGCGTATCGCTATTATAAAAACCTCCATTGATAAATATAGGTAGCATGCGCAATGTTTAGGAAATTTAATTCCTGTTAACTTTCCTTTTCTTTGAATGGAATTTCATACGTCATTTAATTCAGGTTTTATTATTGTTATGTTCTTTTGGGTTAAAAATACAAACCATCTTTACTCCTTTACTGCTTTTTTTTTTTTTTTTGGAGGGGGGGGGGGGCGTTTTGGGGGGGGGCAAAAATGCGTTTTGCCCCCCCACTTTTTTGATTGGGGGGGGGCAGCTGCCCCCCCTGCCCCCCCCCCCACTTCCGGCGCCTATGATAATGTACACAAAATGTTGGATATTAAAGGCAAGGCATTTTACCGACATCGCTACCAACGTTGAAATGTTTTTTTCTTCGATTGCGCCATCTTTCGACGAAGGCGTTGATAAAGGGATTTCCGGTTCACAAACATCATTTGATTGCACGGTTTTGTTTTTTTCTCCTCCGATTTTTACTTAACATATGGAATGGGCTACCCTGTGAATTAAATAGATAGAAAAAGTTAACAAAATAATAAATCAGTTGGTGATGCATTGTGGGACATGACTGTCGACACATCAGCACATTGTGAGCAGCAGATTGCAGTACACGTAAATCTGTCGTAGTGCCGTTGGAATCCTGCCCTTCAAATATTAAACATAATTGCCGAACGATGAGGGTAATGAATTGTCCGACCAACTTCGAGGAAGTTATGGGACCCAATTTCTTTCCCCTAGTGCATCGTAAGATGTGGCCGTGATTGAGATAAACTTTGTCCAAATTGTGCTTGAACTTGGCTCGTTCAACAGATTCGTGGTATAATGGTTCATTCACTTGACTCTCAATCCAGGGGCGTCGCTAGAAGGAGTGTAAGGGTGCGACCCCCCCCCCCCCCACACACACACACACACACTCATCAAAACAAGTGTCAGTAAAATTGCGCTGCCGTCGGGAAAAATGAGAAAAGGGGGAGGGGGGAAATGAGAAGGAAAGAAAAAGAAAAGAAAGAAAGGAATAGAACGAAAAGAAAGAAAAATAAAGGAAATAGAAGAGAAAAAATAAAGAAAAAAGGACAGAAAAAAAGGAAAAGATGGGAAAAGATGAAAAGAAGGAAAAGAAGGAAAAGAAAGAAATGGAGAAAAGGAAAAACGGAAAAAGAGAGAAAGTAAAACAAAAGAAACGGTAGTGAAGGAGAGGAAAGAGAGGGGATAAGAGCCAGGCGGTAAGCCAGGTGGGGAGGTGGGGCGGTCGCCCCCCAAAAAACGCCCCCCCCCCAAAAAAAAAAAGAAGGAGAAAGGAAGAGGACGTAGGAAGAAAAAGGGGTTAGGAGTTGAGAATGGTACAACGAATCGTCTTCTTTCTTTAATAATCTAATGAAACGTCAGAGCTTCCGCGATACGCGCGGAGGAAGGGGAACTTAATTCAAACAAGGATTAAGAGTCGAAGACGGTACAACGAATCTTCTTTTTTCTCTAATGAATAATGAAACGTCGAAAGAAAATGAATTTAGACAAGGATTAAGAGTCGAGAACGGTCCAATGAATCGTCTTCTATCTCTAATAATTTAATGAAACGTCAAGGCTTCCGCGCTTCGCGCGGGAGGGGGGGGGGGAACTTGATTCAAACAAGGATTAAGAGTCGAGGACGGTACAACGAATCGTCTTTTTTCTCTAATAATTTAATGAAACGTCAAAAGAAAATGAATTTAGACAAGGATTAAGAATCGAGAACGGTCCAACGAATCGTCCTCTTTCTTTAATAATCTAATGAAACGCCAAAGCTTCCGCGATTCGCAAAGGGAGGGGGAAACTCCCCTTCTCTGCACCCACCCCCTAGGGAGTGCGCTTCGCGCGTTCTGTAAGTGATTCGTTCGGTGAAGCAGGAGCGTACGCAGGGGGGGGGGGGTCTAACCTCCCTCATTTTTTTTTTAATAGGCCTATAAAAAAATTGTGCTAAAGGATGACCCAAAAAAGGTAACCTTACCCCCCCCCCCCCCCCCCCCCACCTCCAACTCTACGAAACTTCGGTCGGCCAAATTTCAAAATTTTCGGGAACAAAAAAAATGTGCTCTTTAATAGTTAGTTTCATTGCTCAAAACATGGCATTTTGGGTTGCAAGTCTAAGTTCCATGAAGTGTCAAGATCACCAGAACCGACATTGAGGCCTGCCCCGATTCCCTGCATTTAGTCAACCAAGACAAACTGTAAGTTGAATCCATATTTGTATTTCTTTTTCTAATGATAAATTAGGCGTTTTCATTTGTCATTGAGAGAGTCAAGGTCAGAAGTGAACCTTTGAATTAGAGATAAGACTGCTTATCATTTCTCTAAAATAATTTATGTCACTCTTTATACATTATTTTGTTCATTTAAGAATGATAAAGGAAAGTACATGTTCGCAGGATATGAACTCAGTAATTCAGGTTCTTTCGAATTTGGAAAGGATATTTGTATGCAATGTAATTCATACGATACTAGTTATTTTCCCAGCATGATCAATATAAAATAACATTTTGGCATTATTTAGTTATGAAAACTCACTCATTTCACACTTCAGATTGGCCATGAAATGTATTAATTTCACTTGTTATTTATGCAAATTTATGCAAATACAAATACATTTTCATGATTGTTTTAATACAACAAAAAATGGGAGATCATGCGTAGGCCTATTACTATATATTTATTGACTAACAATTTCATAAGTATTTCTTCATTTTAACTAAAGTTTGTTCATTGTTTATCTTGTAACAATGTAAAAATAAAATTATCTCACTGTTAACAAAACATTTCGAGTCGAAACACAACATCAAATGACACTTGTTGTGCGGGGCGGGGGGGGGGGGGGATACCCACTCACTCATCTTTTTATGGTAAGTGAACCCGTTCGTTTTTCTATAGTTTTAGATATATAGTGGTAATTGCCATTGATCAGTATGCATATGCTTCTTTATGTTTCTTTCTTTCATTGATGGAAAAAACAGAAATCTAGAAGTTACTTCCGTATTACCAATAGAAGCATGGAACCGGTTTTGATTTTCAAATTTCCTTTCGTTAAAAAGATATTCACGATAGAAGAAGTGCTAGGATTTTAAAGTTTAACTATCCAATGGATAATCATTACTTTATTCATAAACAGTGTAATGAGTACGGGAATATTTCTTTAATATCCATTTAACATGAATTTTTCACAAGATACTCCAAAGACATATCAAATTACAAAATAAATATTTTACCAACCAGCCATCACTTTCTGCACATGCAAACAAAGTTGGTGGATCCCTTTAAGTTGGCCGATAGAAACCTTGCATTGGTCACCAAAGAATTAGCAACGATGTACAACACACAAGACTGGAGCGGGTATATAACTAATGTGATAATTTGGCAAAATGAAAAAAGCTTAAAGGGAGAACCGTGCCGGATCCAGTCATGATGTATTCATTCATTCTCACCTGAACATTGATGGAGTACCTGTTCTTCCTGTTGATGTACATGTAGAACTCGGCTCGTGCCCCACCATGGCTCCTGATGTAAGCATGTGTACCATCAACAGCAACTATGACTTCTGGAAATCTGCAGTGTACTGGAAAAACTGCTGCTGAATAGTCACTTCTTACCTTATTGTAACTTGTAGGAAATTTCATGAATTGTCCCTTTCTTCTGGCAACAGCTACGGAAACATCCCTCACTACTCGGCAAACAGATGACTGTGTAACATGCCCGCCTCGTCAAAGTTCTGTTTGTATAAAGTAGCGCATGCATTTTCATAATTTGATTTAAACGAATTCGTTTTCACTGGCCCCCTGCTGTAGCAACAGAGTTGACATAAGACTTAACTCCGTTTCGTTGACGATCAGCCATGCATCAAGTCTTTCGTTTTCTTTGGGCATGGCTGATCGTCAACGAAACGGAGTCTTTAGTCGAATCAGTCTGTTGCTACGGCAGGCAGCCAATGAAAACCAATTCGTTTAATCAAATTATGGAAATGCAAGCATTACTTTAAACAGACAGAACTTTGTTATTCCTGGCTCATTTTTCCTGATTAAGGTATCATATGGTATGAAATTTCTAGAAATGTGATTTTCTCTCTGAAATTCGGATACCTCCCGCCAAATAACTTTATGGTTTTCTCTTTTCAAATTGTTTTTCAAATCACTCATGCATGAAATATGCATCATATGACTTGCATCAAATGAAAGAAGTGGATCTAAACTTTACAAATATGTGTCATTTATTAATTATTATTGTGATTAAGTTATGATAAAACAACGATAACTCTCGGTTTTCGTTTTTCTGGGACGCACGGTATAATTAGCATATTTATCATTAGTATTATTATAATTATCGTTATCATTATCATTATTAGGATCATTATTCTTATTAGAATTAATTTTCTTATCAGAATTATTATTATTATCATCATTTTTATCATTATCATTTATATTATTGACATCAATATTTATATCAATATATCAACAAAAATTCAGTTTCATTGAGAACACAATTTCAACAACAACCAGTCTCAGAGCTATTGCACGATCATAATTTGACAGATGAAGGTTAGCCCTATATCATGTGTATGAAAATATAAGAATTTAGATCATACTAGTAATACAATTTTGGAACGGTTTGGAATGGTTAAAAATGGACTGTGTACACTGCAAATTCGTTGTGTAATGACTTTACACAACATTGGGTGAATCACTCCTTACTCAGGGGTTGTGTTAAAGGGATAGTTGAGTTCTGCTGCAGAGGGCGCTACACACAAAAAAAAATTGTGAGATAATGAAAAATAGAGTGTCAAATTTGAAAGAACTTACAATTTCAATGACAAAATCATCTTTGTTTGATCAAAATCGGTTTAAAGACGGCTGAAATATCCATAAATATAACGATTTCTAATATGTACCACCACAAATATAGATAATTTGAAAAGCCGTTGAACAAACGAAATAGCGCCTTTAACGTCGTATTTCAGCCAATGCCGATGTTGGCTTTTTTGTTAGCATTTTCGTGTTGTTATGACGCACAACCAGCCGGCCCATGTATTGTTATTTATAATTAAATAATTAATTAACGGTCACCGTACATTTTTGAAAGTGGAGCTGAATTGGTATGATCGTATTGGCTAAATTTCACACATTTTGGGGTTTGAAATTATCTTAATATCAATTTTAGGTTCTAAAAGTGCACTAGAAATATCACAGATAAGAATAAGAGCAATAACCATGCACTTTAAAGGCATTTGCGGTCTGAAAACAGAACTCAACTATCCCTTTAAGTTGTGTAAACAAAAATTACCCAACTTTACACAACGAATTTGCAGTGTAAAGTTGTGCAATTTAAAGAGAAGGTTGAGTTCTGGGAAGAGGTGAAAAATAATTTGAGAGCGTTATCATTTTATATGCAAGTGTGGGAGCAGGGGCGGATCCAGACGGCGACAGGGGGGGGGGGTGGGTCAAAATCTTGAGATTTTTTTTTGCGCCGAGGGGAGGGGGGGGGGGACACTTTTTGTTTTCTTCCAATTTTTGAGGAAAAATTTTGCTCTGACTCAGCCGGTCGGTGAATAAGCCGGGGAGGGAGGGGGGTACGAGCACAGGGTGACACGACATTTGCTCCTGCGACAATTGCTCCGGGCTTTATTTCGTCTAAGATGTAGGGTTAGGGTTAGGGTTTCAATAGGGTTTTATGTTAGGTTTAGGGTTAGGTTTAGGGTAGGGTATAGTGTTGAATCTAGGGTTGAAGTTAGCTATTCGATTAGTGTATGAAATTTACAGCGGAGCAATTGTCGCCGGAGCAAATGTCATGGAATCCACACATATCTTTTTTTTCTCCAGTTTTTGAGGAAAAATTTTGCGCCGACTCATCCGGTTGGTGAATAAGCGAAGGGGGGGGGGGGTGGTGGTGGAGAGAAGAACCACTAATTTTTTGGAGGGGGGTAAAAATATAATTTGTTTGGGGGGGAGAGGGTCAGGGGGCCGTGTTTTATTTTGCTTTAAAAAAGGTCAAATTTACGTTATTACCTTATATTTTACCGTTTAGGGGGGCAACGGGGGAGGGGGGCCGGAGAAATCGCTACGTGGATCCGCGCCTGTGTGGAAGAACATCAAATAAAAAACGTTCACTGAAAAAGCATGGCTCTTCAAATGCCTTAATATTCTTAATATGGCATTTAACATCATAAAAGTCGGGACGGATTTTTATGCCACATGTTCGTGTAGTCCCATATATATCTCTATGTGATGATGATGATAATAATAATAACGATGATGATGATAATAATAATAACGATGATGATGATAATAATAATAAAAATAATAATAATAATACAAAATGAGAATAATAATATGTTCCGAATTCTACGCAATGGTACGTTTTAAATTATTGTAGGTCCATTTATTTCTTATATTTTCCCACTGTTCCACAGAAATAATGCGGAACACTTCGTAGGCGATTCCCTAGTTATGTGAAGTCAATGAGTAATATTTATAGTAATTGATTTGTGTGGGTTTTTTTAATAGAGACTAGGAAAAGATATACAAATATTACGATAAACTGATGCTTATAAAGTAGCTTGATAACGATATGCGGTTAATTACAATACAATATATTTCATTTTCATTTAAAGACTTTATTTTCTGCAATCAAACAAATCAGTTATACAACAAATATGGATAATTATATAAAACATAAGGTATGCAAACAATATACAAAATATAGAAACAAATGTATAATACATGAGTAAGAGTAAACTTATACGTTGGGCCATTGCGTGTATAAAGAAAGAAAGCAGAAGGTCGCCGTTATAAGCAAAAGCTTGAGTAGACGGTCAACCGAGCTAAAATGAAAATGAGATGTGAAATATTGGCAAATTAACAAGAAGAGGGGGCCATGATACTCAAATGATATATATTACAATTAAATGTGAATATAGACGGTTGTATTCAATATAAATAATTATAGAATTAGCTTATGAATCTCATATTTATATGGCTACTAATTATACGTTAATAACAGAGATAAGAGAGAAACTAAACAAAAACAAGGGTGCAAGTGGTGCGTGTGTGTGCAAGTGCAAGTGTCCTCAAGCGCCAAAATGTTGAATCATCAGTATTACTATGTAACGTCAGACCAAAATTTAATGTAGTTTCTAAAGTTTTAGAAAAAACGCTTCTTTTTTTTTAATTTTTTTTAATTTTAATTTTTTAAAAATCTTTATACATTATATTGTGAAATAATGTGTTTTTTTAGTGTAGCTTTAAATGAATAGAGAGATGTACACTGTTTAATACGTCTAGGGAGTGCATTCCAAATGTCTGGACCGTGATATCTTATGGACTTATGCGCTAACAAAGTTTTAGGATTGTGTAAATGAAAATCAGTACAATTACGCGTTGGATATGAGTGAACATGGGAATTAGGACTAAATACGTCATGAAAAAGAGGAAGTGAATTTTGTGTGTATTTAAACATACAGATTGATGTTTGATATAAGTGCAAATCACTCACTTTTAAAATGTTTAATCTATAAAATAACGGATTTGTATGAGCTAAGTAATTAGAACGAGTACAAATCCTAAGTGCTCTTTTTTGCAAAAGAAAAATTATATTAATCTTAGTTATACTACAGTTCCCCCAAACTACATTACAGTATGTAAAATAAGGTAACACTAATGCATTATATAATGTATAAAGTATTTTCTCGGGTACAAGATCCCTCATTTTACCAATTACCCCAACTGCCCTTGAAATTGATGTTGTAATATTATTTACATGATTATTCCAAGTAAGCTTTGAATCCAAAGTTATACCTAAAAATTTTGTCGATTTCCTTTCAACTATAGAAATATCATCAATAACAATGTTTATAACCTGATCAAAGTGTGTTTGGGAAGCACAAAAATTTATAAAACATGTTTTATCTAAATTAAGTGACAATTTATTGCATTTAAACCATGTTGAGATTTTAACTAATTCATTATTGAGAGTATTCAAGCATTTATGAGAATAAAATATGTTGGTGTCATCTGCGAAAAGCACGTAAGTAAGAAGTGGTGATGACTTTACTATGTCATTAATATAAATAAGAAAAAGAAGGGGGCCTAAAATTGATCCTTGTGGAACACCACATAACACATTTAAGTTAGGGGAATTAACTGACTGAAATGAAACAAATTGCTTTCGATTAACTAAATAATTCTTAAACAAGTTTAAGGCTGTGCCTCGTATACCATAATGAGTAAGTTTTTGCAACAAAATGTTATGATTCATGGTGTCAAAAGCTTTTGACAGGTCCATAAAAACCCCAATTATATGTTCCTTATTATTAAGTGTTTGAGTTATTTTATCACAAGATTGTATCAAAGCATAATCAGTAGAAAAACCTTTTCGGAATCCAAACTGATTGCAAATAACAGTATTATTTTCTTGTAAAAAAGAATAAAGGCGTTTATAAACAATTTTTTTCTAAAATCTTGGAAATGACCGGCAATAGCGAGATAGGGCGATATTTTTTTATTTGAGTTAAATCATCTTTTTTATGAATAGGAATCACTTTGGCTATCTTTAAGGAGTCCGGGAAAATGCCTGTCGATAGTGATAAATTACATATATGAACTAGGGGAGAGGCCAAACAATAAATAATTTTCTTTAATAAATACACACTTATTCCATCATAACCGCATGATCTACTCATCTTAAACTCTCGAACTATCTCTAATATTTCATTTTCATTCACTGGAATAAAAAATAATGAATTTTCATTAGCATCAAATAAATAATCCTTAAAGTTTTCATTTGAGTGTATTGTCGAGGCTAAACGTGGACCTATACTAACAAAATAGTTATTGAAAGCAGTAGCAATTGAATGAGGGTCCGTGATTTCATTACCACTTTCAACTATCATATCAGAGCATACTTTCTTTTTAGTTTTTAAGAGATCATTAATTGTTTGCCATAATACCTTTACATTCCCTTGATTAGATTCTATTTTATTTGAATAATACCGTTTACGTGATACACGAATTAAAGTTGTTAATCTATTTCTATAATGTTTATATCTATCTTTATTCTGAGCAGTTGGTTTACGCAATGATATTTTATACAAACGATTGCGAGTTAAAATTGATTTCATTAACCCCCGAGTAATCCATGGCTGTTTTATACTTATATTATCTTTTTTTTTTAAATAAATGGCATATTCTTATCTATATAAAAAGAGAGTTTATGCAAAAAGTTTTGATATGATAAATTAGCGTCTTCAACCGAGAATATCTCGCGCCATTGTTCTTTGGACAAATCAGAAATTAAAGAATCAATAGTTTGTTCTGTTTCTTTCCTCTTTTTAACGAAAATATTTTTCTAGTTTTCTCACTAATGACATTATAGCATATAACAAAAATGGGTAGATGATCTGATATATCTGAGTACAGAATACCATTTAAATGTTCTGCATGTATGACATTTGAGAATATATTATCAATTAATGTTTCACTTATTGTTACATTATCAATTCTAGTAGGTTTAGAAATATGGGGATAACAAGAATATAATAACATAGTATTACAAAATTTCAATATATTATTGTTTGTTTTATTAACTAAGTCTAAATTATAATCACCCATTAAATATATATGTTTATTTTCCTGCGATATCTTATTCAAAACGAAATCTATTTGATTTATGAAAGTATCTACATCACTAGTTGGTGGTCTATAAATAGTTCCTATTATCATATTTTTATTTTTACTCATACTAACTTCTATAAATAAACTTTCGGAACCTTCAATTTCTATATCAGTTCGAATTTTGAAAATAAATGTATTATTTATGTATATGGCAACACCTCCTCCTCTACCATTCTTACGGTCTTTACGTATCATTTCATAATTATAAAGATTAAACATTTCGGGTGAATTTTCATGTAACCACGTTTCTGTGATGCCAATGGCCGAAAAGGGAAAATTATTAATAGAGTCCATTAATATTTCAAAAGGAAGATTTTTTTTATTCAAACTTCGAGCATTCATGTGAAATAGACTAAATTGATTACTAATGTTATTAGTTGATCTTAAGATAGATTGATCATGAATGTTATTAAAATCGAAATCAATCTTCTTATTGAATTCATTTATTGTATAATATTCACTATTGTGTTCAATTAAATTTTGGTCATCTATTAAAACATCAGGATTCATTTAATTTGAGTGACATATTAACATGGAGCGCGCAAGAGTGAAGGAGTGAAGGGTGAGCGTGCAGTGACAAGAAAGTGAGAATATCAAAAAAACATAATTCTATATCCAAAAATAAAAAATACATAATTACAATATTGAGAAAATTATCAACAAGTATCATGACCGCGGTGTCCTCAAGCAAGACTCCCGATTAATTATAACTATTATAAGTAAATCTAAACACACATCAGTGCAAATACAAAAATGACAAGATTGGACATAAACCTTCTACATGTATGAACAAAATCATGTTTGAAAATAACCTGATTACGTCTTACAAAAGATACAAATAATACTTATATGAATGAAGCGATTTCAAAGTGTTATTACATATTCAAGAGAACATAAAATAAGCAGTCATTATTCATCCTGTGCGTGTGTTGTTTTTTTTTTTTTTTTTTTATAAGATCTACACGTTTAAATGGTACACATTTATACTCAATTTAACAAGCAACGGACAGAAAGAAAAAAGAAAGGCGTGCCCAAGAAAGATGTGTACAATACAACCCTAAACTCAAAATCGAATAAAAGAGCATTATTTTATGAACACAAACAAATAAAGAAGGGTTCAACGTAAAGTCCCACTTTCACAGGGGTGTCGATTTGTATCCGTGGTTGGGGGGGGGGGGGCGGATGAAAGGAGCCAAAATATTTTCGCGATGGATCAAAGCAACCAAGAGGTAGAAACGTGTGGCAGGTTGCACCCCTCCCTTCCAAGTTATTAACTTTTTCAAGTCACTTTTTCAAGTTCAAGTCACCCTCAATAAAGATAACATTTTTTTTTTTAAATTAAAGAAAGAAGACGATTCGTTGTACCATTCTCGACTCTTAATCCTTGTCTGAATTCAGTTCCCCCCCCCCCCGCGCGAAGCGCGGAAGCTCTGACGTTTCATTAAATTATGAGAGAAAGAAGACGATTCGTTGTACCGTTCTCGACTATTAATCCTTGTTTGAATCAAGTTCCCCTTCCTCCGCGCAAAGCGCGGAAGCTTTCATGTTTCATTGAATTATTAGAGAAAGAAGACAAAAGACGAGTATAATAACCATTACATGTACTCTCATCGGGCTCTCATCGTCAATTTTTTTTTTTTGTGATAGTGAATTATTGGGGGGATGATTGTACAGGCCATCCCCCCCACCTGAAATATTGGGGGGGGGGGATATATCCCCCCCCCCCCATCCCTCCCGGGATCGACACCCATGCACTTTCACATTATCTGCGTATTAGCATACAGGAAAGGCTTGCCCAAGAAAGAATGGTTACACAGCTATACAACCTAGATGTGGGTCGCAGGGGATTTCAAATACAAAATTGAATAGGGGGTCACTAGTCTTGTATGTGTTCATTCATACAATAACATTGAAAGTACGAACTGGACATCTTACAAGTACCGGAATCAGAAAAAGGCCACAATAAACACAATTGTTATCAAAATACATTTGCATAAAGGTACAAGATAAATTTAACAAACAAATCAAATTAGTGTCTTAGTATTATCACTGTTATGCATTCGTACAGAAACGTCATAATATTTGATGACTAAAAAATAAGTGAAAACTGCAAATAACACTGTGCATGTATTCTTGTCATGCTTATTTGAACAAATAACCATTATCCCTGGATCCTTGAGGGGATTATAGTCATAACAGAGTATATCAGAAGGGATTCTTTCAAACAGAATAATTATTTTTTTAATTATGCCCTCGCTATAACATTAAAATATGGAATAACAGTGATTATAATAAAGATGTTTCAACAAAATCATGACATAAGTACAGAAAGCCAACCATGTACTTATTTTGCATTTTTTCATTTCTTATTTTTGATTTATATGAAATCAATATAAAATATAATGAAGCAGACATAAACAATGAATAACACCAATTCAAAACGATACTCTTCATCCTACAGACCGGTAGGGATAGTGTCCGTGTAGTATCTCACGAGTGATGATACTAGAAAACAAGGAGACATAAACAATGAATAACACCAATTCAAAACGATACTCTTCATCCTACAGACCGGTAGGGATAGTGTCCGTGTAGTATCTCACGAGTGATGATACTAGAAAACAAGTAGATTTAATATTAATGTTCATGGTGTTCATATTCATGTCCAGTTACAAACTTTAGACTTCAGCAATTTTGACTAGGTGGTCATGTATGCATAATTGCCTATATAATTATATAGACTAGTTCTGTTTCTTGAAATTATGAACTTATAAATTTCAGGTAAAATCAGCCTCGACAAAAGAAAATGTTACGGCCATAATCATGAATTGAATTGTTTGAAATTGTCTTCTTTATCAAGAGTTATTTTATCAGGTTAACCCGTTGTAATCACTGACCTGACCAGAAGATCCATTGGTTCTGTGCACCTCCATTTCTGACTGCCTTCCTGGTTTGTAACAGAACTTTAGTTCCGACAACTTTGATCCTCGTTGATAGGTTTTTGTTTTTCCTCAGGCCGTATGCCACTGATGCCAATCTCCCCCTCTCTCGCTTCATTTTGGGAGGAAGACCGGTACGGATGCTGATGTAGCTAAACTGCGAAGAAGGGTCGTTTGCATCACTGCCTGGGGGTCCTGGTTGTCGGCGAGGTCGATGCTCGTAGGAATGAAGTAGCCGATCTCGGTCCATCATGCGGGCGAATCTGATGATGATGGCAGGTGGTTGAGACCGCTGGGGCTGGAACTGAGAACCTTCACCATGTTCACGCCGGGGCTGAGGAAGACGGTGCGCGTTGACCACGGGAATGCTTGAAGCTTCCTCTCTGGATATGTTCAGCTGCATGGAGAAGACTCGCTGAATCGTTTCGATCACGTTTTCGTTGGGATTGGCTGGAACAGGCACACCGTATACGAGCAAGTTCTGTTTCCGATTATGCATCTCCGCAAGTGTGACTTGGACCTCGAGTTCGTCGAGTTTTTTCTCCAGTTGGGCTCGCAATCGAGGCAAATCTTCCTTTTCGATTGAAATTAGTCGATCGGATGTTGTAGTGAGGCTTGCTTCCATATCTGATACAGTTCTTTTTGTCACCTCAAGATCATGTTTTACCGCTGAAATATCATTAACAACACGATCGAGTTTATTGTTTACTTGTGATGCCAGTTCACCGAACATTCGTTTCATTTCTGTCATGAATGTATACAGTTCGCTGGGCAGTTGAGTGGATGGAAGATGTACCGGCGATTGTGCACATTGACTGTGTTCGCTGATCCCATTCAGGTTAGAGCTTGTGTCGATTATGTCCGAAGAATCGAGCGACGGGCTTGAATCTAGCCCTGCCGGTCGCCCGGCGCGATTAACACCACTGTTGTCCATACCGCTGCGAGGCGATATGGCGCCATTTTCTGATGAATTTGAGGCTGTATCTTCTCGGTTTTTACCTCCATTGTTAGACTTATTGACATTAGCATTTCGCAGATTATATCCTGGAGTTTCCTTCCGCTTGTTCTTGTTGGAGTCCATTTTATACTTGATGCGTATTAACGTAGAATTTAGTGGTTATTCGGGAGCGTAGCTATTTTTGCTACTCCGCCATTGAGTCGTGATCGACTCATACATATGACTGTCAACTTCATCAAGCAGGATTATCTGAATATACAATAAGAATTATTCATATTACCATCATTATCATTATCATTATCATTAAGAAATATAATATAGGATTTCCCGGCCAAATTCGCGAGTTTGTCATTCAAATTAATATGTCTTGCGTTCACATTCGACGGTTTGGTGCAGTCAGGTATATCTCGGGTTTATATTCCCTTTTCTAGTTTTCAAATCTATGGAATTTTTGTTAGAATCTACGTATGTTTCATTCAAATTAATGAACAATGTGCTTCTTTCGCTATTTGGTCATTCGATTAGGCGCAACACGATTTTCTGACAACACGACGGTGTACTTCTAGCATTCTAATTCATTCTAATTCATCGATCCGCTGGCGGGCAAGTAAACTATGAAACTCTTTAAGAAAAACAGAGGGGTGTGCTGGGTATAAGAGACGATGTTAATTACTTTTGTAAAATTCCGAGTCTGTACTAAATAGGGGCCCCCACCTTTCCCGGGTATATGAACATGTCCGTGCAGAAATGCCTGACGAACGCAGTCTTTCAGTTCGAGCGAACATGTTTGAACTTCAGGTCAGTACTATACCTTGGGTTTACCTTTGTGACTCTGTTTACACTATCGCAGCTGGAGTACATTCATGATTCATGAACAAACATTTGTGATCAAAGTGTACTTCCGACTCTTGTTATTATCATATTTACGCTTCGGAGTCATAGTGATCCAGAACCGGATTAGGCGTAGTTCGGATATAGCATGAACTTAGTTAAACGATGCTAGGAACATACATACTTAGATATGGTGTGATGTTGTTGATCGTTCAACAGGTTCGTGGTATATAATGGTTCATTTACTCGACTCTCAATCTGAAAATGATTTCAATGGCCCTTGCTTAGTACCGACTGGGTGTAATGTATTATTTCAACTTTCAGTTTCAGCTTTATTTTAATTACCAAAATTAAAATAAATACACATAGATTATGTCAACAAAATAAGCAATGTTTATCAATAGATTGCATTCTGCAATTCAAACCAGAAAGATGATAGGCCAAGAATGAAATTTTAGCGATTTATGTTCAAATATGAAGGCAGAAAAAAAAAGTCAATCCTAAAGAATAATCACCACCCGTTGCATCATTTTGAAAAAAAGCTACATAAGAATGCGGTCAGGTAACAGGTGCTGTTGCTGATCAGAAGTTGGAAAATCTGTCTCATTTGTTCCGGTAGTCGCACTGTGTCATTGGGGACTTTTAGATTTGCACGTCGACAGCTTTGACTGCAACGCGTGACGTCATTTTAAGGCACTGCGCATGCGTCACGTCGTCTCAGTCGGCGATCGAGAATGCGTCAACCTTCATTTTCCTAAATCCAGAGCTGTCGGAACTAGGGTTGGGTATTGGTATAGCAGAGAAGTAGATTGGTGGACTGATAAGAAGATATGTGTTCAAGTTTCCTACGAAATGCTTCGAGTATACCGCATTAGTTTGCATCTTAGAGGCTGTTCACACCGCAATGAGATAGCGCGGTCTATCGTAGCATTTTTTTCTAGCGCGCGCTAGACCGCGCTCTCTCTCGTGGACCACCCCCAAGAGGTGCTCCAGTGGCACGCCGTTTTGCTCGCCGTGGCTCGCTGTTGGGCAGACCGAAACGACGTTGTACCTTCCAAACCGTAGAGATAGCGCGGTCTAGCGCGCGCTATCTCTGCCGGTGTGAACAGCCTCTTGGTTGCAGGACAGGTTGTTGCTCAATTGTGGCACAGTAATTCTGATTTGTGTGGGCATTTAAGTGGCTATGAAATTTCATGAGATGGATTATTTGGCCAAAAGTGAAGACAGTTGAATTGCATTGGTGAGGGTCCATCCTGATATTGATAGAAAGTTTAAAGGTAATAATATATCTATTGGGAATTGTGTTTAATATAGGCCTATGCCAATGAGAAATCCCCTTTCTTTGGTGGTCATAGGTGCTTTTTTTTTTTTTTTTTTTTGTAAGAAGAGCAGAGATATGTGTTAAATGCCAATGTATGCTGTGAAAGAGCACTTCACATTAGTCGTGCACAGTTGTAGATATCAGTAGGGACTTGGTACTAGACGTGGGATGAGTGGTATGTTTGTACTATACAAGGGCTTGTGGCCGATTGCACTTGAGTTTGTCAGCTATCTTTGAAGAATGTTGTAGTGGACTTTGAGGTAGAGTGAAACTTGCTATATATGATGTAGTTAAAAAAGTACCCAGAATGAGGGAATGTTTCTTTTGGACAATATGAAAATTGGAAGGATGGGGATGACCATGTTGCTGGTTGTTTGGAGGTGACAGGACGCATTGCCTAAAGGAAATGCATCCTCTCACCTAGTGACTTCATATTTGAAATTATTGGATATTTGGAAATGTGTACATGTGTACATGAGCATTGTAATTATTTACACGAGGTAAACGTAGCTACGCGTCACCTAGGTTTTCCCAGCCTTGGGTATCTCGTACGCATCCGGTTGAAGACAATTTTTCCATTGGTGTAGATTTTTTGAGTATCTGGTAGGTGGTCGTCTGCATTCAGGGCATGCCAGAGGTGCTCAAAATGTTTCCTGGCGTCTATGTTGGCCTCGTCATGACCACTGCCAGGGAATCGGTATACTAGCACCAAGCACATCCAGGGTCGCAGTTGGGGGTTATTTGTAAAGTTTGAACCATGGCCACTGTTGTGTTGTTGGAGTCTGCGCTTTATGAAGCTGTTTCGCCAACATATGCAAAATTGCGATGGGATCGGCTGACCAACATGTACACCCATATTTTTAAAAATTCTTAAAAATATGATTATTGTAAAAAAAAAAAAAAAATCATGAATGAATTACAATGGAATGATCTGTCTTTCATTATGATTTTGGCTGTTATATTGTTTTTTGTTCACCAGAGCTTTTAAATCTTTAATTTTGAGCATATTTTTGTGAGGCCCTCTAGGTTATTGGCATGGTTTTTACAATTTCATATTTAGAGGCACTCTAGGGGGAATTAGGACCTCAATAACGTGGAGAAAAACCGCCAGAGTAGTTAGACTTTCAAGCATCATTGTACAAAATTGACAAGAATTTAATCAAAATTTATACCCCAGAGATATACATTTGTGATATATAAACTGCAATAATCAATAACTAATTTTTACTCAAAAAAGTTTTTAATTAAAAGAAAAAAAATCATAAAATCACAAGACAAATCACGCCGCCGGCAAGCCTTCTCGTTATCATTGTATGCATTTGTGTGTTACCGCGGGTGCCGACTTTCCTCAAATGCACCACCCCGTATATGCGCTATTGTCACCTATGAGTATGAGGTCAAAGACTGTCGTGTTTCACCTCATTGGCACTATGGTCTAGGAGTAGGAGTAGGAATGTTTAACTTGTTACTTAGACTGGGGCCTTGCAAGAATGTGCTCAGGATTGAAGATTTGAGCGCTCTTGTGTATAAAAATAACCAAACAGCCAAGATAATAATGACAACACATAATTCATGAGTGAGATTTTTGTTGTTACAATAATCATATTTTTAAGACTTTTTTTAGTATGGGTTGTGTGCTGCTAAGTTTCACTAGATCTACACACAGGGTGGTTCAGCAGTGCGAGTGGTGCAGTGTCACAAACAAATTTTTATTTCATCATTAATTGTAATGCATACCGGTATATAATGAACATGTTGCATGTTGTACTGTACGTGCGTGAGATTAAAACTAATAAAATAAAATAACTTCAGTTTACTTACAAACACACCAGGTTACTTTGCAGACATGTTTCACAAATGTTGGTGCCCGGCGGGTAGCGTATTTTTTTCTGTACCGCTAATGCGTCGCAGAGGTTATTTCGAAGACTTGAATAGGGGGACCAAAATTTGAAATAATGCGAGCAAAATACTGGAACGTAGTGGTGACCAGCATTGGCGCAATGAGCAAAGACGTTGGGAGGGGGGAGCCCAAAAATCCGCATCATCCCATTCTTACATGCAGGCCCCGCCGAAGGTTTTTCAAAGTGGGTGGGGGAGGCTAAAGTATTTATGATGAGGTAGATGCGTAAATGCGTAGCATAAATTGGCGTGGTGCAAGGGTCAAAGGCCCGGCGGGGGACAAAGGTCGGAGCCCCCGAAAGCTCAGGGGGTATGGACATTTAATTACGGTCAAATGAGCATATTTTGATGCTTTATTCATGATACTGGCATGTCACTAATTGGCGTGGGGTCCAGGGGGCTGAGCCCCCTGAAACTCAGGGATATGAGGCATTTTATAACGGTCAGATAAGCATTCAGGACCCTGGAGTGGTCGAGGGGGCGGAGCCCCGGAAGCTCATAGTTTTCAGGGGCGGATCTAGCTTTTTGCTAAAAGGGGGTGACCAAATAACGATGCAAAGCATCGTCCTAGAGCCGCATAGCGGCGAGGCAACTTCTTCTTTTTTACCCAACACACTAAGAAAAAATGGTGCAACTATGCACCTTTAAGGGTTTAAACCGATGCAACAATAGCAGCACCTTTAGGGGTTAAATCCTGCACCCTTTTTAAAGGTGCAATCCTGCACCCTTTAAAAGGGTGCCAGATCGAACCTTTTAGGGGACATGTTAGTACCCTTTATGGTTCAATCCTGCACCTTTAGGGGTGCAAACCGATGCAACAATAGCAGCACCTTTAGGGGTTAAATCCTGCACCCTTTAAGGAGGGTGCCAGATTGCACCTTTTAGGAGACATGTTAGTACCCTTAATGGTTCAATCCTGCTCCTTTAGGGGTGCAAACAGATGCAATAGCAGCACCTTTAGGGGTTCAGTCCTGCACCCTTTAAAAGGTGCAATCCTTTTCCCATACTCGAGGAATACTCATGATATTTGCTCGTACACAAATACATATTAAAAATGCATGTTGTTTATTGGTTAGTAATCATATAATCGATGTATCTATTGCTAAAACGTAAATGTAATTGTAACATGATCAGACAAAATAATCTATTTGTTTAATGATTGCTGAAGGAAAATTCAAATCACAAAATTGATGTGCATTGTCATAATTTGTTTAACAAATCATGATAAATGTATTGTTTTATGTGAACACGTGTAAAGTAATCATGAATATGCATGCAATATGCAAACTTTTATTTTGCACCCTTTTTGGTCGATAGGGTTCATTTTTGTGGGAAGGGTGCAAAATCTTATTTTGCACCCTTTTTTGAACCCCTTTTCCTTCAAAAGGGTTCACTTTTATGTAAAGGGTGCAAACTCTTATTTTGCACCCTTTTTTGCACCCTTTTTTCTTAGAGTGAATGACAAGCCGCAAAGCGGCGAAGCAACTTTTTTTTGTCCTGTTTTTGACCCCCGTAAGTGATGTTTTCCTGGCATCTGAACACAATGGAGACCATAAGAGCAGTGCATGATAACGTCTTTTTAAATCAAGTAACATTTTAGTAACAGTTATATCCAGAGTTATCATGTGTTTTGTTAAGTTTCCAGATGAGTTTAATATCTTCACACAATGGCGTTTCACTATGCACATCACATTTTCACTTCATTGGTAGCCGAAAGGGGGGGGGGGGGTGGTTAAACCCCAAACCACCACCCCCCCCCCCCCGTAGATCTGCCACTGGTTTTAGGCATTTAATTAAGGTCAGATGAGCATATTTTGATACCTTATTTATGACACTGTCATGATATTACTTGGCGTGTGGTCCAGGGGCGGAGCCCCAGAAGCTCAGGGGTCTTAGGCATTAAAATACTGCCAGATAAGCATCTAGGGGCCCGCCTTCGGGCCCTAGATGGGGTCTAGGGGCAGAGCCTCAGGGGTTTTAGGCATTTAATTACGGAAGAAAAAAACCTACCGTACGGAATAGCTGAAAGAACTTAGAGGTTGGAGCACGGCAGATTGCCAAATGATCTGCGCATGCGCTAAGTTTCTGCTCGTCGAAGCGACTGGCCAGGCTTTAGGTCGCTTCAACGCACACGCATTGTTCCGCGCGCTGAACAGTCGCACGGTACGTCAGCGAAGGAGTCGAGTTTTCGATTTTTAATCTCGTTTGTGGAGTGGCTATCGGGCTGAATAATTTCGGAAGGAACGGGTTAACATTTGATTCCACTTGGTTGATTCTATTGTTCGGGTTATTTAGCAGAACGAGATAGAAATTGACATTCTCATGGCTAACGTTTTTGCGTAGTTGTTCATCGTTTCTACAATGCTATTTGAACAATATTTTGTGACAAAAGACGGCATTTCTATGTGGCGTCAAAAGCCGTCAAATAACAAAAAACATGGCACATAAAAAGATCCTCAGTACTGGGTCTGATTTAAAAGTAAAATTTATTTTGAACCCGGCCCATATTCTCTCTCTCTCTCTCTCTGTCGCTCTCGTTTGTCATTGCCTTCATTTCCCTCGCTTACTTCATTCTTACCACGGAATATGTAATGTGTATGCACGTGTATTCCTCAATCATTGAGAATATACTTACTAATATCACTGAAATGAGTCTTCTTCTATCCCTTTTTCTTCATTTACTTCTTCTTAGTAGTTGTAGTTGTAGTAGTAGTATTTAAATTGAAATAAATTATATAGGAGAAATGGTGGCTCAGTCGTTAGAGCGCCCGCCTCATGAACGGGAGGTCGTGAGTTCGAACCCCGGCCGAGTCATACCAAAGACTTATAACAATGGGACCTTCTGCCTTCTAGCTAGGCGCTCAGCATATTAGATTGGAGAAGGGTAGTAATACCATATTATGTTATGCAGGGCCTGCTGGAAGAACAGTTTTATAACTGAAGTGGCTACCCTGGGTAAATAAAAGTTATTAGAATACAATCATGATTTTGGAACTAGGGGATTAACATGGACATAATGCACTTGTTTACATGACCACATTATCTCTTATTCATTCTACCTCCAATTTTTCAGACTGTTTTCGAAACAATATCATGTGTGTCGATCATAGTTCTATGTAGCTTGATGTCTCCTGGTAATTTAAACAATCTAAGCAACAATTTCTGAATTTTAGCGACAATCGTTCGCCTTTGCGGCTCTTTGATACTATTATGACGTGCAGTAACAAATTGAAATGTCAGAACTCACGATAAATTCATTTAACAATTGATTTCACTTGGTTGATTATATTGTTCGGGTTATTTAGCAGAACGAGATATAAATTGACATTATCATGGCTAACGACTTTGCATTAATGTTCATCGTCTCTACAGTGCTATTTGAACAATATTTTGTGACAAAAGACGGCATTTCTATGTGGCGTCAAAAGCCGTCAAATAACAAAAAACATGGCACATAAAAAGATCCTCAGTACTGGGTCTGATTTAAAAGTAAAATTTAATTTGAACCCGGCCCATATTCTCTCTCTCTCTCTCTGTCGCTCTCGTTTGTCATTGCCTTCATTTTCCCTCGCTTACTTCATTCTTACCACGGAATATGTAATGTGTATGCACGTGTATTCCTCAATCATTGAGAATATACTTACTAATATCGCTGAAATGAGTCTTCTTCTATCCCTTTTTCTTCATTTACTTCTTCTTAGTAGTTGTAGTTGTAGTAGTAGTATTTAAATTGAAATAAATTATATAGGAGAAATGGTGGCTCAGTCGTTAGAGCGCCCGCCCCATGAACGGGAGGTCGTGAGTTCGAACCCCGGCCGAGTCATACCAAAGACTTATAACAATGGGACCTTCTGCCTTCTAGCTAGGCGCTCAGCATATTAGATTGGAGAAGGGTAGTAATACCATATTATGTTATGCAGGGCCTGCTGGAAGAACAGTTTTATAACTGAAGTGGCTACCCTGGGTAAATAAAAGTTATTAGACTTTGCATTAGTGTTCAGCGTCTCTACAGTGCTATTTAAACAATATTTGGAGACAAAAGACGGCATTTTTATGTGGCGTCAAAAGCCGTCAAATAACAAAAAACATGGCACATAAAAAGATCCTCAGTACTGGGTCTGATTTAAAAGTAAAATTTAATTTGAACCCGGCCCATATTCTCTCTCTCTCTCTCTCTCTGTCGCTCTCGTTTGTCATTGCCTTCATTTCCCTCGCTTACTTCATTCTTACCACGGAATATGTAATGTGTATGCACGTGTATTCCTCAATCATTGAGAATATACTTACTAATATCGCTGAAATGAGTCTTCTTCTATCCCTTTTTCTTCATTTACTTCTTCTTAGTAGTTGTAGTTGTAGTAGTAGTATTTAAATTGAAATAAATTATATAGGAGAAATGGTGGCTCAGTCGTTAGAGCGCCCGCCTCATGAACGGGAGGTCGTGAGTTCGAACCCCGGCCGAGTCATACCAAAGACTTATAACAATGGGACCTTCTGCCTTCTAGCTAGGCGCTCAGCATATTAGATTGGAGAAGGGTAGTAATCACATATTATGTTATGCAGGGCCCGCTGGAAGAACAGTTTTATAACTGAAGTGGCTACCCTGGGTAAATAAAAGTTATTAGAATACAATCATGATTTTGGAACTAGGGGATTAACATGGACATAATGCACTTGTTTACATGACCACATTATCTCTTATTCATTCTACCTCCAATTTTTCAGACTGTTTTCGAAACAATATCATGTGTGTCGATCATAGTTCTATGTAGCTTGATGTCTCCTGGTAATTTAAACAATCTAAGCAACAATTTCTGAATTTTAGCGACAATCGTTCGCCTTTGCGGCTCTTGAATACTATTATGACGTGCAGTAACAAATTGAAATGTCAGAACTCACGATAAATTCGTTTAACAATTGATTTCACTTGGTTGTTTCTATTGTTCGGGTTATTTAGCAGAACGAGATATAAATTGACATTATCATGGCTAACGACTTTGCATTAGTGTTCAGCGTCTCTACAGTGCTATTTAAACAATATTTGGAGACAAAAGACGGCATTTTTATGTGGCGTCAAAAGCCATCAAATAACAAAAACATGGCAGATAAAAAGATCCTCAGTACACGGTCTAATAATTTAAAGAACACTTAATTTAAACCCGGCCATATTCTCTCTCTCACTCGTTTGTCATTGCCTACATTTTCCCTCACTTACTTCATTCTTACCACGGAATATGTAATGTGTATGTGTAGGCCGCATTATGTTAATTAGGGTCAATGGTCAAATTGTCTCAATATATCTTCCATACATCCATAATAATATTATCAAGGCTAAACAGTAGAAACTTGACATATGGATAGATCATAATGGGAGAAGCATTTTATATAACAATATGACATCGTGACAATGCATTCTTCATTATGTAAATCATTAGCGTACGTATCACCTAATTCGTCAAAGTGACGAATTAAAGTCTAGTTTCGTTTTGTTTTTCCAATTCTATGGCTGGTATCTACTAACTTTTAGGCCTCGAGAGTTTCGGTTTAGACCGCTCGTTGTCACTCCGACATGCACTTTCAATTTCACCGTACGTACGTGCGCCTGAACTGGAGTACGACATACATAGCTGCATTACTATCCTGGCTGGGTATTAAAATCTGTGCTGTTGATTCTCAAAAACTCAACTGATTTCACTAATAAAAGTTACTTTAGATACAATAATTGATGACACCTAAATAGCAGTAAAATAAATAAATTTAACTTACTGATGTTAGAAAGAACAATTTAAAAATTCAAATAGTAAGTCTAGTGTCAAACTTGCCGATCAGTCACATCGTCTTCATTGTGTGCAATAAGTGTATTGACTATTCATGTATGCAATTGCTGCCTCTAAGCAGGTAGTGCAGCGCTAAAGGTTAATACGCATTAGCATTGACTCTCTATATGCTTTGCTGTAGTGGAGTACGAGTGGTTTAGTCTAGACTAACGTTAGATCTGGTCTATATTTTATCAGTCTCAGTCAGTTGACACTTTAAATAAGGTCTAGACCTACCGGTCTGCTTCTGCCTAAGCCTCAGACGCCTCGTCGAGCTCTGGCTCTGGCCCTTATGGAACAATCACAGTGTTACCACATAGTGAACCACACTGTGTACCACATAGTGATACACAGCGTGCTACCACATGTTGGCCACATGTAATTTTGGGACATGTGGTGTACTATGTGGTGTCAACTACATAGTCTACCACACTGTGGTTCGCACCACATTGTACACCACAGCGTTACCACATGTCCCAAAATCACATGTGGCCCACAGTGTGGTATCATATTCTACCACAGTGTGGTATACTACAGTATTAACACACAACACACCACATAGTACACCACAGTGTTACCACACTACGCACCACATAGTACACCACATGTCCCAAAATCACATGTGGCCCACACTGTGGTATCAACCACATATTCTACCACAGTGTGGTATACTACAGTGTTGCCACACTACAAACCACATAGTACACCGCAGTGTTACCACACTACGCACTACATAGTGCACAAGAGCGTTACCACACGTCCCAAAATCGCATGTGACCCACATGTGGTAGCACGCTCTCGGACCAAACACATAATTACCACATAGTCTTCCACATAGTGGAATATACCACATAGTCTAATACTGTGGCATCCACCACATAGTCTACCACACCCTTCAGATGATGAAATTAATTAGTAATTCATGCTATAAGTAGCAATTATACTAATTAATTTTGCCAATGGCAACATTGAACACAGTTTATGGTGGTATTTATTTTACCTGACTTCTAAGAAAGCATAAATGCTTGTTAGTAAGCAACCAGACGGCCGACGGCTTTAGGTCCTCTCCGAGGGACCTGGTAATGAGGATTAATGCCCTACCAAAGGGCACTAGCGCATCGACTTGTTTCGAACCCTGGTCACCGGGTTACGAGACCACTGCTCTACCGACTGAGCTATCCCGCCTCCCACCGTATCACTGGTTCGTCTGCAATTCCCAATGTAAAGGCATTGGTAAAAAGTAGACTTGTTTGTAATATTCTTATATACTTGTATTTAATTGAATATATGTTATTTCATAGTAAACATCTCCTTAGTTCATGTTTAATTAAATGTAATTTAAACAAAGTAGTAAAATGTCCGAATAATTGGCACTTTATATTTTGTAGTACTTTCGAAATGAATTGCATATAACTAAATCATCAGTAATTAAGAAATATGCTTTAAATTTAGATAAATTGTATAAAAAAACATAGATCTAAACGCACCCCATATTCATTATGCAAATTAACTCTTGCAACTGGAAATATGCCTACAGACCAGTTCAATATAAACTGGTGCAACTGGAGATATGCCAACAATCAGGTATGGTTCGACTGGAGCCTACAGACTATGTGGATATTAATTTGTGGTAAACCACATGATATAAAAATCTCACACTGACAATATATTGTGAACACAGAGTTTACACATAGTTCAGTACATACCACACTGTGATAAATATGTGTCACTCTGTGTTAAATATGTATGACTACGTGGTAAACCACATGAATTGAACCCCACACTGTGACAATACTGTAAGCACAGAGTTTTCACATATGAAATACATACCGCATTGAGGTAAATATGTGTCATTCTGTGTTAAATATGTACGATTATGTGGTAAACCACATGATTGAACCCCACACTGTGACAATCAGGGCTCAAATTAATTTTTTGTCCACGGGGGCTCTTCCCCAAAAAAGAGCCCCCCGTGAGCCTTCTCACGGGGGCTCTTTTAGTACTGACGGGGGCTCTTTTTTATACACATATCCATTGAATTGGTACCTACGATACTCCTCAATTATTTGCTATTTCATCATTATCATTTCAATCAGCATTTTCCTTACAAATTTACAAGCTACATAGCTGTTACTGGCCTGTGTATATAATATATACGCATACAACACTGATCTTTATGATGTCTTTAATGTGACATATCTTCTCCTCCCCTTGCAAACGAGAAAGAAAACAAGGTCATTAAAAGGGATTAAGCGACAAATAATGATTGTGATTCAAATTGATGCGAATATTTGTTTGAATAAGCACTGCTATTCAACAACTTTTACAAATCTCAGCCATGCTTACTGAGTTGAGACGTTCCATTCAATGTAAAATACTCATTAAAGAATACACTTCTCCTAATCTGAAAGTGATCTTACAACACAGTGGCAGATTTACATGGCTGAGATTTGTAAAAGTCGTTTTTACAAAGAAGATTCTGGTGAAAAGCATTGCTTATTCAAAAAAAAATCCTTGCATCAATTTGAATCACAATGATTATTTGTCACATGATCCTTTTATTAAATAACCTTGTTTTCTTTTTTGTTTGCAGGGGGAGAAGAAGCTATGTCACGTTAAGAAATCATAAAGATCAGTTGTATTATGCGTATATTATGATACCAGAACAAATGTTGATTATCAGAATGTCATTTTGAAATACCTCTATACAAATACCACATTGTCTTTAGCCCGTAACAGTATTAGTTTGATCCAATATAAAGCTATTAATCTTTATTTAATTCAGTATAATGCTTTTCCTTAAAAATTGTTTTGCTATTTTTTTTAGTGTTGAGACGCTAAGAAATGGTTTCAAGTGTACATTACACGAACCCTGAACCATTGCAAAATGATGGTGGTACTCTCTCTCTCTCTCTCTCTCTCTATTTTAATCATGCATTATCAACTACATATAAAGCAGCAACCAAAAAACTTAGGGTTATCTGAGATAGGTGAAAGTAAGAGTTAAAAAGAAAGTCATGCTAAAACGGCGCTTCACTTCCCCCCCCCCCCTTGAAAAAAAAAATAGAATAGTAGTCCTCCTCTCCAGCATCTCTCTCCCCCCCCCCCCCCCGCTTTAATGTCACATTTTCACTTGGCAGCCCAAGGGGGCCGGGAGGAGGGGGTTACACCCCCTAACCCCCCCCCCCCCGTAGATCTGCCCATGTTACCATATCATTCCACGACATCTTGGTCTTCCTCTTCTTCTCAATACGGACTTTTAGATTTGCGTGGACGTGGACGTGGACGTGTTACGTCCTTTTAAGGCACTGGCAGCCACACGTCACGTCCTTTTAAGCACTGGCACTGCCTTAAAAGGAGGTCACACGTTGCAGCTCGTTCTCATCGTGCAAATCTAAAAGTCCCTAATATTGATTTACTGGTCGAGTTTCATTATTTGCTGGTCATTTGAAATCACCAGATTTCAGCGGGTTAACGCTTTCACAACGGAAAACTTCTTTATGACCATGTTTCTGCCCTTGCGCGATCGCCTCCAGCTCCAGCAGACATGGCGCGGCAGCGTGCACACGTACCGCTACTAACGGCGCAGTAGGCCTATAACCACTGATGACGGCAGCACTGCACTGCGAGCTGAATCGGTAATAACTAGGCCTATCTTGCACGCTAATCTAAGTTCCATTTCATTGGTTTAAGGTTTGAAAATTGGAACTCAATATTGTGTTAAAGTTATAACAGAAAAGATAATCTTTATTTTATAATTCCACGGGGGCGATTTTTAATTTTGCAATCGCCCCCGTGAGCAACCTGACGGGGGCGATTATGTAGCTCACGGAGGCGAATCGCCCACCGCCCCCGTGTATTTTGAGCGCTGGTGACAATAATGTGATCACAGAGTTAACACATAGTTTAATACATATACCACTGTGGTAAATATGTGGTAAACCACATGGTCTGAAACTCCATACTGTGACAACAATGTGAACACACAATCTCGACACAGTTTACACGTAGTTGACTTTGTGAACATTGTGAGGCAACGCTGTGATTGTTCCATAAGGGTGGCTCTGGCTCTGGCTTGAACTGATAGTGATAAGGTTTGATGTTACTGTGGTCAATTTTCAGCGTTTGTTCAGAACCGTGAGTGTGTGTCCATACTTTCGTCGTATCTCGACCCATGACTCCGACGTGGAGATACCCTACTATAATATACCGAATATCACAAAATCCTCAGCAATTGTTCAAAAAATGGTCATGATTTAAAAGTCATTACCTTTCTTACCTGTTTCGTGTCACTTATCTTATCTGTTTTGGAGCATTTTACCTAAAAACGAAAACATTAGTATTGGTTGCGGGTGCGCGCGCGTGTGTGAAGTTAGTGACCCTAATGATCATCATCAATTCATGATGTGAATTACTTGCATGAATTAAATGAGGATCTGAGATTATAGTCGCTTACTTCACGCATTCGCGTGCGCCCGTACCCCATCGTCGCTATGCACTTGTATTGTGCAGCGGTTCGCCATGAAACCTATGAGAAAGTGCATGCATTTTGTCTCCGTTTCTAGGAAAATACTCCCCCCCCCCCAAAAAAAAAAAAAAAAAAAAATGACACAAAACAGATTAGAAAGATAACGACTTTTAAATCATTACCATTATTTGAACAATTGTTAAAGATTAAGTTGATTTTTGGTATATATAGAACATAAAGAAGGGTATCTCTATTCAAGTGCTATGTTATGTTGAGTATAATGACAATGTTGTCTCCTGCATTGACGTCATATACCCTACTCGAGCTTTCCAATGATATTGGCGGCTTCAAACCTCGGACATCAAAGGTAACAGCACACATGTAGATTCTATTGTGCAACCTTTAGAAAACGTCAGCTGCTTGGAATAATTTGTTGCCAGTTCAGAAGAAGAAAAAAAAAATCAAAATTCAAAATTCTAATTTATTGGTCCAAAAGAAAATTCGTTACGTTTACATTCATTAGTCACAGAGAAAAATAAATAAAATGTATATGTGACAGGAAACATACCACATAAAACAAGTTTATAGAGAAAATAAACATATTGCACTTTAACATTCTCATTATACAGATATTTTCTCTGAATTTACATTATTGACAATATTGTTCCTATATTCAGAGTAATTACGTATACAGTATAACATCGTAATTACTATTACTATCATCATTATCAATATTAATAGTATTATTATTATTATTATTATTTGTATTGTTATTATTATTAGTTTGACTCATTATATCATTATGATAATAAATTGTTGAAAGGCAAACAATAAACCACAAACAGTTTAAAATATGAAATAGTTATGAATAAACAAGCAATATATTATGACAATATGAGTATAAATAGAAAAGTGCCTTATCATTTCATTTGGGAAAGATGGCTATTATGTCTTGTGATCATTTCCTACAATCAAATAGAAAAGAATATAATACGAGTGATACATTTTACATTTTACATTTCGTTCAACAGACGGATAGAGTACGGTACAAAAGAGTTCAGGTACCTCAAGGTGCGGGATTTCTGCGACTGCCACCTTTTACCACTTCTTAGCCTGACATAATTTCCATTCAGGGGGTGACTTAAATCCCTTGATACCTTGACAGCCATTTCTACTGCTCTGTTTCTACAAATCTCATCAACATTTATTTTGAGTTTTCCTTGGTCTTTCTTTCTGGCACTCTTGTACCATACTACAGAATCATATGTCATTATATCAGTTGGGTCTCCAGCTCTTAAAACTCCTTGAACACAGCAACGATTGCGTTATGATCTAGTTGCATGCTGTCGTCGAAGCAAGGTTACACACCTAGTGGCGGATCTAGGGGAGCTGAGGGCCCGGGCCCCCTCCCCTGGTCCCCAAAACAGTTAAAAATTAACCTTGTTTTAATAAAAAACAGAGGACGGGCCCCCTACCCCTGGCGCAAGGGGGAAGGGGGTGGGTTTTTGATTTAAACAATAGTGCCCACTACCCCCCCCCCCCCTTGCACCAGGGGGAGGGGGCCCGTCTTCCTCTTTATTTACAAAAAGTAGCATTTACCTGTTTGGGGGGCCAGGGGAGGAGGCCCGGGCCCCCAGCCCCCGAGATCCACCACTAGGTGGAAGTGGGCTAGGTTCTTCCATGCAACCTCCTTATTATAGTTGTTTTGGAACTGTGAGTGCGTGCTCGCGCTCACCCCTACCAATTTACCATTCCCCATTATGATTCACTTACGTGGTATTCGCGTGTGATGATGGTGTGCATATAGCTTGTACGTGAGCGGGCGCACACGTCATTAAGGCGTACGAATAGGGAACAGTCCTTTGTCATAAACATACCTAAGGCAGGACCATCACATGATTTTTATTTCGCTGCAGGCTTTTACATGTAGGTTTCTCCACTTTGATGACGACTTGAAAGGTAAAAAATTTCCTTCCAATTCTTTTGGTTTTCATCTTTGTACTTTGTACCTTGTACTTAGTATTCTCCAGAATTGTTATAATCATGCTGGAAGAAGTAACACTTGATTATCAGGGACAAGAATGATTAATGTGCGGCGAAAAAAATAGAGAACTCGAATTGTTGCATCAACAGATCGGCGCCATTTTGATTCGTTAGTTCTCTCCTCTAATTTACGTTACTCTCGCAACCCATTAAAGCTTTTGATGAAGCCCACTTTGACAATGCACAAACTGTAAATACATTAATGTCTTGACGGTCTTATGGCACGCTTATTGGTCTGTAATGGGTGAGTGTTCCTTCAAATGTATTAAATGACTTGACTGTATTTTATTCGGTGTGTTTTATTTGTTTTCACATGATAGATTCTTCCACATCCCCTTCATAGCGCAATATGATCCACAGAACACATTTTGACAGACAATTTCAAAATCATCCCGAACCGATTTTAATATTCCTGGTATCATTTTGAAAAATAGGTCTTAGTTTTCATAATGAGGGAAACCCTGATACACTTGTAAATATGGATCTGTACAGCTAACAGCTAAACTATTCCATTCATACCTCTTGTAAATCTCATATTTTTTGCGTGTTTCGTAACCCAGAATGAAAGGTGCACCGGTTGAATTGGGGCCTTTGTTGAATTCTTTTGGACGTAGGCTTTAACATGTCATATTCTCAAGAAACGTAAATCGCGACAAATAAATTTTCACATACTTGAAAAATTACAAAACTTGGATATAAGCGGAGGGCCAAAGTTTTTGAGTTGGTTGCCACTACCGCACAAAACAAGCGCACCTTGTTTAATCGAAAGATTTAATCACAATATTTCAGAGGTGTTTTTTTTTAAATAATTTGTAGCAAACACCACGAAATCGGAGGGGGCGTCCAAAAAAGCGGCAATTTCAATGATATTTAAAAAAAAAATGTATTAAAAAAATCTATAACTTTCTTATTTATTTTTCAATCATTCTCAAACTTTCACTTATCTGTTCTTCTCATTTTTCTCCTTGTATTAAAACAAACTTATTCTCATGTTTATCGGTGGTAGTAAGTCCTCTCCAATGAGTTTAGGACTAATGCCATGTCAACGGACACTGGCGAATCAACTTGGTGTCATCATCTCACTCCTCAATTTGTTTATGTGTGCGTGCATGTGTGTGTGTGTGTGTGTGTGTGCGTTTGTTGAAACGGTTTTCATGTAAGTTACCGTCCAATTTAATTCAACCATTACCTTATGTAAATTTACCAAGTGTATTTTTCCTTTACTGTGCAATTTGCAGTGTTGAAATATGTACTTGCTGTTTTTTAATGAGATTTGGAGAAAAAAATAACTTGAAACTTGAAACTTGACCTTGAATAAGAAGTGAACAAACCTCCTGTATTCAATCCTAGGTTTTATAGCATCACTATAACATTTTGGATGGAGGCTGATACGGGCATACTTTGCTGAACATATATTGGCATTATCCTGGCTGTCCAGAACGCCAGCAAAAAGGGTGTATATCTACCTTATCTAGACTTGCTATGATGCACACCATGTCATAACTTTAAGACTAAATTGAAGGATACTCAGGAAATGTTGGAGATGCTCAGAACAATATTGGTTTTTACTCAGAAAATCCAATTGTGCACTTTACAATCAGACGATGACCTAAATAAAATGTTGCTGAAAAAGGAAAGAAGACCCTGCATACGTGCCTATAATGAGTATGGGAACGAGTTTAGGAGATTTTTTTTCTTCTTCTAGATAAGTTACGATGCACAATATTTTCCCTTTTCACAAAAAAGAATGTTTAATATAACACAAATACATGTAGGTTGGGGGAAAAATTCTTTTCCACATCATAAATAGTCTGAGATTATTTTATCCATAAAAACGTGAATATAATGCAAAGAAGTTCTTAATTGTGAAAAAAAATAATGGATGAATGCAGCATATGCATGTATTTTATTGAGTAAGTGTGGAAGAAATGTTAAGAGTTATTAAGTCCCCGGGATGGCTAACGTTTACAATGCTTGAATATCATAAGCTTTTGCAAGAAATAAAAAGAGCACGTCTTGGATGAGTTTAGGAACGAGTCTCCCACCACTATCACCACACTCTAAAAATAGAGTGCAAATTTTGCTGTGCAAAATCGCTGTTTACAAAAGTTGGGTAACGTATAGGATTTCCCGGCCAAATTCGCGAGTTTGTCATTAAAATTAATTTGTCTTGCGTTCAAATTCGATGCTTTTAGTGCAATCAGGTATATCTCGGGTTTATATTCCCTTTTCTAGTTTTCAAATCTATGGAATTTTCGTTAGAATCTACGTATGTTTTATTCAAATTAATGAAAAATGTGCTTCTTTCGCTATTTGGTCATTCGATTTGGCGCAACACGATTTTCTGACAAGGCGACGTTGTACTTCTAGTATTCTAATTCATTTGTAGCATTCAAATTAGCACTTTGTGCACTTAAATTGAAGGTCAATATACATTTCTCGTTTATTACACACTTTTTATAGCTCATTCTTTTTCTTTCAGGATTGTTTTTTCATGTGTATTTCATCATATTTCATTTTCTTGCATTTATACACTTATACTTATTAGATTTATCTGATATTCATCAGCATTTAAGTTTGAATGTTAAGAACAAAAAACAACTTGCATCTACGTCCCTGATGGTCTCAGTATATTTGTAAATGTTCATGTAAGGAAGTTGTTTGTCTTATGTTTCATCATAAATTTATCATAATTTCATTATAATTTCATTATGGAAGAAGGGTACAATATTGTGACTTTCCTGGGTATATGAACATGTCCGTGCAGAAATGCCATATCCCTTGATTTTGCCCCTTCTTTACTTTATGTCTGACTACACCCATCTGCATTGTCCTGAAAATAAATAAATGGAATAATAGAATATAACCCCAATGGCAAATCATGCATTTTAACTGCATTAGTTAAAAACTTTAAGAGCAATTCTTCCCCCTAACATTCCTAACTTGAATAAAAATATTACGAATACGAATGACAGGTGTTAATTTGAATGATAAAAATTACGCTTCGACAAGTGAATATTAATTTGAATGCTAATTGAGCAGTTTCTAAATTGAATGACAGATCTATGAAATCCTGCTACCAAAATCCTAAATTAAATACAAAAACTGGAAATTTGAATGATAGTTGGCACGGCAAAGCCGATCTGCGCTAACTTAAATGCAAAGTAAATGAATTCGAATGACAAACACGCGAATTTGGCCGGGAAATCCTATATTACCCAACCTTGTGCCAAACACCAAGTCCCTTCGAAATTTAATTACACTTGCCATAGAGTCATATCAAAATTCGACTGTGCGCATTTCCGGGGTAAGAAAGTAACGATGCAGATTAATATTTGAACCACGCGTTGGGTAAACACAAGTTTTGACACCTAAACGTTGGTATTATGACAGAACTGATGTTAAAAAACTATGATTGAGCGCCAGGGGGGGGGGGGGGGCCCAACCCCCAAAAAAGGTGAAAATCACGTGATTTTACATGATTTTTTTCTCAAGGGGGGGGGGGGCCCGGCCCCCCCCCCCCCCCCCTGGATCCGCCACTGCGTCGGCCGGCTGGCAGAAGGGCGGTAGCGCGCGAGCGATTCGAAAACTACTTTTCGAATCATTCATATTTAAAGATTTGTTTTATATTTAAACTGCTTTCCGTCCCGAAAACTGGTTTAAAACTCAAAAGACTAATACAATTCTTAGAGTAGAACACGGCCACAATATTTTTTTCGGAAATAAGTCAGTTTTTATAAAAGTTTGAGTCGATTTAGTGCTAACGCCCTTCTGCTTAACGCTTTATTTTTGACCTGAAATTCGAGCTAACGCCCATATGGATTAACATTATTACAAGCCAAGCAAGTACAAATGTTGTCATAGTTAATTATGTTTGATTGGTAAACTATTTCCATTCAAGATTGACAGACACTAGACCATTCTCGTAATGTAATCAAATGCAATAAATTGCTGGTAGGTAGCACAAACAACATGGCTTAAGTGGGATGTCCATATAGATAAATTATGAAAGAGGGTTGGGAGCCTAGTAAAATATTTGGCTAGACTACGTTACTTTATTAATAAGACGAATTTGAACCTGATCTATAAAGCAATTATTTTACCCATTTTTGACTATGCAGATATTTTAATCGATTAATGTGATAAAAATTGTATTAAGAAATTGCAAACTCTCCAAAATCGCGCGGGCAGAATAATAATGAGAGTTAATCCACATGATCACATCTCTAATGCACAAATTCACTCACCTTTAAAAGGGTCATCTCTCGAATCCAGGCGTAAGAAAAATGTAAATGTATTTGTCTATAAATTAGTCCATAATATATTATCTTCCATTACGAAAAAATTGTTTCGACCCCCTTCTCATATTTATTCCCTCCGCAATTCCGGTAACGTTGTTCTCCCTAAACGTAGAACTGAATATTGTCGCAGAGCTACCCAATATAGAAGCTCAATTCAATATAATACTCTACCTCCTACCACTAAATTACTTCAAACTGTTCACACATTCAAAATGTATTTAAACAATCTTATTCCAGACTTCTTGTAGTTTATTTTGTTTCCCTTAACTTACTTGTCTAGCTTTCTCTTTGTATATATTATCGTAAATATCTCTCTCCTGTTTCTTGTTTAACTCAAATTTGCTCTTATCATTATTGTAAGTTCTTTTTTGGCTGTAAGTTTTTCTTACTTCTGTACTATCTATTTTCATGTTTTCTATGTCTATAAGGACCCCTCTGTAAACCAGCATTGTTATGTTAACAATGCTGTGAAGGGCCATCCCACTGTCTTCCTTTTTTTATAAGTGTATCTTTATGATTGTAAATATATATTTGCTGATGTTTTCTTTTTAAATGACGGAAAATAAATACAATACAATACAATACAATGACTTGTCTTACCTAACAACACGTGATTTATGCACATCAAATTCTGACTATTAAAATACACATATTCATAACAGGTGATTCAATAAATTGTAACCAAGCAGGTAATGTTCTATTATGTATACTGAATGAGTTAAGAAATGTGTGTCCGGGAATGATTATCCCGGTAGATCATGTGACACTTGAAAATGCATATACGAGGAGTTCAGAATGTCATATAAAAGAATTGTATACAAACAACTAAACAACTTATATCATCTACGTATCACTCTGTGACACTCCCGAGATTCATTCACCGCCCTGTACCATTGACCTACTTAGAGAAGGTTAAATCCTGAGTTATATATCTGGACAAAAACTTGATACATACATACATATTTCAGGTGGGGGGATGGCCTGTACAATCACCCCCCCCCCCCAATAATTCACCTTAAAAAAAAGAAAAATGAAGAGAAAAATTAATGATGAGAGCCCGATGAGAGTAGTTAATGGTTATTACTCGCAAGATAACCATCAATATACACATTTTTCTATCTCATTTTCATAATACATATACGAAGTAAATAAGACAACCGTATATGAGACAAGAATAAATTGAATTCTCGCTCATACGGCTTCATCAGTCTTCTTTCTTTAATAATCTAAAGAAGTGTCAGAGCTTCCGCGCTTCGTGGGGGGATCTCCCCCTCCCTGCACCCAACCCCCTAGGGACCACGCTTCGCGTGCTCACTACGCCCCCCTAAAATGAAGTCCTGGCTACGCGCTTGGGAGATGTTCGGGTGCAACTTGCCACATGCTTTGCTTTGATCCATTGCCGAAAATATTTTGGCACCTATTATCCCCCCCCCCCAACCACGGATACAAATCGACACCCTTGCTCAAAGCACTTTACATTAGTAAATAAAACAGAATATTTATTGTGCTCTCCAAGTGCATAGGGCGGCCTATGGGGGCGGCGTTACACAACGAAGAAAAAGAAAAGAAGAACGCGTTTACATAAGAATTTTAAGTCCTTTCTTGTTAACAACTCCGTCGGTATATGCCAGGGCAAGTCAATCCGGACCCCTGCGTGGGAAGGCTCTTTTTTTCTCTTTTGTTTTTAAACTCTTAAAGGACTCGGTAACATTGTTGAAGGTTGATGAAAAAACTATGTAATTTTTTAATTAAGTGTTACTTATTATATTCCTTCTACTGTACTTAACAGGCAAACAATCCTGAGAAAATTCTCAAACCATAAAGAAAATCATGGTTTTCTTTAAAGGCGTCACTGTGCAACACCCTAAAAGTGATTATCAGTTAATTCTCCCAATCATTTTTGAATTTTCCCAATCATTTTCCATGAAAAAAAGACATAAGACAGGCTTTTCAAAATCTTTCAACACTTAAATGTTTGAAATGGTACATAGAGCCAATTAAATGCTTTGTGACAATTTAAATTCACATAAAATGTAATAAAATTGTAATAATATAGTTGGGAGAATTAAGGAATCGATCAGATCAGTTTTTCACAATTTTTATCATTAATAATTGTCCGTTTTCACTCACACTTTCAGATTATATTCAATCTTACATTAAATCCCTTTAAAGGGCCGGGGTCAGAATCCACCCTGCCCCTTTCATTTTTGTACCAAATTGATATAATTTATGTTATGTATTCATTCATTTATTGCAATCATGAGTTGGATTTCATACAATAAAAAGGCAGCCATAAAAATGGTTCACAATATAGTTATATATATATATATAAATTGACACTTTAAATACATCGATATGAAGAAAAAAGACAAAAGCAAACATTCAAGAGCCAATCGCACTTCAACATAATTATAAGGTACATGGGACTTCACAGGACCAATAATCATATATCAACTGATATCAACATATTTTTCAGAACAATTAAAATTGAGGAAGATTTTGAAAGAAAGAGAGAGACAGTAAACCCAAATTAAGTGTTGGTATAATGCATTATTCGTAAAAATATATCCAGTCAAATTCAATTGATATCAAATTTGTTACAAACTAAATTATTTTAAAATTCATATAATAAACAAGTGTGTAATTTAAGTACAACGTCTACACGGCACTTTCATTCAATATAAAATTGGCAATATTTATTAATAATTAAATTGAATACCCTATAAAAAGCTTGAATACAAGTACCCCAAGTTTGATACTAATAAACCGGTGTCGTATAATAATTACACATATGTAAAATAAGATTTAAACATAATTATAAGGTACATGGGACTTCACAGGACCAATAATCATATATCAACTGACATCAACGTATTGTTCAGAACAATAAAAACAATTAAAATTGAGGAAGATTTTGAAAGAAAGAGAAAAACAATAAACCCAAATTGAGTGGTGGTATAATGCATTATTCGTAAAAAATATATCCAGTAAAATTCAATTGATATCAAATTCGATACATTCCAAATTATTTTAAAATTCATATAATAAACAAGTGTGTAATTTAAGTTAAACGTCTACACGGCACCTTAATTCAATATAAAATTGGCAATAATTATTATTAATTAAATGTAATACCCTTTACAAATCTTGAAAACAAATATCCCCAAGTTTGACACTAATATACCGGTGTCGTATAATAATTACAAATATGTAAAATAAGATTTAAACATAATTATAAGGACCAATAATCATATATCAACAGACATTAAAGTATTGTTCAGAACAATTAAAATTGAGGAAAATTTTGAAAGAAAGAGAGAGACAGTAAACTCAAATTGAATGGTGGTATAATGCATTATTCGTAAAACATATCCAGTCAAATTTAATTGAAATGAATTGATATCAAATTTGTTACATTCTAAATTATTCTAAAATTCATATAATAAACAAGTGTGAAATTTAAGTAAAATATCTACACGGCACTTTAATTCAATATTAAATTGGCCATTATTATTAGCAATAAATGTAATACCCTGTACAAAGTTTGAAGACAAGTACCCCCCAAGTTTGATACTAATAAACCGGTGTCGTATAATACAAATATGTAAAATAAGATTGATGTCTGATTATCAAAGATTATTATATTTGATTAACGAAAAAAAACTCAATAAAAAGGACAGTTAAAATACATTAAATTTAGCAAGATCATTTTAGATTAAACAGACACCAGGGTATGCTATTTTTGTATCTATTAGTTTTGCATTTGGGAGGGTACAGGTCTTTGCTGTTCCGAAGAGAATATCTTGTTTCTTTTGGAGCAGGAAGAAGATGATTTAGCATATGACTGGGGTTACAAATTTGGGTAAACAAATTAAGGCATAGTTTTTGTCTACGTTCAGAAAGGGATTGGAGGTTAAGAAAGACAAGGGCGTCAGAGTATGATAGTCTAGGTGAAATGATTCTAACTGCCCTTCTTTGGATTGACTCTAACATTTCGGATTGTTCTTTGGTCAGACCTCCATGAAATATTTGGCAAGCATAGTGTAACACCGATCTAATGCATGCCACATAGTATCTGCACATATCAATCTGATTTAAACCTGCCCTTCGCAATTGAACAGGAAGGTACAAGCGTTTTGCTGCTTTAGTGTAGGTTTCTTTCACGTGGGTATCCCAGTTAAGTTTGTTATTGAGGTACAAACCGAGTAGCTGAACCCTCTCTACTTGATTTCCACTGATGGTAAGATATGGTAAGTTTGGATCGTCTTTCATGAAGCAAACAACCATTTATAGTATAGGATTCACCTGCAAATTTCCCAACTTTCTAAGAAGTAAATCATGATTTATCCTATCAAAAGCTTTCTTGTAATCTACCAACACAATCCTCACAGCCTTTCTCTTAGCATCTGTTTCAAATGACCAATTGTGAAGGAGATTGATCTACTTTTTTGTTAAATAGCCTTTTTCATTTGCATATGCAGCCCCCTCGATTGTCCACTATCTATTATGTATAACTTAATATTTGGCTGTAATTCCTTCTCTTTCTATTTTTCTTAAGCGCTTAGAGACATACTTTGTGATAAGCGCTATACAAATGTTGTTAATTATTATTATTATTATTAAGGCAAGTACAGTTGAAGACTCTGGTATATTCCCATTTGGATCAACATGGGGGAGATAATCATTCCAAACCCATTTACACACATAACTTTCTAATAGTTTTGCTAACACTGGTGTTAGGGAGATCGGTCTCCGATCACTCTCAATGGAAACAGGGGGTATGTCTTGGGTAAGGCAATTATATCTGCTGATATCCAAATTGTCGGTACAAACCCTTCGGCAATGGAAGCGTTGAAAATGGAACAAGTTTTAGGCGCACTCGATTTTGTGTGCTAGAATCCTTCCCATTGAGATTGCACGCATACATTCCAATGCAGTCTAAGTGCATTGCGCGATCATGCAAAATTGGTTTAAAAAATTAGTTAGTCAGCCGTGCACAAACTTACCTAGGATACGTTTATGCTCAGATTTTTCTGGCCAGAATGAGGCATATGTTACGCGTTTAGTTTAAAACACGGTTGCGTCCTTTCTCATTTTTGTAGAATCACCGAAAAACAGCCATCGTAATCGCCGATCGTAAACTCACAAAAAGGTGCGTTTACGATCGGCGATTCTGGGAAGCATAAACGCACAATCATTTGTAAACGCGTTAAAATGGGGTCAACGTAGCATGCGAATCAAGCTGCACACTGCACTGCACTTCTCTGGCTCCTCCAGAAATGATTCTGGCTCTGAGTCAGAATCATGCCCGGTCCGGAGGAGCCAGAGAAGTGAGCATAAACAGTACACCGTGGAACTGCGATTACGATGAGCGTTTACGATGAGCGTATCAAATCGCTCATTCTGCCTTCAAAACTGAACATAAACGTACCCTTATCCGCGCAAAAACTTAGTTTTAACACGAAGTTTAACACGTAAACCAATGGGGATTTAAATATTTTTTCTAGTACCCAGAATGTTGCGGGAACATCACTCATGAACTATTGACTATGTGTTCGTCTTTTTGCGGAAATATCCAAAATCACGACTGCAATTTCCACCAATCATATGACTTGATTTCTAAAGAGAGGTATATAAAATGTGATATTCGATCTATTATTTATAATATTTTACACAAATTTATTTATTTTAATTATAACCAAATGGACGGCAAAGTTTTTTTTTTACTGCAAATTTGTTCAAGTAGAAAATTTATCGTCAAAGGATTCGGGAGATATCGCGATCTAAAAATTCGATTTCGGATCGGCGTGCGCGCTGCAACTAAAATAGCAACGAGACCTTACTTCGCGCACGGGGGTTTCGACCTGATTTATCTGATTTTAAAAAATGCGATCCATCAAAAATAAAGTAATATCGTAATTTGCAACATGAAATTTGCAATATCATACAATCAGTTGATACCACTTTTTACTTACAATCTTGAGGAAATGTGCTCTCAAAATGAAGATATCCAGATCCTTATTGGTAAGTCGATAATTTTTCGGAACGGACGCAAATGAATGCAAAATTTTGTCTTGTGTCAATATTTTCACAATTCAATACCCAATTCCAAAGAAAATGACGTCGCTGGGTAATTTTATGTTCCTCTTTCCACTGGTGATATCAGATTTTCGAAATTACCAATTCTTTTTTGAGAAAGCGAACTTAGGTCTCGCGCGAACCATGGTCACACGTTCATACTGTATACAAAGCAGAATTGCCGCTTCGCTGATATGTGAACAATTAACTAGTAATTATTCAAAAGCCATTTTAGAGATAGATATGAAATTTATACTGTCGAATACCTCATTTCAAAAGATCGCGATGTTTTGCGCTGCCGTTTATACTTGTGCTGAAACATCACCTATTTGTAAAGCTCAGTGATGTCTTTGCGTTGTTTGGTTGGTAGTACACATGTGCGGTCTTCCCGACCTTTAACCATAACCCTGCCATCAAATAGGCAGAAATCCGAAAGTGCCGAAGGTCACGTACCAAATATCCTGATTTTCAGCTGCTACCGTTTACATTACCAACTATCACTAAACATCACGCGGACATTTAAAAATAAATCACACTCCTGCTTGGAATGTTTCTGGCTTGGCATCTTTAGCGGTTTGCCGATCTTCCAAGTAGGCAGCCCCACCCCCTCCCCCCCCCCCCCCCCACCCCTTGGCTAAGAGCTCTTTCAGATTGAGTTTTGGAAATTATTTGATTTAAATTGAGTATTCCATAACCCGGCCTTTTCAGAGTTAAACTGTAACATTTCCCATAATATCAGATATAGACCTACACACAAGCCTAATTTTCTTCAGTATACAAGTACCATTACTGTAGATGTTAGGAGTAGATTGTCTGAACTTTTGCATCAATGCCTTCGTCTTGCAATCACTACATTTGTGCCAATATTTAAGCAGCTTATTGCCGGAAAACGGTGCTACCTTTCCCACTGATATACCTTACATGTATACCAGAACTTCCACTTTTGACTGTCTTAAGTCTTGAAATCTAGGTTCATGTAAAAACACGAATGTTTGAAATCACAAACCTATGTTAATGTAAATAATTGATTAAATAAACTAAATTTGCCCATTGTTTCGGACCTTTTAGCTTTCATGAAAATCACATCTAGACCGTCAAAAGAAAAGTTTTAGAACCACTGGTAGGCCTAAAGGCTATATACCAGTCTTTCACCTTTCTTTGGCAGGAATTAGTTCCTTAAAATGCTAGAGCGCCGCAGTGGCTGCCTTGCTAAAGCCAGGGTAATAATCGGGGCAGCGCCAGGATCGTCACAACGTGACGGACATGTGCGCTATATAAGAATCCACCATTATCATTATTATTATTATTTATAATCGGAATGATATATCAACAGAAATACATGACATTTATCAATGACATTGTTTGTTGACAAGACTTTCAAATATCATTTTAGCGTATACCTCTTTTTCTTTTTAAACAATTAAGTAATCTTGGCAGTATCAGGGAAAACATTTCGGCAAATCGACTTTTAAAACTTCCATAAATTGGCATACAGTTAACAACTAGTTCAGACATAGGTGAAGTTAATAGGTACCAAATAGGAAATTGAAACTGCCTTATCATGGATTAACTTAGGCTAAGGCATAAACTGGGTACTGGATCATAGGACCTGCTTCACTAATGGACACATGCACGATAGTATACTGTTCCGTATTATAAAAAGTTACAATCTTAAAGGGATAGTTGAATTCTGTTTTCAGACCGCAAATGCCTTCAAAGTGCATGGTTATTGCTCTTATTCTTATCTATGACATTTATTTTGCCCTTTTAGAACCTAAAATTGCTATGAAGGTAATTTTAGACCCCAAAATGTGTGAAATTTAGCCGATACCATCATACCAATTCAGCTCCACTTTAAAAAAAAAAACACGGTGACCGTTAATTAATTATTTAATCAAAAATAACAATACACGAGCCGGCTAATTGTGGGTAATATAAGCGACACGAAATTGCCAACAAAAAGGTAACATCGGCATTGGCTCAAATACGACGTAAAAGGCGTTATTTAGTTTTTTCAACGTTTTTTTTCTTCAAATTTTTCAAAATACTAATATTTGTGGTGGTACACAAGTATTAGAAATCGTTATATTTCAGCCGTCTCTGAACCGATTTTGATCAAACAAAGATGATTTGTCATTTAAATATTATGTTCTTTCACATATGACACTCAGTTTTTCATTATCTCACAAAAAAAAATTATTTTGTATAGCGCCCTCTGCAACAGAACTCAACTATCCCTTTAACTGTATCTAGATTGTGTTCCCTATTAAAGCCAGAGTGTACAGTGCGTCCCAGAAAAAATAAACCGAGAATTACCGAGGTATTACAATAACCTAATCACAAATATAATTAATAAATGACACATATTCGTAAAGCTTATAACCTCTTTTCCCTTTGATTCAACTCATGCAATGCATGGGTGATTCAAAACAATTTGAAGAATGGGTACCAAAATGTCATTTTTGTGAACGCCTTATCTGAATTTCAAAGAGGAAATCACATTTCCAGACAAGTTCAAGTTCCCTTTCATATACGTCATATTTTTTTTCAAGCGCACACTTGCTAATCTAAGCACATTAGCTTTCGCATCTTACCGGGTACCCATTAATTAACACCTAGGTGGAGAGTGGCAAATGTAGATCAATGTTTTGCCATGAAATTTGTGGGGCTCCCAAAACTTTAGAGGGGCCTTAAACACCTGACATTTTCACAGACATTATTCTTTCACCGTGAAACAATCATGTGGCCATGTGGGTGGTTAGAACCAAAGATGTTTGAATTTATACTACGTTTAAAACGGTCAGCGTATCAAATTGAGCTTTCCCTTAAGTTTCTAAATGTAAGTAATGAACGCACTACAAACACAGCCCCTCTAAAGTGTTGGGAGCCCAAAATTGTGTTAATATTTTATAGCAAAATTTCAGTTAAATTATATAATGATGTGAAAGAGGATGTCATTTAACACACTTCTGCAATGATTTATAAAACAAATATGTTTGAAGACGAATTTGACGAAGGAGTGCCCAATAATTTATTTAGGTTTGTGTTGTACGCAAAAAACCCTAATGTTGTACTTTCATCACTATATTCGTCTTCATAAACATGTTTTGAAAATCCATGCAGAAGTGTGTCTTAATTGTGTCCATCAGCCTGGTGTCTATCGAATTGTTGGGCCTTCCAACAATGTAGAAAGGCTCTAAAGCTCGGCTATAGCAAAACAGCAACTAATAGATAGAAAGAAAAAGGAAGAAGAAGATGAGAGAGACAGAGAGAAAAACAGAAAGGGCGGGGGAAGATATAGAGAAAGAGAGAGAAGGATAACGAGAGAGAGAGAGGGAATGAGATGAGAAAGAGAGAGAGAGAGAGAGAGAGAGAGAATGAGATGAGAAAGAGAGTGAGAGAGAGAGAGAGAGAGAGGGGGGTATAAGAAGTGAGATATATTAAGAAAGAGAGGAAGAGAGAGAAAGAGAAAGAAAGCAGAGATAAAGGAAATAGAATATAACTAAATAAATTTAAAAATCGAGACAAAATATGAGATTTGTCGCATATTTTCATCACGAATTTCACTTCAAAGTTTGTGATTCGCGATGTCCCTTCAGAGCCACCATTATGGTTCGCTTGTGTTTCCCAACAAATTACGGTTAGCGTGTGCTCCTCAATAACGGTTCCACTGTGTATCAGTGTGTATATAGCGTATCCGCTGAAGTGAACCTTTTTTTAGTTTCTTAGGCGTTAGGTTACACTATAGCGTGAGGTTACACTTTAGCAGCTTCACATACGCCTCAACTTGCAGCCGGCCGTAGTACCAACAAACTCCGTTTAATCGACGATCAGCCATGCATGAAGTTTTTCGTCTTCGGCAGACAGCAAGTGGAACGGATTCTTTTGATAAAGGGAAGTAAGTAGGAATTCAGAGCATGACGAGAGAGGCTAAAGTGCAAGAGGGCCTTTCTTTTTGTGTCTTGAGTACGTTGGCGTATTGAACAAAGATGGCTTGTCTAGACACAAGTCTTGTTCAGACGGAGGCAAGTTACCCTGGGGTAACCTCAAGGAGGGGGGGGGGGGGGGGGTAAGGGGACACTTTTTTTTTGGGGGGGGGGGGAGTCAAAAAAAAATCGCACCGACTAAGCCAGCTGAATAGTCGCTCTGTGGGGGGAGGGGGGGGGGGGGGGGGTAAGAGGACACTTTTTTTTTGGGGGGGGGGGGAGTCCAAAGAAAAATCGCACCGACTTAGCCAGCTGAAAAGTCGCTCAGGGGGGGGGGGGGGTAAAAATATTTCATTCACCGGGTAAGAATAATGGTATTTCAATAGACAGAATTCGAACTGCATACATTAGTTGTTGTCAGGTGGGACAAACATTATGGCCCGAATTCACAAAGCAAGGTTTGAGCTCAAACCTTCTTTTGTTCCGCCAAACCTCCTTTTGTTATTTACAAACCAGGTTTCTATTGTTGTAAAGAAATGTTTGGCTTGCACCCAGTAGAATTAAGATCGCGTATTCGATCTTGTAATTGAAAAGAAGTCAGACAAAATACTTGAACCAGTTAGATCTATTGTGCAGGCCAAACATTTCTTTACAACAATAGAAACCTGGTTTGTAAATAACAAAAGGAGGTTTGGCGGAACAAAAGAAGGTTTGAGCTCAAACCTTGCTTTGTGAATTCGGGCCATAATGTTTGTCCCACCTGACAACAACTAATGTATGCAGTTCGGATTCTGACTATTGAAATACCATTATTCTTATTAGGTGAATGAAATATTTTGTATTGAGGCATTTCACAAAGACTTATGCATTAAATTTGATTACATTACGAAATTGGCCTATTCATTTACTTCAAATTGATCAGTCAATTCTGTTGGAGGCAACACTTCAACATTTTGCCGAATGGTCCACGTCAAATGAAATGTCCCTTAACCCTGCTAAATGTGAGAGTATGCAGGTGTGTTTTATGAAAAAGCCCCCAACACCACTGTCACCGGAAATTGATCAACAACCTCTCTAAAGCAATCCACGTCTGTCAAATTGTTAGGAGTCCATATCCGCTGTGATTTTAAATGGAGTGTTTATGTTGATTTCATGATAAAACCAGGGATATGTGATATCCCTGATAAAACGTGCAAATGGACGAATACACCTTATTAGGATCGTGAAAGGTCACGGACTGCCAATCGAAGATCTCTGTACCATCTACACCGGTTTCCTCAGACTCCTCGTAGAGTATGCCTCGTCGGTGTGGAATGTAGGCCTAATTAAAGAACAAGTAGATCGACTAGAAAGGGTGTAGAAAAGAACTCTGAAAATAATCTTGGGACCTAATTACCAGTCATATGAGACAGCACTGAATCTAATGAATCTGTCTTCTTTGGCTAACAGAAGGAAGGAACTGTGTTTGAGTTTTGCAGAGAAACTGATATCAAACGAGAAGATATCTTACCTCATACCTCCCTGTAAGAATATTAGAAGCCTACGCAAATTAAATACCACAGAACAGATAAAATGTAATTCAAACGATTTCGTAACAGTCCAGTTCCCTACCTAATTGACTTGCTAAATTCACAAACCTATGTAAACCTATCCCCATAGTGATGAGGTAGAGGTGCTGTAGAATCATTTTATTTCATGTGAAATGGTATATAACTTTTTGTTACCAAGACGATTGTACAACCTTGATAATTGATAAATGAAAATGATAATATAATAAAGTAAATCAAGATTACCATTGTTAACTTTTGAAATGATTGAAACATACTTACCACATATTTATTCCAAGAAAAATCACAAAATTACCACATTTCATGTCTTTCATCTGATTGCATACCTACCTATCAATTTACAATATATGTTATCCATAACTCACCATTGGAAATGTAAAATGTAATTTATTAATTTTTACAATCAGTATTCTCTCTGTCGAAATTGTACTTTTTACCTTATTTTCGATATGTCTGATATACACTCTCATCCTCAGCATTATCTTACATATATATATATATATATCTCGCTTTGTCTCTCGTTCTCTCTCCCTCTCTCCTTTTCTCTCCCTTTGTCTTTCTCTACCTCACACTTTTCCTGTGCTGTCTGCACTATTATCCTCCCTACCTCTCTTCTATATTTCCCTCCAGCCCTTTGATGATTGTTGAATAGAATTAAGCAACTGTTAAGCGCATTTTATGAATGTTATTAATTTGTATAAATATGTGTTCACTGATTTATTTAGAAAATTCATTCACTACGTGATATGTCTTAAAGGCACACTGCCATACTTGTAGCTACTTGCTCCCTCTATATAGAAAACTTCCCCAATCGGTGCCTGTTGGTCCCCCATGATCCTCTTTTTCTTATGTTAAATGAGAGCTGAGTTAATGAGGTAGCCACCTGTCACATCGACCTCGCTGGCTCGCTGTGTGGTCTAATGCCTTCTTGCCCAGTAGTGGTGACGGTCTTTAATACGTTTTATGTTTGTATAAATATTTATGTTTTTACAATGTACAAAGCTCTGCAATTCAGCCATCTGGCTGCAAATGAATTTTTAATAACATTACCATTATTCAATTCAATATTGACTTATTATGCAATTTCAAAATACATGCATCTTAATTGTCATTTTACATAAAAGGAGCAGTAGCTCGATTGTTCATGTTTACATGTTGACATGATAAAGTGATAAATACATCTAGGCCTAATTCAATCGAATTTTTAAATATTTACATGTGAAAAAGATTGTTAAAAATACATTTGAAATAACATTACACATTAAAAATGACAAAAGAAAGTTTCATGACATTAGATAGTATGTCATAAATTACTGTCGTTACGTACACCCTTACTTTCATCTGGCTCGAATTTTGCTTGATTATTTGGTAATGGAGGATTAACATCGTTGCTGAAATGTAGATGTAGAAATAGTTTGTCTTTTTCTAAAAGTTGATACACTATGACATTTATACTACGTCTATATGTTGCTTCATTATAATATAAATCATTCTCAGAATATCAGGTTGTTACCATGGTTACAGCTATTCCCAAGCGTGACCATGACCCTGGATAACCCCTGTGTTATTTGCAATCTAACATGTAGCTTGATTTATATATATATATTTACGCTTACATTGTGCTTCTATGTATTTCATTTTAAAATATGTTATATTCTGAAAACAATTATTCATTGTCATGCTAACGTTTCTGGCAATGTCACCAAAACCACGTTAAATGTCAAACAGGCAGTTAAGAATAGCCAGTCATCTGGGTTCCACGTACAAAAAAATATAACAAACACAGGAACAGTAAACGAGAATAGATTAGCATTTGTCTAAAGAGAAACGATACATCTGCGATATTATTATCCCATGCACTTTATTATTGAGCATTTAAGCCATGCATATACTTCTTTGATGTTTGTATTATGGTGTTGTCATAGCGAATTTTTGGTCAGTAATAACACTTACCTTCAATATTAACATCTCTGAATATTACACATTACATTATTTGTGTTATCTCCATATCCGCCTTTTCAGCATCTACCAAAGACACGAATGCTCCAGAATTGCCACGACGATGGGTAGTATTTCACAACCGAGACTGTACTTCATCACAGTGTGCTTCGTTGTCATGACGACCTGTGTCTATCTGAATAGTCTAACTATCGGTACGAGGATATACAGCCACGGCAGGTAAGCACTCTCCCGAAATATTTGTCATGTTTATCCATAATTTAGGATCAGCTCAATAGGCCACTCTTACCAAAAACGGGCTAAAAAATGGAGAAAAAAAGACGTGTAGAATAATATTCGACGGAATTTCCGAACGTGACAATGATTTTTAAACATGACGACTCAGAACGCTTAGGAAAAAAGCCAAGTTTCAGAGTTGTGTTGCGCGATAGCATATGACGTCACTGCAGGAGCCTCTCCGGTGAAAAGGAGGGTGATTAAGCATTGAAATGTCTTTACAAAGGCAAACTATGATATTAATTGAAGAAAAAAGACATTTATCCGAAAAATAATATGCACTTTATAATCTCAGTACGTTTCTGGTAATTTCGCCATTCCTAATAATGAACTGCAATAATATTGTAAGATCCTCAGATGCGTCATCAAGCCACGTGACCCTAAATGGATGGATAATGTAATTTTGGGGTCAATTTCGAGATTTTCTGAAAAATCAGAGGCTGGAATATTTAATAAGTAGAGGTGTATTCATGTTTTAAATGGCTATGTTAGTAGGGTGCGAGTGGCCCTTTAAAGTCTGATGACATCCAACTTTAAGTTGATTTCTGTTGATGTGCAGGGATGCATAAACTCATATTTTATTATTCAAACATCTAAAAATATTTTATCGAATTTTAGATATTACAAAAAAAAAAAAAAAATTAACTTGTTAATACTCGCGAATAGTTCTTCTCGTAACTTGGGATAACTCGCGACAACTTAGTATGGCTCGGCGTAACCTTTTACAACATTCTACGGCTCTCCTCGAAATCGCGAGCAGTTTCAGAATTTTGAACATGTTCAAAATTTTCACTGACTCGTTGAAACTCGAGGTGAACTTGCTTACACTCGCAATATACTCGCATTACTCGTAACAAGCTTGCACTGTACTCTTCATAACTCATAGCAACTCGCCACCTTCAGGTATACGCGAGTGCTATTCGAGTTTCCATGCGTGTCATGCCGAGTTGCCTACGATATTAACGCGAGTTTAGATCGAGTACGGGGACTTACGGCGAGTTTCGTATGAGCATGAGCAGAGTGCAGGGCGAGCATAACGAGCATGACGAGCGCACCATGATACGCCAGCTGGCCTACAATTGTGCAGACGATCAAGGCCTGTTCTTCCTCCAACATATCGAGCAAATATGCTTCTGGCATCATCTTTATTTTGGAGAGCGCCAAAATCAGAGACAGCCCTCTTCGGGGGACAGGAGAGCGGGGAGGGGTGCCGGGGGCACATTGCCCCCACTTTTTTAAGTACCAGAAAAGTGCCCCTTTCTACATAGGAAAAGTGCCCCTTTATCTTTGACTTGTGCCCCTATTAATTTGTAGAAGTACTCCTACCCCCTTAATAATGATAAGCGCTATATAAAAAATTTAATATTATTATTATTATTATTTTTACCTCTTATATTAAAGTGCCCTTTTATTTTGACAAGTGCACCTTTTCTTTCGACAAGTTCCCATTTTCCTGTGCAATATTTGCCCCTTTTCACTTTTGATAATTGCCCCCTTCACGTCTGATAATTTGCCTTATTCAAATCTGAGATGTGCCTCATTTATTTTCACAAGTGCCCTTTTTCTTTGTAAGAAGTGCCCCTTCATCTGTTAATAACTCTCTCTCTCTCTCTCTAAGTGCCATATCGATTGACTTTGGCGATCATGCTGTTCCACAACCCTCGGTTCCTAGCCTTCTATATTAGTACCACTCCCAGTTCTTTCACTCCTCTCTCTTCCAACAATTTCTGCACACTGTCCAATTTTCCCTGTCAAAGCAAGATTCTCTAGGCCTTCTTTACGTGTAATGTGACCCATGAACTTCAACTGCCAAATCAACATCTCACATATCATTTTCCTTTGCACCCAAGCTCGTGTAAGAACTTCCTCATTACTAAATTTGTCAGTCCAGGGGATTTTCATCATTCTTCTTAAAAACCACATTTCGCAACTTTCCCAACGCTTTTTAGTATCAGAGGCTAAAGTCCACGTTTCACTACCATACATAAGTACTGGGTAGATCACGGGTGGGCAACCCGCGGCCCGCTGGCCGCATGTGGTCATCGAGCTCTTCTGGTGCGGCCCGCGGAGCATTGAAAAAGTAGTTATAAAAATAGCTCATTAATAAAATGCGGCCCGCATAGCAGCGATGAAATAGGGTAAAACATTTACACACAGCTATTTCTATTTCCATAATTTGTTTTCATCATTCACAACATATTGACTCGTTACTTAGCTGATACAAAACTCCTCAAATTCTCCCTCATTACCATACATTAACAACAACGCTCGCCGTGTTAATTTCAATGTGTAATTTCTGCACGCAGTAACGTTTGTAAATATACAAATGTTGTGAATCGAGAAATATGTTTGAAATTCAATACTTGTATTGAATCTTACAACCCTTTTAAACTGGATACTCCCCGTCCCTAAACACCGCGTTCAATGAAATGTACAGTGTACATGTATACAACTTAGACAGGATATTATTTCGAGACCTGCGAAGAAAAGGAAAGTTTCTGATGAAGGCAGAAACTTAAAATCAGATTGGTCTGTGAAGTATTTCTTCATAGAAGAGAAAGGTAAACCACTTTGCCTCATTTGTCACCAGAGTATAATAATGAAGGTTAACAACATAACAGAAAAGTTCAAGCCCATGAAATCGCACTAAAAAGTAAGCCTAATTTTTTTCTCTCACTGATTTTGTTGTTTGCTTGTTTGTTTTTGCAAAATTGCAGGTGTGTACACGTATTGCATGAGCGTGTTTGTGTGTGGGGGAGGACTACCTACGGACCGCCAAGTTATACCAATCGTTAGCTGTTGTTGTTGTTGTTGTTTGGTATTATCGGCGTTTCATTCTTTTTTAGAATATTTACGCCTTTCACTTTATTTTTTTTTCTTCTATTTTTTGGTACTATTTGTAAATTCATACTCTTTTCTTTCTTTTTTTTTGATAATATAATCTCAGATCTACTGGTCCATGAAAACCCCTCACCGCAATTGGCACCTTCCTGCCAGACCGGCGCGGTACATTGCGCAATCTTCACGGCCATCATTGGCCTAGGCAACTCTGGTGCCGGTGAGAGGATTCTGGGGTAGATCTCCAGAGTCTCTTGTTTGGGGTTTACCGTCCTCAATCCGTCTTTACTCTTTCTTACCTTTTCTCTTCTAGTATTTTTCCATTTTGTAAAACCTTATTTTTCTATCAAAGTAGGTATCAACATCTTAGGGCATTAGGTTGTCGTGCGATATGTGAAAAAAAAAAGAACTATTAGGAACACTCAAAACGCCTCGTTCTACGAACGAAGCGGATCAGTGCTCTCTGGGTCGCACTTTCTGTTGATTTTAGGAGTTATATTATTTCGTTTGAGCTCGTTATATCACTTTCCATTATCAGCATTGCTCTTTCTATTGTATATTTTGGACATTCCATCAGACAGTGTGCTATTGTTTCAGGGGTGTTACAGTATTTACAATTTTTGTTGGCTTGGCCAGGTTGGGTTGTTTGGGATACCCATACTTTTGAGGGGTCTGCGTTTAGTCCTATGTTGCAAAGTCTGAGCCTGCGAATTATGACTTCGCAGTCTCTAAACGGCTCGGTGTAAAAATGTCAGAGGAAAAAATGTCAGAGGTAAAAATGTCAGAGGTAAAATGTCAGAGGTAAAAATGTCAGAGGTAAAAATGTCAGAGGAAAAAATGTCAGAGGTAAAAATGTCAGAGGTAAAAATGTCAGAGGTAAAAATGTCAGAGGTAAAAATGTCAGAGGAAAAAATGTCAGAGGTAAAAATGTCAGAGGAAAAAATGTCAGAGGTAAAAATGTCAGATGAAAAAATGTCAGAGGTAAAAATGTCAGAGGTAAAAATGTCAGAGGTATAAATGTTAGAGGTATACAATAAAAACAAAAGCATGTGACAAGCTTGTTATAATTACACCCGGGTTATATATTTAATTAGGCTTATCGAAAAAGAACAGCGAGGGATATTCTGCAGTCGTTATTTCACCGCTGCTTTATTTTCCACTTTCCCAGTTTAAATTTATTTACCTTTCGGCCCAAAATTGTGACTTTTTGCCCGATTATTGCCGAAGGAAGACGGGGGGGGGGGGGAGGAGGGTATTCTTCTTCTGGGGCACGGTGACCCGGCTGCTCTCCCCTTACTCTCATATATATGCTTTGCTTTATATATCCTTCCGAACAGTGGTCAATGCCTAGGCAGAGCAGGCAAACTAATGGGACATGGTTTCTACTCCGAGTTTCGCGCCTTGCAAGCAGTCATCAGGCAACTGATAGCATTCTTAAAAGTACATGATTTTCCTACAACCTTGGTACAAATACCCCTAAAATAACACTTAACTAATAAAAAATACAATTGGAATTACTCATGAGTATTCTTATTGCATTGTATTCAGGTATTGTAGTCTTATTTTTCATTTCATTTCATTTATTTTCATATTTCTCATAAACATACATTTATTTCAAATGAAGTACAAAATTGTTTTTATTTTAATAACAAATAATAATAACAAAGATAAGTGGTCAATATGAATTTGTGATTTAACTAAGAGAAATATGATGGGACCTACATGAAAGCAAGCTTGTAAGGCTGGAGGCCCCAGTAAAGTAATTGTGGTAATAAATGGAGGACGGATATACATGTATTGTATAGCTCTTATTTTGAGCGTATTTATACCAAGGTTGTACAGGTATGTGTATGTGCACTCAACTGTGCTACTTCAGTGCAGTTTGAATAGGCCTCTCTCACATTGTTACATTAACTGTTGTTGTACTTGAATGAGCTACTGAGTATCTAAGCTCTGCTTCTATTTAATACTAAGTGAAAACGGAACAGTACAATGGAGGGAATGAAGTGTGTGTTTATAGTGAGTCTAATGCTGACTCTTCTTCCATCTACAAATCACTTCTGTACAACTACATGTACTAGTACTGGTAGTGCATTACCATGTATAAAGAATTGTAAGAACACATCTGTTAGAGTAAAAGGCTACTCAAAGGCATGTATCTTGTATTATAAGAATGCTAGTCCTACTTTTCACATCCCACTTCTTATCAGTGGCGATATTGGAGTTAATCCAGGTCCGTCACCCAATATGTCAGCAGATAAGAAACATGCTATTGATAAGGAACATACTATTTGTAGTGATAATAATACAAAATATATGTATAGTATTCCAAACCTCTTACAGCTTAATCCTTACAACGTCCACTCAACGACGCCTTTTAATAAGAATCTTCGCATCAATGAAGTGACATGGCAACAAATCACATCTCTACATATCAACAGAGTAAAGAAGACACACAGAGGAAAAAGATCAGGTAGAGAGCAGAGAGAGAAAGCTGAGAAACTGTCAACCAACAACACTAACTTGAACACTAACTTGAACACTAACTTTTCGAGTTCGAACATAAAATTTGCCATGTTGAATGCGAGATCAGTGAGGAATAAAACCGCTGATCTCGCCGATTACGTTCTCGAACATGACCTGGACATTGTTGCTATTTGTGAAACCTGGCTATCACCCGACGATGCTGCTCCGATAGGCCAGCTGACACCACGTGGCTTTACTTTCAAGCACATACCCAGAACTGGCAGACGAGGAGGGGGAGTAGCGGTGCTGTTCAAAAGTCAACTTGATGTCAGAATCCTGGACTCCCCAAATATAACATCATTTGAAATGATCCAGATGACCATGAACCATAAACATAAAATGTTACATTTGATTGTTGTTTATCGTCCACCAAGTCTAGCACAGCTAAAGACTTTCTTGGATGAGTTCTCCAATGTTCTAGATGGGCAGCTGTTATGCTCCTCCGACTTGCTCATCACAGGGGATTTCAACATACCCATGGACTCATCAACTACAAGTTCGAAGTCCTTCTCCGATCTATTATCGGCCTATAATCTGGCTCAACATATAGATGAGCCAACCCATAATCGTGGTCATGTATTAGATTTGCTCATAACCCATAAAGATAATACTGTACAACTTATTAATATTGGTGTTAAGGAAGGTATATCTGATCACGCAGCGGTAATGTGTGAATTGACCATTCCTAAACGATCTACTAAGAAAAAGCTTGTTATAACACGGAACTTGAAATCTGTAGACCCAAAACAGTTTTTAGATGACACTCATGTAAAGTCTCTTATATCAACCGGTACTCATGCAAATAGTGTAGATGAAGAAGTTAATTTGTATAATACCTTACTCACATCTGCACTTGATACGTTGGCACCTGAGAAGCAGCTCTGTGTTACAATTCACCCGAATACTGAATGGTATAACCAAGAAATAGCTCAAGCAAAACTGCTTCGTAGACAATTAGAAAGAAGATCAAGGTCCACCAAACTGGAGATTCACAAGCAGATGTATCGTACCCAAAAACAACATGTAAAAGCCTTGATTAAGATTGCTCAGTCACTCTATCACTCAAAAAAAGTTGAGGATTGTGGGAAAGACACAAAGAAACTGTATAAAGTTGCTAATAATTTACTACATAGAAAACAACCATCTCCTTTACCAGAACATCTCACTCATGGTGATCGGTTGAAGCTTGCCAATTGTTTTAATCAATATTTTGTAGATAAAATTCTAACAATCCGACAATGCTTCCAAACGCATGTTGTACAGCTAGATGACACTGTTTGTGAAGTCGAATCAGAGTTGAGTGAGTTTCGGTCGGTCACTATCAGTGAGATAGAAACATTTATCAAGAACTCACCAAATAAATCATGTGAGCTTGATCCAATCCCAACAGATTTGGTTAAGAAGTGCAGCACAGTCTTGGCACCTGTCATCACAAGCATTATTAATGCTAGCCTTAGTTCAAGTATTGTCCCACAGGTTTGTAAGACAGCTGTCATCCATCCAACCTTGAAAAAATCGGGCTTAGATCAGGAGTGTCTCAAGAATTACCGCCCAATCTCAAACTTATCTTTTTTGAGTAAAATGCTGGAACGGGTTGTTTTCTCACAACTGACTGCATATTTGCGAGATAATGAATTGTTTGACCCATGTCAATCTGCCTACAGGCCTGGTCATAGTGTGGAAACATTACTTGTCAACTTAACTGATACTATTTTTAGAGAACTGGATTGCGGTAATATTACTGCTCTTGTTATGTTAGATATGAGCTCAGCTTTCGATACAGTAGATTACTCTATCCTGACTCGAAGGCTGAAATCATTAGGTATCAAGGGTACCGCCCTTAATTGGTTTATATCATATCTCTCTGAACGCTCTCAGTATGTAAAAATTGATAATTCTACCTCTAGTAAAACTACTATGAAGTATGGTGTACCCCAAGGTTCGGTAGGAGGACCACTGCTCTTTTCTCTCTATATGCAACCAATCAGCAAGATATTTCACAAACATTGTATTAGTTACCATTGCTACGCAGATGACATCCAAATTTATCTTTCTTTTAAACCTACAATGTCTTCACTGTCCTCAGCCGTTTCAAAACTTGAAAAATGTCTAGAAGAACTGAAATCCTGGTTAGTATCTAATGGCCTTAAGCTAAATGATGATAAATCTGTGTTTTTATTATTAGGTTCCAAGCACATGTTAGGGAAGGTTGACTATCAATCGTGTCATCTCCATATTGGAAAAACGTGTATCACTCCATCAAAAACAGCTCGTAATTTGGGTGTAATATTTGATCAGGAAATGTCCTTTCGTAGTCACATAACACATATTCAACAGAGTGTAAGGTACCAATTACGTAATCTAAGTTTCATAAGAAAGTGTTTATCTAAACCTGCGGCTGAGATCTTAATTCATGCTTTAATTTCTTCTCGTTTAGATTTTGCAAATTCATTGTTCTGTAACCTTCCAAAAAAAGATGTCACAAAACTGCAACGACTTCAAAATTCTGCAGCCCGCCTATTAACATTCACTAAGAAATCTGATTCCATATCACCAATTCTCCGTTCTCTCCATTGGTTGCCAGTTGAAAAAAGGATTATTTTTAAAATTATGTTACTTGTACATCATTCAGTTTACTCTCTTTCTTCCCCTGCATACCTGAGCAACTCTGTTTCAAAATACAACCCCACACGAAGTCTTCGCTCCTCATCAGACACACTATTACTTAATACACCCAGAATAAAACATGCTTGGGGTGAACGGGCTTTCTCAGCCATGGGTCCAAAACTGTGGAATAAGCTCCCTCTAAAATTACGTCAACTGTCATCGACAGAAACATTCAAATTACAACTAAAAACCTATTTGTTTCTTTCGTTGTAATTATTGCAATATTTTAATTTACTATGTCTAGGAGAATTCCGAATTTGTTTTTCGGTTTATTGTTTTTTCTTTCTTATGCCTGTTACATGTACTCTTTTCTAAGCGCCATGAGCACCGAAAGGTGGACCTGTGCGCTATACAAGTAGCCACTATTATTATTATTATTATTATTATTATTATTATTATTATGTACTTTGACGAATGCTATCAATTGTCTGATGATCGCTTGCAAGGCATGAAACTCGGAGTAGCAACCATGCATGTCCCATTAGTCTGCCTTATTCAATATTTGTTTACCGGTATATTATGCTTTTGTATAAGCAAATGGTACTGGTACACTGAGCAAACTTCTGGGGGGAAAGATTTCTAAAATCGAGAAGTTTGGCCATGTTTTATAGGCTGAGTTTTCGCTCCATGGTGTAATCATTAAATAAAAAGAAAATTCAGTACAGCCCACAAAATAGGATCAGATATCTATGAACCCCCCCCCCCCCCACTTCTCCTTCACTTTTGAAGATTGTTGGACATTTCAACTGCGTGGCAATGACTACTATTATATGTAATTTCCAATAAATGCATATTTCCGACAATTCCACTTTCTTGTGGGCTTGGTATTTTGATACTCTGAAAGTAGGGTCCATGCTGAAACAAAGCAGAAAGCCATGTTATCAGTGCCAACCGCACCATCACATTCCCGAAGTGCGCACGTTGCAATAAAATATTGTCGATTACTATTGCGGTATAAAATAGTCTGGGAAAAATCAATAAGCAGCTTTAATTGTTACTCCGATACAAAGCAGAAAGCCGCCCACGTTACATCAATTAAAGAGAAGGTTGAGTTCTGGGGAAAAGTGAACAATAATATGTGAGCGTTTGTTATCATTCTTATTATGCAAGTGTGGAAGAACATCAAAGAAAAAAGTTATTCCTTGAAAATCTATTTCAAATGACTTCATATCCCAGATATGACAAGTAACAGCTTTAAAATGAGGCCCGATTTGTATGCCATATGTTTGTGTAGTCCCATATCAATATCTTTCTGTGTACAGTGATTGTTACTTTACCAAGACTGGGCCAAAGATTTTATCATTTTGATGACTCCAAAACCTTGCACTACACACCAATACTTACATGTTTATGCTAGATGATCAACCTTTTCTGATTGCTTCCACACCGTTTCTTTCACAATGCAACTTCGCAAGACCAGAACTCAACTTTATCTTTAAATGCCAACCGCACCATCACATTTTTAGAGAAGTGCGCGCTGTGCAGAGGTTCGGTTTAAATGACATCGTTATTTATAATTGTCGGAGAGTTTAAAATGGGGATGAGCTTCTGAATCGAGACAGTCTTTTACTTTTTGGAGCGGGTTTTTAGTTTTCGGAGCGACTTTTTACTTTTCGGAGCGACTTCTTGATTTTCATATTCTTACTCCACTTCCTTTGCCGCCATGAGGTGCTATTGCTTTAGCAGAGTTCGGGGCGCCCAGCCCTTATATGTAACTTTTCGTGATTCCTCGGGATTATGTAACTATTTTGTACTAAATGCACTACTCACTTTAACACTTGACTTTTGTCGAGAATTTTCATTTCTTCGTTTGGACTTTGTTCGTCTCTGGAACGTTACACGGGCTATGTTGCAGGCTGCCACCGGCCAAACCGGTTCGTTTCACAAACATTAACACATCAACCAAATCAAAATATCAAAAAATGTTAGACATTCATTATATGCAAGCATGATCACAACAAAATAAATTTCAAAATCTATTTTCCACATTGTATTATCCTCAGGACATGTACGAAATACTTTGCTAATTTTTTTGCTTGTACCTCTGACATTTTTACGACTGACATTTTTTCCTCTGACATTTTTACGACTGACATTTTTACCTCTGACATTTTTACCTCTGACATTTTTACCTCTGACATTTTTACCTGGCACCCTCTATAGGCTAGGAATATTATGTCTTTTTTTAGGTAAACGTCAAACAAATTGCAATAAAATATTTTTCACTGCAATGCATTTAAGGCTGCGTTCATGCTTAAATTTTGAAGGCAGAATGAGCGATCTGAAACGCTCATCGTAAACGCTCATCGTGATCGCAGTTCCACGATGTAGTGTTCATGCTTACTTCTCTGGCTCCCCCAGGCAATTCTCAGTGTGTGGCCTTAATAGGTCTTCCAGCTGGATTCGCAAACCTTCACTATGCATGCTACGTAGACCCACTAGAGGTCAGTGCGTTGACCCCATTTAAACGCGTTTACAAATTGTAAACGCATCTTTTTGTGAGTTTACGATCGGCGATCGTGATCGCCGTTTTTCGGTGATTCTACAAAAGTGAGCTAAGACGCAACCGTGTTTTAAACTAAACGCGTAACAGATGCCTGATTCTGGCCGTCAAAATCAAGCATGAACGCGCCCTTAGTAAGGTCACTAAAATGACATACTAAAAGTCCAAAAAAATCCAAGTAGTGGAAGTGTCCCTAATTTGCATAAATCCAATATGGCCGCTATTTCGAGGATTTTCACATATATTTTATCATATTTGTCAGCTTGTATAGGCTGTTGTGGCACTAAAGGAGGAGGAAAAGTGATCTGCTGTACATTTTGTATCAACTAAAATACCCATATACTACAGGTACATCACACATCTGAAACGAACCCCCCACACACCCACACCCACACAATCTAATATGTAATTTATGCTCAATTTGTCACCTCAGCAGATGATGTTATTTCATTATGCACTAGACAAATATCATGTCATTTTAATTATATTGAAAAAAACAAAAATCAAAATATTCAGAAAAACTTGCCCTTATGAGTATCCGTACAAACACAAGAGCTGTTGGTAGGGCTATTAGGGGTACAACCTGTACCTTACATTATCCTCATTGGAATTAGAAGTTGTTCTCAGTGCAACAGTTTATTTCATTTTAGAGATCTGACAAATAGAAGCATACATTGTATGCTAATGGCTCATCACAGTACAATTGTCCATATTACTGCGGTATTTGTACTCTCAAGTCACTATTTTTTGTCAAATATTCAACTAAGTTAGACCCATATGCTTTTATTATGTGATATCCATGATGCCTTATTTAGTCATTCATTGCAAAACTTTAAAGTAGAACACCCAATGATAGTTTCATTATAAGAGCAATGGAAAGCTTATAATGTGCAGAATACAATACATTTTTGTAATTAACATATCAGAATCAACTAAGGCACAATAAATAATCAAATTTTATCACTACACCCCCTCCTTTCCTCTAAGGTCATTCAGAGGTCAAATTAAGCCTGTAATTCATGACGCCACAGAATGTACACCTTTCTTGATCGCCGATATATGCAGTGCTACAAAAGGCAAGCCTACACCTGAGCCTAGTTATAGGAAGGGGGCTTTAGTTGTTGCTGTGGAACTGGTTGTGCTATTACTGTAGTTGTAGTAGAAATATGCATTAAAAGAAATGATACTTGGTCGCAAAATGTGTCTGGAAGACTTGCGCATGTCAATGATCTTCCCGCAGTTGATGCAGTATACCATAAATTATGCATGGTGAACTTTAAAACTAAAACATTATCAATTCTCATCTCGCAATGCTTTTAATGCTCTTATCCGGTGGTTAAGAAATATGAAAGAAGTGCGGCAATTTCTCAAGAGTGCATTCAGTATCTTGCAAATAATATCGACACTCCTGATTGATCAGGTACTTTCCACAGATGGGCACATTGCTACCCAAAACCAGGGATAAAGTACTGTAAGCCTGTACCGTTTATCTAGATAAACGGTATCCGCTGAGGACTTTGCTACTGTTGGACGTATCAACATTGAATACTTAAAGGCATCTACAACTGATCAACCTCTGGTTTACCAGCCGATTATGAATCGGGCACCAGAAGATCTAATATTTGACCTTGATGTGTTGTTGAAGACATCTTTACTACTGTGGTCCCCAAGGCCTTCAAAGGTCCGGAACGATACAGATAATAAAAGCAACGGCAAGTACCCTGATCAGTCATCTTCTTTGTTTCTCCCCATGATTTACATGAGTCCTAGTGATCCATCCTACATGTGTTTACTACACTCTGCGTTTTGCTTGTACCCATGCTAAACGGTATAATACTATACAATCGTGTGGACGTTTGATAAGCTGCTATTGTGGAAGGCACTCACAATAAACAGGAGCCAGCAAAGTGACAGTGACTTGAAGCAGATCGTTCTGCAGGGCATTTGATGACGGGCTCAGGACCCCATGAACTTCTTGAAGTATATAGTGTATGCCCTATATGCTGGGTGGAAAGGCGATTTCTAGAGCTGCATGTGCGGGGCCGTTGATGCTGCTCTAAATACCATTACCAGACTTGTATAATGTACATCTGCAACGAGTACAAACAACCTCCGGAAACTCCTATAGTGATCACTATAGGAATTTCCAGAGGTTGTTCAGCACCCAGGTACTCCATGTGGAGTAGCTAATTTCGCAGAGCAGCCCACTTAAGTTCTCTCTTGAACAACTACTAATTAACGGACAGCATCTTCCTGATCTTCATTATGATGTAGCAATTGAGGAAGAGCAGATCCTGGATTTAATTGTGATGCAACAGAAGTTTAAAGCAACAGTTCTTGTCGATGATGACACAAACCTTCTCATCTTGCTGATCTTCTACGCTGATCTGAATGCAAAGGACTTCTTTTTTTGCACCTGAGCCAAGTTAAGGCAACTCCAAGAAGAACCGAACATGGAATATCAAACAGCTGAAGGAAACTCTAGGAGGTAGTATGTGTGACTACTTTCTCGTTGTCGTGTGCTTCTGAACTGCGACACAACGTCTCGCATATTTGGACTAGGGAAAGGCGTAGCACTGAAGAAAATCATGAAGAATGACGACTTCTGTGAGCTTGCCATGGCATTTAGTCAGCCGGCATCATACCTGAAGGAGGCCATTATTCCAACTGGAGAGAAGGCACTTGTATGCCTGTATGGTGGTGACTAAATAGCAGATTGCGTAAAGGTATCACCAATCTTGTCTGCCTTAGAAGCAAAGACTTTGCAACCAATTTCAGCAGCAGGAAATTTCCACAGTCTGCGTGTGTACTATCAGATATTAGAATGGAAAGGAATGGCAGACAGCCTGACATCGGGAAACTGAGTTGGCAGGTCATGGATGGGAAGTATCTTTCCAATAAAAACTGATAAAACACCAGCATCCGCAAAACACCTTAAGGTCATCAGATGTGGATGCAAGAAAGATTGTGCAGCCAAGAAATGCACGTGCCGGTAGTATATGGCCTCCAATGTTCAACAGCCTGCACTGATTGTCATGGCACTTGTTGTAGCAACTCACCACCATATATTATAAGCCTACCTAGAACTTGATGAGAACTACTGATCAGCATGCCACATAAATGTTTGTTTGTTGGAGACTACCAACTCTAATCAAATTAAAATATGAATACTTAACTGTAGGCCTCATGACCTGCATCCTGTAATAACAACTGCACTGGGATTGTAAACCAACATAGACATAGCTGCTCTGAAATGCATTGTAAGGTGAGAAATGTATTAACCCACTTTAAAAAAAATGTATGTGTATATATGCAAATTAAAAAAACCTTATTATGAAACATTTGAAATATAAATATATTTTTACAACATATATAAGTGTTGTCGCAATTAGTCTGAATGTAACATAAGACAAAAAATATCATTATAATAAATTCTCTACAAAAAATGTTTAATTTTAATAGCAGCCATTTTGAATTTAAGCAAATTAAAACACTCAACCGGGCATATGAAACCTTATGCAAACAAAACAATTCTTGGAAATAACATTTTAGACATTCAAAGTACACTGAAAGTGTGAATATTTTGACCAAATCTAGAAGAAAACCCTAGAATTGGCGGCCATTGTGGATTTATGGAAATTAGACACAATTAGTCCACTACACGGATAATGTAAGGTACAGACTGTACCCCTATAAACATAACCCTATAACAGCTCTTGTGTTTGTACGAATACTCATAAGGGCCAGTTTTTCGGAACTTATATTTTTTTTTTAGTTTTTTCAATATAAAATGACATGATATTATTTTGTCTAGTGCATAATGAAATAACATCATCTGCTAAGGTAATACATTACATGTTGAATTGTGTGGGTGTGGGTGTGCGGGGGATTTGTTTCAGGTGTGTGATTTACCTGTAGTATATGGGTATTTTAGTTGATACAAAATGTACAGCAGATCACTTTTCCTACTCCTTTAGTGCCACAACAGCCTATACAAGTTGACAAATATGACAAAATCTATGTGAAAATCCTCGAAATAGCGGCCATATTGGATTTATGCAAATTAGGGACACTTCCACTACTTGGATTTTTTGGACTTTTAGTATGTCATTTTGGGGACCTTACTAAAATGCATTGCAGTGAAAAATATTTTATTGCAATTTGTTTGACCTCAAAACACAATATTCCTAGCCTACTATAGGCAGGGTGCTCTCAAAGTTTTGTTGAATTGTTGGTTTGAAAGGTCTTACGTTTGTTTTATTGTAATTTTGCCATTTTTCTTCCCAACTTTTGTATAGTTCTATTTTCAATACTGCTTTCATTTCAGACAAACATAACTTGTTATTTATTTGTATCTCTTCAGTTAGGGCTTGTTTTGCGAGAAGGTCCGCTATTTCGTTTCCCTGTATTCCACAGTGAGAGGGGATCCATTCTAGATGGACTTGGATGCCTCTGTATGCCAGTCTTGTGTATATATACTTGATGTCGTTTATGAAGTTATCTGACTTATCTCCTTTTATTGATTGCATTGAGAGGAGTGCGCTGAGGGGGTCTGTGAATATCACTACCCCTGCGTGCAGGTTTAGTTGTTCAACCCATAATAGGGCAATTTTTATTGCTGCTAACTCTGCTAGGTAGCTTGAGGTATGGTCTGTAAGACGTTTTGATTGCCTTATTGAAAAATGTGGGACAAAAAAGGACGCAGCTGCTGTGCCTGAGGGGGATTTTGAGCCATCCGTGTATATATATGAAGGCTGTTATTCCATTTTGATTTTATGAGTTCTATGCTTCTTAGTCTCATTTCATTCGGGTTATCATTTTTTCTTATTGATTCAGTTAGTTCAATGGATATTTGGGGAGTGTAGTTGTGCCAGGGGGGGGGGGGGGATAGGAAGTGGTATTACTTTTTCCGTAATTGACTCTATTCTTTTTTCATTTTTTATTCTCAATCCAAAAGGTTGTCTCACTTTTTTATTCTTTTGCTTTTCAAATTGCCAACATGGTTGGATGTTTGGTTTTAATGGGTGGTTTGTCACACGGGAAAGATGGACGTGATACTTTTCTGTCAGCATTTTCCTTCTTATCTCAAGAGGGGGCTCGTCCATTTCCACCTGTAGGGCGGCGAGGGATGTACCGTGTAAAGCACCTGCACATATACATAGGGACATGTATTGCATTGAGTTTAAAACTTTTTTGGAGCTTTCGCTTGCCGAGTCATATGCCTCGCACCCGTAGTCTAGCATTGATCTTATTAAAGATCGATATAGCATCAGTAATGTTTTTGTGTTACTTCCCCAGCTTGTATGAGCGACGCTTTTCAGGATATTAATTTTTTTTCTACATCTGTTTCTGATATCTTGTATATGGGTATTCCACGTCAATTTTTTATCAAACGTGACGCCAAGAAATGTATGATTTGCTTGGAATTGCAGTTCTTTTTCTTTAAGTTTTATTACGGGGAGGTTTGTTCTGTTGCTATTGCTGAAGAGCACCGGGGTACTTTTATTTTCGGAGAGATTAAAGCCCCTTTGCTCGAACCAAATTTGTAGGTTATTTAAGCAATTTTGAATTCTATTTATTATAAAATTAATGTTAGGTCCTGAAGTCCAAATGGCGCAATCATCTGCGTATAAAGATATGGAGACTGAGGGGGTTGTGGGAATTTGACAAAGCATAAGGTTGAACAGTATTGGACTTATGGAACTACCTTGCGATAGACCGTTTTCTGTGTTGTTTATGTGCGACAGTGTATTTTCTATTTTTACCTGGAATGTTCTATTTCTTAGAGAATTGTTTATAAAGTTTAGTGTTTTACCTCGTATACCTATATCATAAAGATTTGATATCAATCCATCTACCCATAGTGTATCATAAGCTTTTTCTATGTCGAGAAAAATGGCGACTGTATGCTGTTTAATGGCTTTGTTTTTCTGTATTTCATTTTCTAAACTGATGATACTGTCTGTAGTGCTTCTATTCTTTCTAAATCCTATTTGGAATGAAGGGAGTATTTCCTGTTTTTCGATGAACCACTGTAATCTTACATTCACCATTCCTTCCATGATTTTGATGAAACAAACTGTGAGTGCAATTGGTCTATACGATGATACTTTATGAGGTTCTTTGTTAGGTTTTTTGATTGGGATAATAATTGAGTGTTAACATTGCCTTGGTATTTGCCCCGAGCTCCAAATTTGATTTATCAAATTTAGCATGGTCTGTTTTACTGATTTCGTGAGTCTTTGGTATATTAGATATTTAATCTTATCGTGTCCGGGGGTAGAGGAGGAATTTTGTCGTTCGATTGCTGCTTCTAATTCTGAAAGTGTGAATTTGTCATTTAGGACTGAGGGAAAAATTTCTGGTTCTTTATTTTTAATTTTCTCTATATTATTTACTACGTGAGTGTACAGTTGGGAGCTAGGGTCAACTTTGTGTTTAGTTACGTAAGTATAATCTTCAGCTATCTTATTGACCTTTTCCTGATCAGTAATATATTCTATATCATTTTCTTTTAGTGTTGGTAAGCATTCTTTTTTTGGTATGATATTGTTGTATCTTTTTATCATTCTCCAAATTTCTGAGGTCGGAGTGAATCTATTAAGCCTGGAGCAGTATTTGTTCCAATGTTGTCTTTTTGCTTCTCGTATTGTCTTCTGTGCAAGGGCTTTCTTATTTAGGTATTCATAGAGATAATCCTGGCTTTGTTTCGTTCTTTAATTCTCTTTTGGCAGTCTTCATTCCACCATGGATTGTGTGGTTTATGGTTTTTTGTTACTGTTGGTATGGTTTCTTTCATAATTTTCTTTGTGACGTTTATGAATTCGTTGTAGTATTCTTCTGTGTTTTCATTTGGAGTTATATTGGATAGTTCTATGTCGCATAATTGTTCAAATGCTTTCCAGTCTGCTTTTTTGTAACTAAGATATGGTTCGTTTCGTTTTGTATATTCTCTTTCATGTATTTCTTCTGCAGGATGTAGATTGATGTGTATTTCTATAGGGAAGTGATCACTTCTTAACTTTTCTTGCTTTACATTCCACTGACATCTGTTAGCTATGGAGGGTGTTGCTAAGCTTAGGTCTAGACAGGATAATTTTCCCGTATGGTGATCCATTCTCGTACCTGATCCATCGTTTAGTATTATAATATTTTTATTTTCTATAAATTCTTCTATGATTCGGCCATTCACATCGGTAGTGTTACTGCCCCATAATGAGTTATGGCTGTTAAAGTCTCCTAGGATTAGCAGGTACTTTGGGGTAGCATATTCTGGAATGATGGCCTCAAGGGTATCTATGTCTAATCGCTGACATGGATTGTAATAATTTACTACTGTCATGCAGGAAGTTTTGAGGTGCAGTTGAATAGTTTGCAATTCAAAGGTATTGTGGAGTGTTATATTTTTGATATATACGGAGTTGTGTACGTAAATGGCGCAACCGCCTCTCACTCCGGTTTTTCTGATGCGTGGTATACATGTATAATTTGGTATTTGTAATATATTATTTTCTGTAAACCACGTTTCTTGAATGCACAATATATGGTAAGGGTTATTCCTGCGTGACAGTAGCAATTGAACTAGTTCGTCCCCGTGCCCCCCTTGGAGACCTTGGGCATTCCATTGTAGTATGGATAGTGCCGCCATGAAAAGGAGGATTTTAATTATGTTCTCCATGGTGTTTCATTATTTCTAGCTCTTCAGGTAATATATTGAGACATGTCTGGGTTTCTGCGAGAAATTTGTTCTTTTTTTCTGTTTGTGGGATGTCTTGTTGCATTATTTCTATGACACGGAAAAGAAACATTAGGAGATCCAGGGAGATGTGACTTCTCCCTGAGAGATCAGTGTTCTTGGCTGTGGTAGTGATGTTGGGTTTACCGTGACCACCGCTGTTGGAATGTTGCATTCTCCCCTGTTCTACAAATACGGAGGGGGTAATAAAACTTTCGCTTTGATTGGTTTCTATTTCAATGTATTGTGTAGAGTCTGTATTTGGTCTGCTTTGTGTGGGAATTGTTTTACTCTTTGTTTCTTTCTTTTCTTTGTTTGTGGGTACTTTACTATTGCCGTTTGTGCTCGATTCCTTAGAGTTAGTTTTTTCCTCTACTTTTGTTGCCTCTTTGAAATGTTTCGTGGCTTCGGCATAACTTATTTTCTTTTCCAAGCGGATTTCTTGGACAATTCTTGCGTTTTTGGCTTCGATGCATCCTTTGAATGCTGCTGAGTGGTTTCCTTTGCAGTTATCACAAAAGGGATTAGATTTTCTGGGACATTGGTCGAAAGGGTGGTCTTCTCCACACCTGACGCATCTTTGCTTGCTATTGCATTGCGAAATTACATGTCCCATGCGTTGACATTTGAAACATCTGGGGACAGGGGGGATGAATTCTTTTACTTTAAATTCCTGATAGAATAGTATGATTTGTTTTGGTATCGTTTTACTTTCGAAGGATAGGATGACTGCTTTGGTGGGCATGTCGGTAGGGTTAGGGGTTTCTGTTGACGAACTGCTCTTGGTTTCAGGGTGTTTTTTTTTTTTCCTCGTGATTCTTTTAGCATTTGCGCACTTGTAGATTTTGAGCGCTTCTGTGATTTCTTCTTCTGAAATATCTGGATGAACACCTGTTATTACTCCTTTTACTGTTTTTGATCGTTCTTTTACCTTAACTGGGATACCGCCTATTTCCGATATGTTTGAGATTGCCTTATGTTGTTTTATGTTCTGACATTTCATCAATAAACCGTTTTGGATTCTTTTAACAAATTCTATTTTTGTGGGTCCTGCACATTTCTCTATTTCTTTTGCTATTTTTTATGGGGTTCACGTGTCCTAGGTTTTTTGTTGATTCAATTGGGATGAGTAGTACTTTTAGTTCATCTTGGGTTGTGGAAGATTGATGTGGGTCGGCTCGGGCTTCTTGGAATATGGGGCTATCGCTATCCGACCCCGACTGTGCCTTTAAACTTTCTATACTGTGGCTGTCTTCTCGTGGCCGAGCTCTCCTAGGGTGTTTCTTTGCATTTTTCTTTTCTACGGGGATGAAGCTATTGTATGCCTCCTCTTCTGTGTCACCTTCTATCTCTGATGAGAAATATCTTATGGGGTTAAGGGGGTTGTAGGCCGCCATATCAGGCGGCCTTCGGGAATTGGTGTTGCTCCCAAGTTAGTTATGTTGGTTAATGTAGCATACAGTGCAGTGCAGAAAAATGCCCGAAAATATTGCTTACCTCTTGCTGGCAATCCCAATACACAAAAACAATTCAAATACTATAAGGAGTTAGGTCGGAAAAAGATAATTGGTTTCCTTTCACCGAGACCAATCGCTTGGTCACGTGATATATTTGGCGCCAAATATAAAATTGAGCGTGATATCCGACAATCATAGAAACAATTTTGATATATTCCACAAATGAAATTCCGAAGAGTAGAGTGGTGAATTCACAAAATGTATATTCCAAATAGACTGGGGCTGGCAATCCAAAAAGAAAATTGAGTAAATTTGGTGTCAGTTGAAGATTCAATTCGATCGAACACCGGAGCTCGGAGGAGGCACGTCCTTAGCAGACGTCCGCAGTGTCAAATCAAGTGAGTGGCCCGCGAGCTTTAAAAGGTTGGCCACCCATATTGCTCCGTTTAGTCTCATTTCACAACGCCCCCTATCGTCAGAGCATGGTCAGAGTCAGCAGCCTAACATGTTAGCCTATGGACTTTTTTTTTTTTAAATCGTTCAAAATTCATTTTTTGTTTAAACGAAAAGCACATCCACCCCGACGTACGTTATCACTAGCTCTTTCATTGGAGCCCTCATGTCTCATTGACTTTTGAAAGTTCACCCACCGTAATTTTTCAAAATAGGTTGCAAGCTCGCCATTGCCTATAATACACATGTGAAACAAGACTAACTTTGTACTCAGTTTGCCAAGCGATTTGAAGATTATAGGTCGAGCACACGAAACATAAAAAGCATGAATTATCATAGATCATTTCTGCCTATTTTATTATGTCCATTTCATCCAACCCCCACCGTAATTTTTCAATTTAGTAAAAGCAAACATTTAGCCGAGGTAAGAAAAAACATGAATATTCATGACACACCATGGACTATTCGGTTATTAACAGAGGGGTGCAATCGGTCATCACGTCAAACTCCCCTAATTGCCACCAAGTATTTCATATCATTATATAGTTTGGTATGTTTCTTTTACTCACTCATGAATTATTAAATATCAATGATGGTTTAAAGAAATGTAAAATAAATTTTAGTTGATATTTATTAACAAAGTAATTTATATTTAGCAAAGCAATCTCGTCTGCTACGCCGATTGTCGCCTGCTTCGTTAAAGGCAAATATTTATCGTTTGGACTGTAAGGTATACCAGGGAGATTTGTATTTTCCTGCAGTACAACGTATAGCAGGGAAATGTTGTATATGCGGATACTTTTAATGATTACGTAATGGAAGTGGCGAGGCGGTATGGTTTGAATAACTTAGGCAGGTGAAAGTTATTGTATTGAGAAGGAAAGGAATGTTCAGAAAGGCATAGAGAGGGAAGTGGGCGTGGTAGCCATTCTAGCTTTGCATGTACATCAGTACGAGAATAAACCCGACGGCGCGGTGGCCTGTACTTATAGCGCGCGAACACATCACACCCAATGGCATACACCCGGTATCCTGCAACACAGTGGAACATTCTAAGAAATTCAAAAATTATCTACAAAATGGACCTCTTGAATCATCTGAGAAGTAACTTACCCTATCCTGATTACTTCAATGAATGTCAAGATAAAAATGGCTGCTTTTTCTATCCAAAAATAAAACTAGTTTGCAATTAGAAATAGTCAATTTCTCGATAATTTCACAAAATATATTTGCCGCCGCATTCAATATGACGTCATTGACAGCTGATTGGCTAGTTTGGTAGTGACGTCGAACCAGCTATGTTTGTGCTGCAGTGATCGAGCGAGCGAAAATAAGGCAATCGGAGCAATTATATGCCGTGGTTTAAATCTTACTAAATTGGTAGAAAAGAATTGTTTTACTATAGATATTCATTGTAGCGAGTATTTAACTGTTAAATCCGGGGTGTCACAAGGGACAATTCTGGGCCCCTTGAATTTTTGTTTGTATATTAATGATATTAATAATTCAAAATGAATAATAATTCCAAGATGTCACTTCTTGCTGACGATACTGTCAATTTTAATCATTCTAACGATTTTTCTGAAGTTCAAGAACATTTACAGAATGACTTTGATTTAATATGTAAATGGTTTGATATAAATAAGATGTATATACACCCTCAGAATGACTATGGCGATGTCCTTCGGATCAAAAAGAAAGTTCGAGAACACTCGTCTCTCAATTAAATCAAATGGTTATAACTTACAGTGTGTCGAAACAATAAAATACCTAGGAGTTATACTTGACTCACAATTTACGTGGTCTGAACATATAACATAAATAAGTACTAAGATATCCCGTTCTATTGGATGTATTCCTCAAATAACAAGCCTAATACCCCCATAACGGTATTAGGTAAAGGTGTTGTGGTCGAGTGGGTACGTCGCCGGACTGTCGATCACAAGGTCCGCGGTTCGAGTCCCGCCGCCGCACTAATGTCCTTTGGCAAGAAATTGATCTATATTGTCCACACTCCACCCAGGTGAAGTAAATGAGTACCTGGTAGGAATTTATTCCTTGAAATGAAATGCTAAAACGCCGTATGGCAGCTGTGCTAAAGCCAGGGTTATAATCAGGAGCGCCAGGAGGGTCAAATCTGACTGACATGGGCGCAATACAAGAACCCACTACTACTATTATAATTATTATTACAAAACTCTTGTAAACCTCTATTTTGCATTAATGTTACCACATAGCGAATATTGTTGTACTGCTTGGGGAAAATGCTAAAAGACAAATCTATCGAAGCTGCAAAAGTTAAAAAATAGATTTGCGAAATTATTTTTTAATTCTAAATTAATATTTCGATACACCACTTTAAATTGGCAATCGGTCGAAGAAAGATTACAATATCACTACGGTTTGTTAGTTTTTTAAATTATAAATGTCATGGCCCCAACTTATTTAAAATCACTTATCAATTATCGCACCTTCAAGTACTGTACCAGCTATTCATTAAATTCTCTTCTTGACATCCCATACCCGAATTAAAAAGCAAAGCTCATAGTGGAGTCTCCGTTCTGTTTCCCTTTACCTGTATAATTATTTTTTCTGATGTTATATATATTTGTAATCCAGATGATGCCAACTATGTCAATATTTAGTTTTTAAGAATGTTCTATTTTCATGTATTCCTTGTGTTTTTGTATATCACATGTTTGTTATGTCATCCTAAAGGGCGTACTTGGAAAGCAGTTTTTACTGAATGTAGTCCTACCTACCGTCTATTTTAAATAAAACTTAAATAATAAATCATCATTTTCAGAATGAAGATTATCATTATTATTGTAATTACTATTATTATTTCGTCATTATTTCAGCTTGATCAATACTGCTTTTATCTGATTAGCATACTGAGGGCAAGCTACAACCCGTAGCCTTAGGCCTCAATTACTTTTCATAAGAGTCTTGCGGTACCAAGCAGAGCTGCTTTCTGCAGGAGCTCTATCTTTGTCGTAACCCAAATCTTCTTCAGATATTTGGGAAGATTGCTTGTGATCATGCCTAATGCACCAACCACCACGGGGTAACCTTCATCATATTCATTATTAGTATTATTCATAAGTAGTAGTATCATGCAACGCTAACGTGTTGTTGTATTTTTTCCGCCTTTAGAATGATGCCGAATGCAAGTTCATGGCGCCCTCATCATCCACCTGACCCAAAAGTCAACTGGACGTGCAGTTCAAAACAGCGGATTGTATTCTGCAAGACACACAAGACCGGTTCGACAACCACTGCAGCTCTTCTGGAAAGGTTCGGTTACCGCCGAAACCTGAGTTTCGCTATGGGTAGAAACAGTCATATTATCTCCCACACTAAACTATTTCATCATTCTATGGCTTTCAAAATTCCTAATAGAACACGCCAAGACTTTGATTTCCTGGTAAACCACATTCGCTTCAATAGAAAAGAGATGGATATTTCGGTGCCGAACGCTAAGTATATTTCGATTATTCGAAACCCGATAACCCAACTCGAATCTGAATTCGGATACTTCGAAATGGCCAATAAGCTCAAGATCAAAACCACAAATCCGTTCATGACCTTTATCTCGAATCCGCAGAAATATTATCACATGAATTCAAATATGTGGTTTCGACGGAGAAACGGACAGTTGTACGATTTGGGACTCGATCATGAATACGATGAGAATTTGACAGTCATCAAGGACAAAATACAACAATTATCCACCGAAATAGATCTCATGATGATGAGCGAATATTACGATGAATCAATGATTCTTCTGAAAAAGATGATGTGTTGGGATTTTGAAGACGTTCTTTACATAAAGCTTGGAGTTCGGAGCGGCTCGCACCGTTATCACCTAACCGAAGGCGCAGCGGAGAAAATCAAGGTATGGAACGCTGGCGACGTGATGCTCTACGAATATTTCAATCGCACTTTTTGGCAGAAAGTTCGCGCTTACGGCTCGACATTCTCACATGATCTCGCCCATCTGCGGACCATGTTACGTAATGTGTCTGATCAATGTATAAACTCTGATAAGAAAAACCTTAAAGATAAACGGGTCGAACAATTCGTCCTTAAACCAAACACTTCGAAATATTGTACAGATATGATACGCAACGACGTCCAATACACAAAGCTGATAAGGAACGAGATGATCGAACGGGGTCGGCTTGAGTTTGAGAACAAAAATCGTTCCCTCGGATAGGAAAGTAAACTGTTACATTCACTTTCTCTTGAGTGGTATCTATGAATAGAAATGTGACATGTGGAGAATGTATTACCGCAAACTTATGAATATGACGGACAAAGAAAGAGGACAAAACATACAGTTCCTCATGTAGACAAAGGAACATCCCTTCACTGCTATTATGTAAAAATGTGTAGAACAGGTGAATATGCATGTGACACCTGTTTTACACATTTTTACATTATAGCAGTGAAGGGATGTTCCTTTGTCTACCTAAGGAACTGTATATTTTGTCCTCTTTCTTTGTCCGTCATGTTCATAGTGTCTTAGGATGGTATTGTGTAGGGCAATGGCCAGCGTGAGTAAAGCACAGTTGTATTGAATGATCGCGCTTGTGAGGCTCTTTCGCACCGTCCAAGTCAGCGAAATATCGAGCGGTCAAGTATTGCACATAACCGATTCAAGAAATCCTTTGCATTCGATGCCTTTGGTGAACTTTGTATTTAAAGAGGGGAAGTCGGTGAAAGTGATAAATACAAAGATTGATGTATGTGTGAACGATTGACCACAGCTTTTTTTAATTTGATGAAGCCCTTTTTACAATGAAATGGAAACATGTTACATGTCATGTTTGTACACCATTAATTTCACATGGTTACGAATGAGCCTACAGAGACAGAGAAGCGTGATCATTCAATACTGTGCTTTGCTGAAGCTGATAACGAGGATGTTATCTCAACCAACACGAATTTTCATAGATGTATTAATTTATAAACTTATGATCGTTTTAGTACAGTTTGTGAAGAACTAAGAAGTAAAACGAATTAAGTGAATTATGCATAAAGCCTCGGCTAGATCTGACGCGGTAAACCGCGGCAGGTTTTATTTTCTGATGACGTCAGTATCATACGCTTCATTTTCTGTATCTTCTGACACAGCGAACTTGAAGAACTTTGATTTAAAGAGAAGGTTTATTGATTTTAAAAACTAACTATAATGTCATTAATGCAAAGGTAAAACTTTGATTAGACAAGGTTATCACAATTCCATGTTTGGAAACATTCGAAGTTATGATTATTATCAATTACAAAAAGCTTTAATACAGCCCCGGCATAGCACCTGAAGAGCTATCCTAACGCAGTTAAGTTGTGTGACGTCACATGTTAAACACAGAGCCGCCCCCCCCCCCCTTTTTCAGATACCCCAAAAGTGCCCCTTTTTACATAGGAAAAGTGCCTCTTTTATTTTGTAAGAAGTGCCCCTTTTACATAGGAAAGGTGCCCCTTTTACTTTGACCAGTGCCCCTATTACTTAGTAAAAGTGCCCCTTCCCCCTTTTCACCTCTGACGAGTGCCCTTTTTATTTTTGACACGCGCCCCTTTTCCTTCGACATGTTCCCATTTTCCTTTGCAATAAATGTCCATTTTCCATTCTCATAAATCTTGAAATTATCTTGAATAAGTTTTTAATCTCTAGTAAGTGCCTCTTTTCAGGTACGAGAAGTGCCCCTTTTCACTTTTAATAAGTGCCCCCTTCACCTCTGATAATTGCCCTATTCAAAACTGAGAGGTTTTCCTTTTACTTTGACAACTTCTCCTTTGTTAGAAGTGCCACTTCTCCTTTTAATAACTACCCCTTTTTAAAACTCGGATGAGCACACCTTTCATTTTAACATGTGCCCCTCTTATTTCTAATAAGTGCCCCTTTTCCTTATGATAAGTACCCCCATAAAAAGAGAGAGCTCCCTCCTCTTCTCATAACTACCCCTTTCCCTTTCTAATAAGTGCCCCTTTTCCTTGATAAGTGCTCCCATTTAAAAGAAAGAGCTCCTTCCTCTTCTCATAACTGCCCCTTTTAAAAATCAGAACGGTGCCCCCTTTACATTCAACAAATGCACATTTTCCTTTATTATAAGTGCCCCTTTTCATATCTGGTCAGTGCCCCTTTTCAACTCTGATAATTCCCCTTTTAATAATGATACGTGCCCCTTTTACTTTCTAATAAGGGACCTATCCCCTTTTCACCTCTTATAAATGCCCCTATCAAAATCTGATGGGTGCCCCTTTTCCGTCAACAAATGCCTATTTCCCATTTTCGTAAACGCCTCTTTTTCATCACTGGTGAGTGCCTCTTTTCAGGTGGAAAAAATGCCTCATTTTCACCTCTTATAATTATCCTTCGCTCGCTCGTAAATGCATATTCAGACATCACACCCAACTGTAAAGTATGATGCCTAAGCGATATATATGTATGAAGAGAAACAAATATTGAAATCATCCCTGATAATGTAATCACAATCTAGGGGTATATACCAATGTCTAACAAATTGTATATTTTCGCTTCGAGATTTCCCACTGTAGGTGCCCCTTTTTTCCAGAAAGTGCCCTTTTTTGTTGGTGCCCCCCCCCCCCCCACTTTGGAAGTCGCTCGGCCGCCCCTGGTTAAACATGATTTGCACATTCAGACGATGTTCCATGACATCTCACGGTTCTAGGACAACTACCCCCTGGGCAATCACCCCCGGAGAATCACCCCCCGAGGACAACTACCCCCCAAGGACAATTACCCCCGGAAAATTACCCCCCAGAGAATTACCCCCGAGGACAATTACCCCCGAGGACAACTACCCCCCGAGGACAACTACCCCTCGAGGACAATTACCCCCTAGGACAATTACCCCCCGAGGACAATTACCCCCCGATGGCAATCACCCCCCGATGACAATTACCTTCGAGGACAATTACCCCCCCCCCCGATGACAACTACCCCCGTGGACAATCAGGATTCAGTAGCAAAAGACGATCTGACACATTGAGAGATGGCTACGAGCCCATGAGATCCCCTGCATGACCCCATATTCTTTCAAATACTATAGCACGTTGTCTTCCTCATTACTTCACATTTCCCTTTTATTATAATTTATGCAACGCAAGCGCGGTTGCTAATTTCCACGAAGGATGTAAGTTTTAGGTAATTGAATGCATAGAAATACATTTCTCTTGCGCAGCGTTATTTTAGCTTTTTGTTAGTCACGGTACCCTCTTAAGAAATGAAAAGTTTCTCCCAAATCCCAAAGTCTTTACAGATTATTAATTTTGCATGACTCTGGCTCTCGTCAAGTACTATGTACACACGTATGGGCACATTTAAGAATAAAAAGACATGTTCAAACTGGTAAAAAAATAGTTTGTAATCCACACACTAGAAACTATTTAAAGTACTGTATTCGGGCAATGTGCCGCCGAATGTACATAAATAAAAAGTGATATATTCGGTCATGACCTTGATACACTAATATGAGGATATTCGGGCCTCTCGTTGCCCTTATTTGCCTTGCTGTCAAAATATTGTCAGCGAGCGATGAAGAAAAACACTTTAGTATCTTCCTTATTTTTTTGTAAGCACGATTACTTGAAAATGGGTAGATCAAATACCTTCAAATTTGGCACACACATGTATAGGCATATATACAAAGCACAATAATGTTTTCAACATTGATTTTTACTGATGACGTCATCTAGGTGCTATTTTGTGAAATATTCGGAAAATCAATTCATGATCATATCTTCATAACAGAAAGACATTTCTCATTCATATTTATCATGATTAAGGTCAATATTCGTCCGGTCAATTTTATGTATAAAAAACGCGCGCGTACGCGTACGTCCGCGCGTCTGTGCGCGCGCAAAATTTCAAAATGCTCAAAATAGTCTCAAAATCATTTTGCATACGTTTTAGGCCATTATTAGCATTTTATAAAAACATATATTTACAAACAAATTGATACCATGTTTGTCTCTTTATGACTATTAATAACGGAATGATCGACCGTTTAACACAAATTTCCGTGAGCGCGAACTCTTGTAATACATAGCATACATGGGCAAAAACATGCCTTTACAAAATCCATTGTAGCTCTTTAGGCTGCAAGGTGACTCCAATTTTGTTTTCATATTTTGATAGAGAATAAATTGAAGATATGATATCATGTTTCATTTGACCCTCAATTAACTCATGACGTCATCATAATGGCCTCCGAACTCATAATTTCAATTTGCATATTATGATGTCAGCATATTTTTTGAAAATTGATTGTATCTCTGAAAAATGTTGATCAATTTTCTTCCAAATTTTGATATGTTCTAGCTGAGACAATTTTCTACAAATGCAGTTGCTATTATCCTTCATTTTGACGAAGGCATCATAAAGTATTTGTGCGATTAAAGGAGGCATGTTCAATTTTTTCACATTTGCGTGTTGCCTTATGGAACATGACTTTTTCTCAAAACTGGATTCTACATTCCCGTCTT
>NW_022145594.1:41605234-41970234 GCF_000002235.5 Strongylocentrotus purpuratus
GTTCCTTTCCTGAGGCCACTCTCTTGTTCAAGCCAAAGCTTAATTGGTGTCTCCTGCATTTTTTAATTTTGTTAATGATTTGTCAAATATGCGTGTTTTTTAAAAGTATCATAAGTATTTAATTGATTTATATGATATACGACTATGAACGTATTTTGACTTTACTAATAACATACAATGTATGTACTTAGTTTGTATATTGTTTTGTATTATTTTGTAAAATACAGGTATAAAATCAAAAAACAAATTCAATAATCAATCAATTTTTTTTAATTATTTCTTTTATTTTTTTATTTATTCTTTTTTTTCTTTTCTTTTTTTTTTCTTTTTTTTTGGAGGGGGGGGGGGGTGGGGGATTGGGGGTTTCTGACAGGCTTTCGTAGCACGTTTGATATCCTGCCTACAATAAATTCTGTAGTGTATTTTGTTTTTGATTCAGCTAATGTCCGGCAGAACAAGCTAGCATTGTCACGCGGTACGCGCTCCCCGATTGACGTAAAGATGCTGCCCATTCCAAATGGTCTTTTCTGCCTCCTGCGTGCATTTAAGTAATACCTTTCCCAACAAAATTCTGAAGTAGTATAAATCGGATTCAAAGCCCGGCCCGTAGTCGGCAATACGGCGCCAGAGCGTGCGATTAAAATGCGCGTACAAGAGCGTATCCGCGGAATTCCACTCGCGTATTTTGTCCCTCAGGGCATCCGTAATGCCGATACCCCCAGCATTGACTCGAACATTCTTCGCAATGTACACGATGTCCTCAAAGCTCCAACAGAAGAGTTTTCGCATGATCAAGAGTGATTCATCGAAGTATTCGTTGATAAGGACAAGCGTTAACTCGTCTTGAAGTTTAATATCCATTCTTTGTTTGACAGCGTCATATTATCAATGCGCTCTGGTTCCATACCCTAATCGTAAATCTGGTTGTTTCGTGCGTACGCCCATCTCTTACCCATCTCCCCCTCCCAGGTCATAAAACGTAAACGCTCCCGGTAATGTTTGTGATTGCCATAAACTCCTCAATTAGCTCTGGTATTGAACGATTCCTTTGTTTTATGGTATTTCCCTTGACCTTGCCCTTGACCTTGCCAATTCCCCTTTTCACTAATTTATGCAATAGCTCTTCTCTGCATCCTCGGAAAGCAAGATTCCCATTTACAAGGCTGGAATTACCCAAGGCATTATTTGTTGATTTTTAAATGCGCTTGACTTCAAGTTGGCGGTTAGATCACGAAGAATAGCATCGTGGAATTGGAAATGATTAAGGCACTTTCCCACTGCACTCCCGGATCTCGGATGATTGTCATATATTGTGGTGCGAAGTATTTCTCCATCACATCCCGCTGGTAGCGAGCGAACGTGGACCGCCATCATGTTATAGTTTCTATAATTAGGATAGTCATCAGCTGCGACGGAATGGGAGGTAAGAAATGGGTCTCTGCCATTTCCTCTGTGAACGGGAGATGGTAGAAATGGCCATTCGATGACGACCGGCGGTTAAGAATGAATGACAAATTATGAAAGAACCCGTATCTGTTAATGATTGTCTGTACGCTCGTCGAACCTGTCTTTAACGTCTTTATGTACGCGATGTTCTGAACGAGATAAAATGATGGGGGGGGGGGGCGAGATGAAGCTGAAATCTTTGAGGACCAGTTTCCTGGATGACTTCTTGTTGGCATGGAATTGTTTGCTACGATGCTCGCGTTGTAGGAAGGCACTGACGTCACATTCTAGCTTGCTGGTGGCACGGGGGCAAGAAGATGCCGGTTTCGTAGATAGAGACTTACCCGATGACGCCTGCAATAATAAAGGGCGATAGTATTCATTATGCAGAAAACAACTCTCACAGGATCCTAAAAAGCAATCACCAAAATTTTCGAGAAACCAACTCAAGGACAACTGTAATACCTTATTGGAATGATAGAATAATGAAATAAAATCATATCTAGCACGGGGGGGGGAGGGGGTTAGACAACCACCCTCTAGGACAACTATCCTAGGGGGTAGTTGTCATAGGGGTTTAGGTGGTTATCCTATGGGTGATTATCTGGAGATGATGTCCTGGGGGATAGGTGTCCGGATACGGCCTCAACTGGTTCCAAGCGAATGCTTTGAGATATACATATATAATTTAGTCGGAACAATTGTAAACAAAATGATAAGATTCAAGCGACTCAAGACGCTAGTGTTTTGTTATCGAATGCTAGCTAGCAAAAGTTTCAAGACCAGGACTGTGACTCATCAGAAGAGAAAAGCCAGAACAATCAGAGCTTGTCATTCTCCAGAACTCAAAAGAACATGCCTCTTCAAAGAAGTGACATTTTAGTCCTGTATTGAAAGATTTCAGTGTAGGACTGAAATTATAAATATAAATAATAAATTATCTTATATTCAATGAATCTGGAAATGGACATTCCATTATATGAGAGAAACAAATAGTTATTCCAATGTAAAATGTAATTGAACTGGTTTTCACAAAGATTTGCATGTCATACATTATTGATTGTTTTATCAAAGCAAATTTAGTGTAGTTATGTATTCTTTCATGTTTAAACCGAAAATTGTACACACACTGTGATTTGTAGCTGTGGTGTGTGGATTAGTTCGTTTCCATGACAACCCAAAGTAACACATGATGATGCGGGATAATATGGGTAACATTATCAGGTGGGCTGTATATCGTACAGACCACCTTATAATTTCGTTAGAATTGCCTTTATTTATCAGGTGGGCTGTATATAATACAGATCACCTTATGTTTTCGTTAGAGCTTTTTTTGTGAGCACGATAACTTGAAAATGGCTCAATCAAATGCCTTGAAATTTGGCACACATATGTATAGCCATATGGAAAGAGCACAAAAAGGTTTTCAACCTTGATCTTGACTGATGACGTAATCTAGGCGCCATTTTGTGAAAATCAACTCATGATCATATCTTCATAACGGAAAGACATTTCTCATTCATATTTACCAGGATCAAGGTCAATATCAGTCCAGTCAATTTCAGGTCAAAAAACGCGCGCGTACGCCATTATTAGCGATAGCATTTCATAAAGAAAATAAAGAAACGCGCACACGCGCATGCGCGCGCGTTTTCGTTTGTCACGGCCGAATGCAAAATAATTCCTCCTAGATTTTTTTAACACAGTATTTCTCATGTTTTTCCGGACAATTTGATACCATGTTTATCTCTTTATGACCATTAATAAGGGATTGAGCGTCCGTTCAAGATAAATGTGCGTGCGCGCGAGCTCTTGTAATACATAGCATATATGGGCAACAACATGCCTATACAAAACCCTTATGGCTCTTCGGGATGGACGGGAACCCTCAATTTTTGTTCATATTCGGATAGAGTACGAGTCGGAGATGGGATTTCATGTCTCATTTGGCCATTAAGTATATCGTGTCATCATCATATTGACCTTGGAACTCAAAATACGAATTCGCATATTATGACGTCAGCATATTTATGGAAAATTGATTGTATCTCTGTCAATATTGATTGATTCTCTTCTTAATGTTGATATCTTGTAGTTGAGGCAATTGTCTACAAGTTCACTGCATATTATTTTTCATTTTGATGACATCATCATAGTGAAAGATGCGATTAAAGGTACTTGACAGATTTTCTTAATTTGCGTGTTAAGCCTATGGAAGGTGCCAATTTAGTTCAAATCGTGGATCTACATGACATTAATCTTTGAGCACTATCTAGCTTATTTGTGCTCTATGTTCTCCCAAATTTTGATATGTTATAGCTGAGACTATGGGCTATAAAAGTTGAGCTTTTTAGTTTTTGGATCAGATAGTGGGATCATGTCGAAATTTTCAATTGAATGTTAAATTCGCAAATTTTGTAGAACATTGTAGGAATTATGCATATGTCACGTTTGTCCTATTTGTGAAATATAAACGTTAGCAGTTTTTCAGTATTCAAATTAAACAAGGAAACCCCTTTACTTTCTAGACTTTACTGTCAAACACTATTGAGTGACTGACCAATTTCTTTCCTCTAGTAATAAAATACATTATATGAGCTTAAAGGGTACATGAGCATTTGTCCACATCAATAACCCACTTCTTGTAATGGCCCAAAATAATCCGATTGAATCTATGCGCAGCACAATCTAGGTAAAACATGACGGGTAGAGCATTTCATGGAAGAAGATGAAATTGTGAAAATGCATTCTTCGTTATGTCAATTAGGGTCAAAGGTGTAACTGCTTATTGTATGGGGTCAATGGTCATATATCGTCTCAATCTATCTTTCATAGATCCATAATGGTCAATATACTACACAGTTGAAACTTTTCATAAAATATAAAATCGTGAAAAAATACATTCTTCATTATTTAAAACATTAGCAAACGTATAACCTAAATTGTCAAAGTGACAAATTCAAGTTATTATTATTCCCATTTATTATTCTGCCATTAATCTGTTCGCAGGAAAACCTATTTCAGCAAATTATGAATAATATCATCGTTGTTTTTGCTCTTTTTGCTTTAAGTTTAATTTGGTACTTCATGATATAAGTTCATTTTGTAGTGTGATAGAGTTTTGATTTTTAATAGATTAGTTGATTACTTGATTCCATTATTGTGTTTTTATATATTTAATTAAATATCATGTATTTTTGACTTGGTTTTTACTCAAAGTTATGGTCACTAAATATTTTTTATCATGACTTCATAAGTATTTTAACAATTTTCATTATATATGTATGATTATTCTGTTTTGATGTTTTAGTGTAAGTTTTTAATATTCAAGACCAGGATGTAAACCAGTCCTTTCTGATCTTGTTATCCTGATGAAATATGTTCAAATAAATAAATAAATATTTTGTGGAAAACAACTTTTAATCATATCTTCATAACGAGTCATCAAAACTGATCCATATTTAAAACACATGAACTTCAGGTCAAGGTTCGACATAACATCTCATCAAAATCCGCGCGCGTCTGAATTTTAAAATGCTCAAATTCACTTTTTAATCAAAACAGAATATGTTCTCGGCCATTTAAAGAATTTCGAAAATTGTGCGCGCGCGTTTTTGCGTGTAACGCTATTACACCACAAAGAAACGCTATTTTTTGTTCTTTCATGATATTTCATAACGGAATGCGCGTCCGTTTAAGATAAATTGCCGTGTGAACGAGCATATGTAAAAGCATATATGGGCAAAAACATGATTACACAAAATCCATCACAGCTCTTTGGGATGCACCTAGACCCCCAATTGTTCTTTTATTTTGATTATATGAGTCGGAGATATGATTTAATTTTTCATTTGGCCATTAAGTACATTTTAACGTCATCATAATGGCCTTGGAAGTCAAAATACGAATTTGCATATTATGACGTCAACATATATTTACAGAAAAGGATTGTATCGCTGCAAATATTGATCAATTTTCTTCTAAATTTTGATACGTTGTAGCTGAGACAATTCTTCACAAGATTATTACCAATATTTATTCATTTTGATGACGTCATTGGATTTTTTGCTTAATATGCGCCTTATGCCTATGGGAGGTGAATGATACTACATTCCAGTCTAGACTTGTTCATTATGTTGTGTATGTAGTGCGTCGAAATATCAGTTCAATGATTGGTAAGCTCTGCAATCAGGCGAAAATTTGAGCTTGTTTAGTAAATTAATAGTTTAATCATATAACAATTGTCTATCGAATACCTGAAGGGGGCGCTATACCACTTTTAATCATTGTCATCATAATTTAAAACCAACAAATCATCATCAATATCGTCATTATCGTATTTATGAATATTATCATTAGATCATCATCGGCACACTTTCATGATATAAAAATAGCTTACGTATCACCTAATTCGTCAAAGTGACGAATTAAAGTCTAGTATTATTCTTCTTCTTCTTCTTTGCAAAAAATCGCATTCGTTTTGCACATAGTGTTTGTTATTCCTAGTTAGGTGCTTTCCTCATGTCCATTTTCGTTCAAATTTCATAGGCATAGTCTCTAGCATCTCATCAAGGTCGATTTTCGAAATCACTCATGCATAACCATCCAGGCGCCATTTTGTCCGTTTCTGGTCCATTTTTAGGCCTTTCTTTCTTCCTTCCTATCTTCACTATCCTAGATCCTACAAACTTCTAACAAATTTCTTTAGATAGTCTGAGAGATGTTCTTTCATCTGCGACGTATAACCTGACCTTCAAAATGCCATCTTCGTACTCAAAATTCAAATCCAAAACCGTATCCGTCAAAAATCTTTAAAATTCTTGAAAAGTGGACCCCAACAAATCTAAAACTGCCATAACCTTTTCATATAAATTCCGTTTTGTATTTAAATCTTACAGTATCTTTATCTCATATTTGCACATAGCCATGCCAAATTTCACGCTCCAATGGCTATGCACAAAATAAATAGCGCCCTCTAAATTTCTGGGAATTGGCTTTGTTTCTGTTGCCGTATCTCCATTATGACTTGGCAAACCCGTACCTTTTTTGGATTTAGATACTTGAACATTTGCCCTTTCTAGCCATATACAAATTGTATACCCTAACACTGACCGACTTTGCGAAAAATGCCCTCCAAATTCGCCATTTTCAAGAAAATTCCAAAATAACTTCAACTCGCTCTAAAACGGCGATCTTTATACCTAAATCAATGAAACTTGGCAGACATATGTATCCATATACGTGACAACTGTCTGCCAAGGTTGGTAAAATTCGAATATGTCAGCGCAAAGTTATCGCCAAAAATGATGAATTTACTATGCATTACGTAATAGCGCGTTCAATGCGTGCAATACATTGCGCGCAATTTACAATGGTGTCAAACTGACCGCAATAAAGTGCCCTTTCGAATGATACCAAGTATAGTAAATGTTCACACAGAAAATTGTGAGTAAATCGCATTTGAACAAAGGTCACTATACGAATTCCGCCGAGTTTCCGCCCGAATCTAACACGTATCGGCTATGACGTCATTTTTTCAGACTACTTTCCGCCCCTTAAACGTCCTTCTTTTTCCTTGAAAATTTGCAGTGACACGCCGAGTTCCGATACGCAGGGCACCACGTGGCCAGATTTTTGATATTAGTCAAGGGGCCACGCCATTTTGTCCTATAAATCTATTTTACATCACGTGTTTCGATAGCATTATCATAGAAGAAAGAGTGGTTTACATTAACAACCATGAAATTCTCATTCTGATGATACAAAATACGGCCCATAAAGAGACATAAAGAGAGAGAGAGAGAAACAACAATTTAACTCCGGCCATAATACAGATCCTGCACGTTTTCCGCCCATGCATTACACGCATTGTCTATGGGGCATATCGGGTTCACACTTTTGGCCCCCAGAACGATCTTGATTGCAATGACGAACATGCACCAAATCCCATTGGTTTTTGCACGCAGTGCTTGCGAGCCCTTTCTAGGTTCTTTCCCCTATCCCAATTTCTTTCAAACTTCGTAGTCATAGTCACTACCATCCCATCAAGGTCACTGTTGAGGCCTTTCTTTCGCCCTACCTATCTCTAATATCACAGAGGCTACAGATTTCATACAAATTGCTCTGGATAGTCCGAGAGAAGCTCTTTCGTTTGACACGTAGAAACATGGCGTCATTGCACGCACATCGTTGTGACACGATTGCATTTCTAGTTCATGTTTTCTTTTTGTTATTTTTATTGAATGTGAAAAGAATGAAATGTAATCGAATTTAATATTGTTTAATATTTGTTTTTAGGTTGTATGTGGCTTCAGGGTGCCAGAAATAGTAGTTACAGGCAATGTAATTATCGAATGCAAGCTATTGTCATTGAATGCAGAAAAAAAACCGGGGTAGTCGTGTAAGTGCGGAAAAATCACTGCCCCAAACAAAATGGCCAAATTACGAATGAAATATTTCAAAAGGTGAAATCTACAAAGAATCTCGGATTTATGTATTCATTATTCAAACATATCTATAGAGGATACACAATTCAGTTGAATGCCTGTTTTACATTTTTGCCCTGATGAATATAAGCACATTGGGAAACACATATTTGGGAACATCCCGCCAGCCAGCGATATTTTTTGCTCGGAGGTCGATATCCAACACTAATCGAATTTTTGGCTTACTTCGCTCCATCGGGTTTTCGCGTCTTCGGGTCAAACAAATTTTTGTGGATAATCAAGTCCTTATTACCGAAGGGTCGGGTCCAGTTTACCGGATAATTTGTGAAAAACCTACAGCAAATCTAAACAAAATTAAGTCTCTACCCGATACATTTTGATACAAGATAAATGATCACATGATTTCGTTAAAAAAAGGCGAGTGATCGGTTCTTCGTCATTGTCTGATTGTATATTCAATATTCAATATTCAAATTCAAATTCAAATTTTATTGTCTAATGATTCGAAATTTGTTTCGTTTGCATGTCCGTACAAGATTACAGATTATAAACATCAATAAGATACAAATGGATACAGAATAGAACATTTGACTTGAACATAGGTAACACAAAATGCGATAGTTCAACATGCAGACTAAAATTCGATTCATAATTCAGACTAAGTAGTTAAATTCAATTCATAATTCGGATTAAATTAAATTCACAATTGAGATTACATTTAATTTATGATTCAGACCAATTCAGTTCATAATGGGCATGTTTTCACAAATGTACATTGAGAAAGACATCTGAAGGGTCATCTTTGGAAATTTCTTGTTTATTTGCTCTCAGTTTACCCGACCTCTCGTGAATATTGGGGCATGTTTTAACGAAAGTGAACCTAACGACCAAATCCGACGCGGAGATCTGATGGATCGAAGTCAGCCCAAATTTCTAGCTTCAATCGTAGACCCATCACTATACCTGATCCCAATCCTAAACCTTCCTTAAAAACGACGTCGCAACGGTAATCATCACCATTAAGCATACCCTTTAAGTTGACGAAAGAAGCTCGGAGCAACTAAAGCCCACTTTGAGATCGTACCCCGGAGTTGGATCACTAACTTTTGGAAAAAAGAACATCTATGACAGCGATCTATTAGCCATAATTATGAAATTTAAAAAATCCAAAACATTTATTGCTGTATTCGTGATATTGACATGAACTTTTTCGACAATACAATTTCGACAAAGTTGGTAAACATAAATATTTCCGTTTGATCTAGATTTCCTTATCTAATCATTGGTCATGGGCATCTACGACACAACATAACAGGTCAAATAGCATAGCATTTATAATGTCTCTTATACCATTATTCAATTTGCTTTACAATTTTGTTAATACACTGTCGCTCATATAGATGGAATATTTTTGTTTTACCCCAATTTACGGAATTATTTTAAAAATAATTTAAAAATAATAGATCTAGATAATAGTATACATTCTCAGATTTTATTGAAATTTTCAATAAGTTATTGCATTTTACCCCGTTCCCCTACATAAACAAATCCTCTGGATGGCCATGCATTATGGCTCAAGGGCACACAGAGGATATTTTTATGTTGGGGACCGGGGTAAAATGCAATAAATCATTGAAAAACTATTGCATTTTCTGTTTTTTTTTTTTTTTATATTATTTATGGAAACTGCCCCCTATCCTAGCCCCCGCTGCGTACATTCATGGTTCGGTGACAAAGCAATGGCCTCGTAACTGTGAGGCCCCATGATCAAAACCATGTCGATGTGCTATATTAGTGCCCTTTTGTGGGGCATTAATCCTCATTACTGTCATTTATGACTTAAGGGCGTAGGTCCCCTATTTTATAATCATAGTAGCATACACATGCCTTAGCAGTCACGCAAACACACATCGTCAAATTATTATTCAATAAAATCTGAGAATGTATACTATTATCTAGATCTATTTTTTTTAAATCATTTTCTAAATAATTCCGTAAATTGGGGTAAAACAAAAATATTCCACCTATATGAGCGACAGTGTGTATCGATTTGTTTTTATATTGGATTAATACATCATGTATTATCTGTGTACTAATACTTTTATTGGAAGGTATCATTGCTGACAGGTTATTCAGATATGCCGCGGTAAACTACTGAAAATAAATACGTTTACATGACTGGCAACTGCGTGCCACAAAGATCCTGCGCCGATGACTGAGCTCTATAGCTGTGTCATAAGATACATCAACGTGAAGTGCATTTCTAAGGAGTTAAATCCTTGGTATTACACTTAACATTATCATTAACGTGGTTAAAATTACTTGCCGCGTTATATTATGTGAACGAGGCTTGAAATTAATTTCTTTGAATTGCTCGAGGAATCGAATAACCGAACAATTTCATATCCGAACTCAACAGCTTTTCAAGCTTCTCCATTTGAAGATCCGAGAGCGTACCATAATACCTCCGCAAAACGCCATCCTCAGAACTATTTGTCGCATGTGGCGCTTTCACAAGTGGCACTTTAGAAGTGGCATCAAATATCTGAACGATTTGCTTAAAATCGTCTGCGTACGTTTCGATTTTGCCGATATAATCGTAATCTAAACATGGTGGGCATACTTTGAATTGTTCTCGCCAGTGCACGTCCGTTTTTCCACTCAGGTAATAGTCCACGAATTCTTTGAAAGTGACGTTGTATTTCTCGCTTGGCATCGACCGATCCGGCATCTCTGCGGGAGAGTGGTTCCCGAACGTCATATAGATAATTTTGTTATGCTGGTTACGATGTGTCGGATTCCGATTGGGGTAGGTCTCCAGTCCGTCACGGAAAGCGGACAGAAGACAGGAATACGGATTGCGCACGGAGATCACCGACGTGTAATTCCGTATTATACCAAGCCTCTTGCCAGAGCTATACTGGCCTAACACGCTAAGATGCTTCTTGGCTGCCTTTGATATCTCTTTCGGCGGCATTTCATTCGTCGAGTTAATCGCGCTCTCTAGTGTCATGAGAGTTTTCACCTAGTTGTTGCTGCTTGCTTTCGGAATGTTGCTGCTTGCTTTCGGAATTGTCTATGGGGCATATCGGGTCCACGCTTTTGGCCCACAGAACGATCTTTATTGCAATGACGAACATGCACCCAAACCCATTGGTTTTTGCACGGAGTGCTTGCGAGCCCTTTGTAAGTTCTTTCCCCTATCCCAATTTCTTTCAAGCTTCGTAGGCATAGTCACTACCATCCCATCAAGATCACTGTTGAGGCCTTTCTTTCGCCCTACCTATCTCCAATATCACAGAGGCTACAGACTTCGTACAAATTGCTCTGGATAGTCCGAGAGAAGCTCTTTCGTTTGACATGTAGAAACATGGCGTCATTGCACGCACATCGTTGTGACACGATTGCATTTCTAGTTGCAATGACGAATATCGTCATTGCCTTGTTTTCGTTCACGTTCTTCCAAATTAATCTTCTTCTTTTTCTTCCCAGGAAATCGCATTCGTTTTGCACGTAGTGTTTGTTATTCCTTGTTATAGGTGCTTTCCTCATGTCCATTTCCTTTCAAATTTCATAGGCATAGTCTCTAGCATTTCATCAAGGTCACATGCATAACCATCCAGGCGCCATTTTGTCCGTTTCTGGTCCATTTTTAGACCTTTCTCTCTTCCTTCCTATCTCCACTATCCTAGATCCTACAAACTTCTAATAAATTCTTCTAGATAGTGTAAGAGATGTTCTTTCATCTGCGACGTATAACATGACCTTCAAAATGCCATCTTCGTACTCAAAATTCAAATCCGAAACCGACTCCATCAAAAATCTCTCAAATTCTTGAAAAATTGACCCGTATAAATCTAAAACTGCCATAACTTTATCATATAAATTCCGTTTTGTATTTAAATCTTACAGTATCTTTATCTCATATTTGCACATAGCCATGCCAAATTCCACGCTCCAATGGCTATGCAAAAAATAAATAGCGCCCTCTAAAGTTCTGGGAATTGGCTTTCTTTCTGTGGCCGTATCTCAATTATGGCTTGGCGGACCCGTACCCTTTTTTGGATTTAGATACCCGAAGATATCCCCTTTCCAGCCATTTACGAAATTATATACCCTATCTTTGACCAAATTTGAGAAAATTGCTCTCCGAAATCGCCATTTTCAGGGAAATTGCGAAATAACTTCAACTTGCTCTAAAATTGCGATCATTATACTCACAACAATGAAACTTAACAGACACATGTATCAATATACGTAACAACTGTCCGCTAAGTTTGGTAAACTTTAATGACGTCAGCGCAAAGTGTCAGATTTAAATACTGTAAATTATTATGGTCTGACGATAAATTAGGTTCTGATGAAATGAGTATGTATCACAAGAAAATCAAGCAATTTCAAGAGTAAAATATAGTGTACAAACAGTTTATTTAAGAGCCATCGGCTCAATATAATTAAACATGCAAATAATTGACAAAAATAAAATGATTCAGAATCACTATGAACTTAGATAGGAGTATATCCTATCACTGTTTATGTCGTCTTATCGGTACTCAATTATGTCACAATAAATCACTTCACATTTCCAAAGGAAAATAGATTACCTGATGACCAGGTCATCCTTCGATTGTAAAACATACAATTAATCACCCACCAACTCTAGCCCGGTCTTTGTATATATAAAGTAAACGGCTGTGGGTTAAAGAGTCCCGATTTAGAGTTCGTAAATACCACCTCTTCCTGTTTCTGAATAGGCGGAACGATATACTCTGGTGTATGTAGTAATCCGGTGCGATGATGCATGACCTGCTAAGCCTGACCGGTGTACGACAGCACTGGGCGTTGACTGAACGACTTGACGCGAGTAGGTTGCCTGAGCGTGTCGACTACGAACACATGTCCATTCACTGATGGTGCCTAGGGTTATGGCTACGAGCCCAGCTTGTCCAGTTCAGATGTTCAAATGATGATTCAAGATGAGGCGAGGGCTGATGAGGCTTCTACCACGTCGGCCTGTGCTGCCTGGTTCTTGCCTGGTCCCATAGTATAGGGAAAGTCTATGCCAGCAACAGCATGCTTATAGCCTGTGGCTGTAACATTTACCTTCGTGGCCAACACCCCTCATTCACTCCCAAAATCAGACCAAATTCTGAAAGGTCTGCTCCTCTCGAGATCTCATGTGCAATCTGATTAAACTACCCTAAATCTCTAATCCACGTTGACTCTCTCACTAGTAACCTCCTTAACATTCTTTGTATTCCTCTCATGCCAAAACTGTCCATCCAAATTCCTTTTACTGAATCCTCTATACAAAACTTTCCTATTAACATTCTCCTCATCCTTTCCCCACACACAGACAAAGACAGACACCTGCTCTACTAGAGACCCAAGTTAGTTGACCTAGTAAATCCAAGTTAGTTGACCTAGTAAATTGCTACCAACAACATCTATTCATCTAACACCTGTCCATTACATTCTCTGTCTAAAAAAGGAATCCCAGTCACATTGTGACATATCTCCCCTTCCTTCAAGAAATTTATATAATTTCAGAAAAAAAATTCAGAGTGGTTTTCTCATTCTATACGAGGAAAATTTGTTTAAAGGAAAATATAAAGATCAATAATAATTATTTAAAAATCTTTTGTTCCTGCTTTACTTGAAATCAATTACTGGTATCTGGTATCCTACTTAAGTAGTCTGCACCGACGTTCTCACTGCCCTTGATAGCTGTGATGCTAAACTGGTACGGTTGAAGCGCCAGAGCCCATCTCAGAATCCTTGAGTTCGCGACTTTTGATTTCGCGATACACTGCAGTGGCTGGTGATCAGTTTCTAGTTCAAAATGCTTGCCGTAGAGGTATGGTTCGAACTTCTGAACACCCCAGACTACTGCTAAGCATTCACGTTCCATAACACAGTAGCGCTGCTCTCTTGGGAGAAGTTTCCTACTAGCGTAGGCGATAGGGAACTTCTTCCCTTCTGTCTCTTGTAGCAGAATTGCACCGAGACCATGATCTGAGGCATCAGTCCTCAGGATGAAAGGAAGATCTAAGTCCGGAAGATGGAGGATGGGTTCACTAGCAAGTTTCTTTTTCAAGGTAGTGAAAGCTGCCTCTTCCGCATCTCCCCATTTCACTAGAAGCGGCTCTCCTTTCTTTGTTCGGTCAGTCAGTGGTACTGCTAATGCTGCGAAGTTGGGAACAAACCGTCTGTAATAACCCACAAGACCTAGAAAGGATCGAAGTTGCTTTTTGGTCTTAGGTCTCGCAGCTCCTTGAACTGCATCGACTTTGTCTTGTACTGGTCGAAGCTCTCCTTGACCTATTCGATGACCAAGAAATTCGATACTTACACATCCTACAGTGCACTTGGTAGGCCTCGCTGTCAAGTTTGCTCTCCTCAGTCTCTCGAACACCTCACGGAGGGTATCTAAATGCTCCTCAAAACTTACTGTATGGATCAAAATATCATCAATGAAATTGTCTACACCATGCAAGCCACGGAGCAAAACCCTCATGATACGACTAAAGCTTGCCGGAGCATTAACTAGCCCAAATGGCATGCTTCGAAATTGATACAAACCATCTGGTGTCACAAATGCTGTCAGTTCCTTGGCTTCCTCTGTTAAGGGTACTTGCCAATACCCTTTGGTTAGATCAATCTTTGTGAAATACTTGGCCCTAGAAAGTTTTGCAAATATTTCTTCCTGATCAGGTATCGGTTCTGCATCAGTTACGGTAACTTGATTTAACTTACGATAATCACAACAAAACCTGATCGTCCCATCTTTCTTCTTTACCATCACTACCGGGGATGCATAAGGAGAAGACGAGGATTCAACTATGCCAACATCTATCATCTTCTGAACCTCCTCCTTCACCTTACCTCGCAAAGCATGTGGTAATGGGTACGGTTTACTCTTAATGGGTTCCTTATGGACAAGTTTAATGTCATGCTTACCTAAGTTTGTCAATCCCGGCATATCAGTCAAAACTTCTTCATACTCCCGTAAAAGAGAGAGTTGACCTCCTCACGCTGGTTATCATCTAGATGTGGACTGATCTGCACATCTTTGAGAGATTCTGTTGAGGTAAGATTGGGGAGATGAAGAATATCCTTTCTCGAAGAATGGTTTACGTCTTCATTCTCTCCTTCGCTACATTCCTCAGACAAGCCATCATCCACAACAGAGACACCAGCAACATCAAACCCACCTGCACTCTCCTCTCTCCTGTAGTACTTCTTCAGAAGATTTGCATGGAAGGTTTTTATCTTTCCATCCTTATCAATTCTGTAGTCCATTTGTCCTATCTTCTTTACCACCTTGAAGGGTCCTTTCCAGTGCATCAACAGTTTGTTGTTGTCACTCGGAAGTAGAAGAAGGACTTCATCATCAACTTCAAACTTTCTCTCCTTTGCTTTCTTATTGTACTGTCTCCTGTACCTCTCTGCTGATTTGCTGAGATTTTGTTGGGCAACTTCACAAGTCAATTGCAGCCTGTCTTTCAGATCCAATACATACTGATATGTAGTCTTGGTATCCGGTTCATCAACCTCTCCAGTCCACAGCTCCCGTAGGATAGCAAGAGGGCCTCGAACTGCTCTCCCAAACAGGAGTTCAAAGGGTGAGAATCCCGTGCTCTCCTGCACTGACTCTCTGTAAGCAAACAAGAGGGGGTTCAAATACCTACCCCAGTCCTTGGGTCGTTCTTCACACATCTTGCGGAGCATAGACTTCAAGGTACCGTTGAAACGTTCAACCAACCCATTGCAAGCGGGATGATAGGGTGTAGTCGTCATCTGACGGATGGAGAATAGACGACTGACTTCCTTCATCAGCTCTGATGTGAATTGGCTGCCCCGGTCTGTCAACACCTCTCGTGGTATCCCCACCCTGGAGTATATGTCCATCAGTGCCTCTGCAACTGTCTGTGCATCAATCCTGCGAAGTGCTACAGCTTCTGGGTAACGTGTAGCATAGTCTACAACGGTAAGAATGTACCGATTACCTTTGCTAGTAGCAGGTTCTATCGGTCCAACCAGGTCCATCGCCACACGTCTAAAAGGTTCATCGATGAGAGGGGTTGATCCCAGAGGCACCTTCGTAACCTTCCCCTTAGGCGAAGTACGCTGACATGGTCCACATGACCGACAATACCGCACTATATCTGCATGCATACCTGGCCAGAAAAAGTGAGTCAAAATCTTATCACGGGTCTTTTTAGTTCCAAAATGACCACCAAGAATAGATTCGTGAGCATGCTTCAAGACTTGATTCCTGAATTTAGTGGGTACCACAAATTGCACGAGTACATCTGACCCTGGGGTTGCATCAATATATTCTCTATAGAGTACATCTTTCTTAACGAGAAAGTAAGACGAATTTCCACTCTTACTTATCTTCTTTTCTCCACTTTTCCGCGAGTTTCCTGGAAGCATCCAGTGCATTGTCCTCCTTCTGGGCCTGGATTAGATCATCCACAGACACAATGTCATTCAGTGAATCAGGTACTTGAAGGGGAGGCCTCGTACGTCCTGCCTTCCGCTTCTGTCCTCTTGTCTCTACTGCGTTGGCCTGATGATCTTTTGGCTTCCAGTCTTGGTCTGGGTCAGCTGGTTGCCGGGCTCCATAGATGTTCCCTAGTACAATATCATACAAGGGTGTTAGCACACACAAAGCTTCTGCCTTACCTGTGAAGAAAGGAGTATCTAGCTCGATCGTTGCAACTTGGAAGGTTCTGATCGTCCGATCAATGAGCAAGCAAGTCCGCTGTTCTCCAGTGAACTGCTCTTCCGACACCAAGTCTTGCCGAACAATGACAGTAGTACAACCGCTGTCACGTAGAACGTCCACGAGCTTCCCGTTCACCATTCCCTTGCTGACTGGCATCTCCACTGGTGAACCACTCGCTGCTGCTGATAGTACCGGGAGGGTGTCGCCAGATGCTAGCTTCACTCCGGTTCCATCTTCGGTGAGGTTTTCTCTCACGATGAGACTCAAACCCTTCGAGTCATCCAGATGAGCTGTCTCTCTTGAGTCAGTAGGTCCTGCTGCAGCATCATGTCTGGCTGATGTATCATCTGCTGACCTGCCTTTGACGAGACTTGATCCCATCTCACGTCGACCTTTCTTTCCACTTGGGCAATTGAAAGAAAGATGTCCAAATTTATTACAAGTGTAACATTTCTTGTTCGAAAGATTAGAGTTGGTTGGATTCTCAGACCTACTTGATCTTTTATCACTACTTGAACTAGTAGAACTGTTTGGACTCTTAGTATTATTTGAACTGTTAGAACTGGACTGCTGAACTTTCACCCTTCTTACCCTCAAATCTGTATGAGCATCATGATATTGATCAGCTAGAGTTAATACTTCTGTAAGCTTTCCAGGATGACGTTCCTTAACGAACATCAGGCATTCCTTACTGCTTGTATTAAATATCTGTTCCTGGATGAGCAGGCTCTTCAGACCTTCAACATTGTCATCATAAGAGCTAAGATCAATCCATCGATCTAAGTATTTCTCAATTCTATGGGCATATTGAACGTAGGTTTCCCCCTGATGGAGTTTAGCATACCTAAACTTAGTCCTATACCCTTCTTCCGTAAGATCATATCCTTTTAGAAGTGAGGATTTAACTATGTCATAATCCTTAACCTGGGAAACTGTAAGACTTGAAATAATATCCAAAGCCTTACCCGACATCAAAGCACAAATTGCGAGTGCCCAATCCGACTTATCCCACCCTACAATTACGGCATGTCTCTCAAACCTAGACAAATAACTGTCAATATCATCCTTTCCTTCTTGGAAAACTGGAAGAGGAGGAATACTAGGCCTACTACGTGGATGCCCCGACTGTGAACTAGGTCCCGTCCCATTAGTTTTCCTTAGTTCCTCTAGTCTAATCTGTTGAGCTATTTTTTCAGTCTCAGCACTCCTTGCTGCCGCTCGTTCATCTCTAGCTTCACGCACACACTCATCAACATACGTTCTCAATTCCTTCCCCTCCAAATTAAACTCTTTCCCTTGTGTAATAAACTTATCCCTCTCCATACTGGAGGCCACACCAAGGTAAATTTACAAACCTGCCAAATGCAGACAATTTATGCAGCGCAAACGTCACCACGCCCTCAGCTCTGGCACAGGCACGTAGAGAAGCCTCCCTGCCCCGACCTGCACTTGCACCACCGTCCGAACAGTCTTGAACCTACAAACACTGTAAACTGGAGAGAAGATCAAGTTTTCATTATTACACAAAAACAATCACAAGACATATTAACCAATGATAACAATCTAATCATTATAACCTAACCTATCAAATAGACAAAAATAGTCCCTTCGTGGTCGCCAATATGTCAGATTTAAATACTGTAAATTATTATGGTCTGACGATAAATTAGGTTCTGATGAAATGAGTATGTATCACAAGAAAATCAAGCAATTTCAAGAGTAAAATATAGTGTACAAACAGTTTATTTAAGAGCCATCGGCTCAATGTAATTAAACATGCAAATAATTGACAAAAATAAAATGATTCAGAATCACTATGAACTTAGATAGGAGTATATCCTATCACTGTTTATGTCGTCTTATCGGTACTCAATTATGTCACAATATATCACTTCACATTTCCAAAGGAAAATAGATTACCTGATGACCAGGTCATCCTTCGATTGTAAAACATACAATTAATCACCCACCAACTCTAGCCCGGTCTTTGTATATATAAAGTAAACGGCTGTGGGTTAAAGAGTCCCGATTTAGAGTTCGTAAATACCACCTCTTCCTGTTTCTGAATAGGCGGAACGATATACTCTGGTGTATGTAGTAATCCGGTGCGATGATGCATGACCTGCTAAGCCTGACCGGTGTACGACAGCACTGGGCGTTGACTGAACGACTTGACGCGAGTAGGTTGCCTGAGCGTGTCGACTACGAACACATGTCCATTCACTGATGGTGCCTAGGGTTATGGCTACGAGCCCAGCTTGTCCAGTTCAGATGTTCAAATGATGATTCAAGATGAGGCGAGGGCTGATGAGGCTTCTACCACGTCGGCCTGTGCTGCCTGGTTCTTGCCTGGTCCCATAGTATAGGGAAAGTCTATGCCAGCAACAGCATGCTTATAGCCTGTGGCTGTAACATTTACCTTCGTGGCCAACACCCCTCATTCACTCCCAAAATCAGACCAAATTCTGAAAGGTCTGCTCCTCTCGAGATCTCATGTGCAATCTGATTAAACTACCCTAAATCTCTAATCCACGTTGACTCTCTCACTAGTAACCTCCTTAACATTCTTTGTATTCCTCTCATGCCAAAACTGTCCATCCAAATTCCTTTTACTGAATCCTCTATACAAAACTTTCCTATTAACATTCTCCTCATCCTTTCCCCACACACAGACAAAGACAGACACCTGCTCTACTAGAGACCCAAGTTAGTTGACCTAGTAAATCCAAGTTAGTTGACCTAGTAAATTGCTACCAACAACATCTATTCATCTAACACCTGTCCATTACATTATCTGTCTAAAAAAGAAATCCCAGTCACATTGTGACACAAAGTTATCGCCCAAAATGATGAATTTACTATACATTACGTAATAGCACGTTTAATGCGTGCAGTACATTGCGCACAGATGAAAATGGTGTCAAACTGACCGCAATAAAGTGCCCTTTCGAATGATACCAAGTATTATATATGTTCACACCCAAAATTTTGAGTTAACTACATTTTAGACACCATATTATACTGTTTATAATTATGTTAGTATGGACGACCGTTGGTGCCTAATCGCCCGTCATTGCACGCATATCGTTGTGCAACGATTGCAGGTCTAGTTACATTTGTGGGCGTTATTACATTTGTGGGTGTAACAACCTCCCCCCCCCCCCCCCCCCATATCGAATTGAATAATTTGAAAAGACTGAAATGAACTTCATAAATAACAAAGAAAATGAAGGTTTATGCAATTTTCTTTAAATAGCAATTTGGAGAGAAGCTTGCGTTATACGTCACAGTCTTATAAATTCCTCGGGGATGAATGTCATTGGGGGTAGTTGTCCTCCAGGGGTTATTGTCCTCGAGGGGGGGGGGGGGGAGTTATCGTCGAAGGGGAGGGGTGGTTGTCCTCGGGGTTAGTTGTCCTCGAAGGTAATAATAATAATAATAATAATAATAATTACGTTTTATTTACCCAGGGTAGCCACTTCAGTTATGAAACTGCTCTTCCAGCGGGCCCTGCATAACATAACATAATTAGTACTACCCTTCTCCAATCTAATATGCTGAGCGCCTACCTAGAAGGCAGAAGGTCCCATTGTTATAAGTCTTTGGTATGACTCGGACGGGGTTCGAACCCACTACCTTCCGTACATGAGACGGGCGATCTAACCACTGAGCCACCAGGCCCAGCAGTGTCCATGGGGGGGGGGGGGGTAATTGTCCTCGGGGGTAGTTGTCCTCGGGGGGTAATTGTCCTCTGGGGTAATTGTCCTCAGGTGGTAATTCTCAGGGGGGTAATTTTCCGGGGGGTAATTGTACTTGGGGGGTAATTGCCCTGGGGGGTTATTCTCCGGGAGGTAATTTTCCGGGGGGTAATCGTCCTACGGGGGTAGTTTTCTTGGGGGTAATTTTTTTTTTTTTTTTTTTTTTTTTTTGGGGGGGGGGGTGATTGCCCAGGGGTAATTGTCCTAATACAATACTTAGTTATACAGTTGTTTTACATATACTTAGTTATACATACAGTTTATATATAGAGAGATATATATATATATATATATATATATACATATATGTATACATGTATATACCTAGGTAAAGAAAATGCGATACCTTTCCGAATAAAGTAATTTAACATTCTTTTCAAAGTTGTAATAAGTTTAAATGGACAGGTACCAAATCTTATTTAACTAAATATGGAAAAAATTCCTTTCACCAATGTACCATCATGCTTTCAATATGAGTATATTCTAGACAAATATTAGGTAAAAGCAAAATGTTATGATCACTGTTTACCCTATATTTGGTAGATACTATATTATTTGTAGATTTTACGTGAAACATTGCTTTGTCTAGTTTACAATAAAATTCTCTAAAGTTATAAACTAGGCACCAGTATGAATTTATGAAGCCTTGCTGGCAACTAAATTCTATGTAGTTTAGTATTATTTAATCTCTCATGTCGTAAGAGAAGTATCACAATGTTTAGAAAGCGGGTTTATTCCTGTTTTAAATGATACCTCATTTGTTAGGATTTTCAGTCATAGAATGTGCAGAAGGTCAAAATAAGGGTTAAGGTAAAAAGTGAAAAGTTGCAAAATGCACTGCTCTTGTTCGACTGTGCGTTCAAGTTGCTCTATTGCGCTGGCTTATCAAAAGTTGTTTAACCTAGGCATGGTGCTTCAGAAAGTTGTGGACCAAAAAGTTGCTTATCTTGCCTGACATGCCACCATAGTACATGAATTTCAATGTCTGATTCATTAGAATTTGGCATTCATGAATGACCAGTTGGAAACAATAGCCCCACTGTCATTTATATAAAATCACAGAACGCTCTACAAAACAATATCAGTGCTTACCGGTTCATTTTGCAACTTTTCTTTTCTAACCCAGCCCCTCGATATAATGTACTGCTCACTACATGACTGCAAAATCATAACACACATGGTATCATTTTAAAGACGAATAAGCGCTTTCCAATGATAATAATCAAAGCGGGCGTGGTAAGAGATCTAAATTTGATATAACGTGAGTTTCCAAACTTTTTTGGGGGGAGAGTTTTAGGAATTGTAGTTGTCTACTTGAGCTGGTTGGCAACTAGCATGGTTAAGTTTTATGACTATGGATCCTGGTGTACTGTATTTTCTATTTAATTATATAATTATATTACATTAAGAACATTTTTGGCTACTTTAAGTGCCATCTGTATAGATTTCCAATGTCTTTCGTCTTTCCAAAGAAATAAAATGACTTCAACGTTACCAAATGGATTTTTTTTTCAATCATTGTGTGTTGTTGAGTAGTCCATAAATATATATACAGAGGGGTAGCATTAGGTTTGTTTTCTTTAATTTGGCGCACTGGTGCAAAGAGGTGGGGTGGGGATGGGCTTTCTTAATGGGTTAATTAAATGCACGAAAAGGGGACATATGTTGACACTGGCGAATCGGGAGGGCACAACCGGAAGTTTAGACTTAAGAAGCACCTCAAAGAGATAGTGACCTTTTTGTTAATGTTATGGGTTGATGAATACGTGAACACATAATTATAGGTATCATGGTCTGGAAGAAGGAAGATTAGTATTCGTGGATGGAAATTAAAATGTATCTACAGCTATTATCTTACAGCAAATACCCTTCTACCTTACACTCTGAAAGTCTCACTTGCCAGTAATTGGATCAAGGTGTTCGATATCCACAGACTTTAAATGTTCCACTTTTGTTTTCCCCTTCCACAGGGTTCTTTATTTTCAAAACAAATTCCAGCATGTACAGTATATCCATACCAATAATACAAATAGTTAAAGAAATAATTTCCATACATAATGGCTTAAACACAGACAACGATCATCACGACCGAAAACTTTGTCGCAGATACAAAAAAGAGTACATTGTGTTACTCTGTCGTACATCATAATGTAAAAAGCTTAGTAAATGTATAATGAAGGTAGAAAATAAAATCGAACCAAATGTAATCATATCAGATCAAATCGAATCAAATGTAATCATATCAGATCAAATCGAATCATATTATACTTAAATCGATCAGAGGGGAAAATGCATTCAATTGAATCCATGTGATTTCCATGATTTCTATGTCCACCTCGAATTTTAGTGTCGTCGTTTTCAGAAAGTAATCTTTTGGTTATGATGTACTCATATAATCTCAATTTTGAAAGTGTTTTATTTGAGTTCTATGCAAAAAGCTCATTGAGTAAAGAATCACCTTGTTGATTTATGTTATTAATTGATAAAATGAGTATTTTTGATAATAGTAATACATTAATAATAATAATAACAATTAACAGTTCTTGTACAGCGCATAACACATAGTAATAAAACATGTCCCTAAGCGCTCTAGAGAAAAACACAACAGAATACATAGACAAGATGTACAGGGTAACAAACAACTGTTACTACTACAGGCGACAACGACTTCTACCATCGCAACAACTCCTACTAATAATAATAATAATACTGATAATAACATTCATGATACTAATAATAGTAATAATAATAATAATGGTGTTTTCTCAAAGAGCTTCAAATTACAATAAAGATTATGAACGAAAGGGGTCGTCACACGTAAATATTTGAAGGCCGTTTTGAACTAATGTAAACAAATAAATACAATGATACAATAACGTTTATTCATGAAAAGATAATTACAATGATGTACTGAAGTTTATTCATGGCAATGATACAAATAAGTTTGTTCATAAAAACACATAAGTACAACGATATGATAGAGTATGATAGTAAAAGCTGTGAAAAAGTGGGAAAATACATGAGCAAAGAAGAGCGACGGAAGGACGAGAGATAACAGGGGAAAGAGAGATAGTGGGGAGGGAGAGCGGATAAACAGAGAATAGTAGAATGAGAGAGTTGTAAGAGAAAGAGGAAAGGTAAAGAGATAGAGTGGACGAGGGGAGACTATGATAAAGGGAGTGAGTGGTGAGGCAGAGGAGATAATTAAAATACATTTAGTTAACATCCAACAACAAGTATGTTTTTAAAATATTTCAGAATATATGACACAAAAGATTTTTGACATGACGTAGTACATGGGAAATTAAGAATGCACCCATCCCCCCACCCCCCCCCCCCGACTCTGATCGACAAACTATAATGAAAGAAAAAACAGAGGAGGGAAAAGTAGTCTAGTTAGTGTGTTACAGCTTTGTTTTAGTCATTTCGCTATTGTTGTTGTTATTATTAGTAGTATTTGTTTTGTATAGTGATGGCATGAAACTTAAACATCGTAAATTCCCGATTTAACTATTGTCAAGTGAATTCCATTTTAGTTAAAAATAATGATAATACAAATAGTAATGGTAATGATAATAATAAATATGATAATGATAACAATAATAATAACTACTGTGTTTGCTGCTGCTAAAACCACTAGTACTATTACTAAGAGTAATGATAACAACAATGATGATAACTACTAGTGCTACTTCTAATAGAAACACAAATAAGAGACCCAAAGATCCTCCAAAGATTACAAAAGTCAGTTAAATCTAATCTCAGGGAAGATACCAGGAAAGCCTGGAAGGAGAAACTGAAAACACTCGTCCTCCAAGGTAATCTACTGGCTCTCACCTTGGAGGAAGAGTTGTCAGTATGCTGGAACAGTTTCATCTTTGACGTGCCGCGCAGAGTAATGCAATTCGTTCTGAACTCAAGCATTGACACACTCCCAACCAAATCAAACCTTGTACGTTGGGGCAAAAACGTCTCCGATAAATGTGACCTATGTGGAAACCGTGAAACTTTGTTGCACGTCCTGAACTATTGTAACGTGCAACTCACCCAAGGCCGATACACTTGGAGACATGATAATGTACTTAACGTCATACACACTGCCCTCACCAAGACAAAAGCAACAGTAAACGATACACCCAACCCCGAAATAATAGTAGATCTCAATCAGCCCGATGCCCATGCATCCTCAACTATCCCACGAGAAGTAATACCAACAACTGACCGACCCGATCTAGTTCTCTACTGGCCCAACGAAAAGAAACTGCTCATCTTTGAACTAACTGTCCCATTCGACCTTAATATTTCCAAGGCCCATGAGTATAAATGTAATAAATATGCCCCCCTGATTCATGACATTTCGGCCCGCAATTTTGATGTATCCCTTATAGCATTCGAAGTCGGGAGTCGCGGTCTACTAACTAACCACAACTTTCAGTCACTTAAATCACTAATCAAAATGGCTAACGCAAACGTAACCGCCAAAACCCTGTAAAATCAAATTTCAAAAATGGCTGTAGTGTCATCATTTTCAATCTTCCATGCAAGACAAGACCCAGCATGGACATTACCTCCACTCCTCCAATAACAGCCTATAGATGTGAAAAATACGTGTAGGAACCAGGAGGACACGAATATAACAGCTGAATGTTAGATATTGATATATACTGATATAATTATATAGTTTGAAGTCTATGACTGAATTGAAATTGGAAAGTATATTTTGTGTCAATTTTTATCAAATCAATTACTAAATAATGAAATTCGATGCTACAATTGTATTTGTCAACTACCAAAATATATACTTGGACATTAATTCTTTTAACAACAACAAACAAATCAGTGATTTTAAATTTAATCGAGTTTATCATCAATTGTAAACTATGAATAAACTATAAATGTAAACTATGCAATGTACCTTTTATAGCAACTCAAATGTGTGATTATTTAGAAGCAAATGACCAAAATTTTTACTACAAAATTCATGAGAACTCTTTAAATAATGATAAGTCAACTTTTATAACAAATGTGTGTATAATACGATACAGCTTATTCTCCGTGAGATGCAATCAAGAAATCTGTTGTAAATTCATTCTCTCCGTCTCTCTCCTTTGCTATGTCTCTCTTCCTCCCTTTTCCCACTTCATCCTCCTTCTCCGCTAAACTTTACCATTACGTTCTACATTACATAAATATTATTATATTTTTAGATTGAACGAACCCCATAACTAATTTTTCATATTATAACTGATACTTCTGACTGCTAATGATCTTAGAACAAGTATATATGTTTGTATGTATATGTTTACATGTTAGGCCCTGCCTGAGTAATGTCAACGTCCTGGGCCACGATTTTCACGTCTTTATAATATGTCTATTCACTATGTGAAGGAAAGATTCCTTGTTATCTTATTTTGTATTGTTATATTGTTACATTGTATATGCTTTTCTATGGAAATAAATACTACTATAGTCAATTAATAATAATGATACAATAAAAGACGTATTTAGTAATGATAATGAAAATGATAATAATAGTTGAATTAATTTTTACAAATGTCCTATTTATTCGCCTGTGCTTGTACTTGTTATAATAATAATGATAATAATAACAATGATAATAATAATAAGAAGAAGAAGAAGAAGAAGAAGAGTAATGATAATAAACCAACACATTGAGGCACTATCCTGAAATTATTCAATTCAATAGAGATAGTCAACTTATACATCAACAGAGAGTAATGAATGGAATAAATGTAAAGCAAAACATACCCAAATCCAGTGACTTGTCTGTTATGAACGCCATATTAATTTAAGCAAACCCTGCGTCTTCAGGGTCTATAATCATCAGCATTGTGCCTCCTTCGAGGCAATATTTGGCACGTGTTGTAAAGAAATCGTTGGTTTACAACCTTTGTAAATATTGATTTAAAGGCACAAACACTTGTCAGTCGCAGAAGGCACAATCCTTGTCAGTCGCAGAAGGCACTAACCCTTGTCAGTAGCAGAAGGCACAAACTCTTGTCAGTCGCAGAAGGCACAAACCCTTGCACATTTCTTGTCAGTCGCAGAAAGCACGAACCCTTGTTAGTAGCAGAAGGCACAAACCTTTGTCACTCGCAGGAGGTTTAAACAAATTCAAATTGTTTACAACAAATAATTGAAGAAAAAAAAATCACAAAAAGAATCGAATTATGCTGATCATATTGCGGCAGCGCACAAGGAGAAGCTTCGAACATGATAACGAACAGAAACAAAGAATAAAGCCCAACAAGAAATACAATAAAGAAACAAACAAGACAAAAACACAACATGCTATCAAGCTTTGCTTTTTTTGTCAACCCTCCTGTTTGATTTTTTTCGATTAGTTACAGCCAGCCTTACTTTAATCGACATTATATTCTTTTGAAATTTGTACAATTTGCATGGTTGTCTGTTATATATTTGTAAAATTGCAAAAGAAAAAGAAAATCAAACAGAAATAAATAAATCAAATCAAATCAAATCCAGATCGAAACAAAATTTCTCTTTCTCTTTGTCACCTCTACCTCTAATTTTGTCTTTAGCTCTAGCTCTAGCTCCTATTCTCTCCTATTCTCTCTCTCTCTCTCTCTTTCTCTCTCAATTTATCGATCTATCCCATTCCTCCCGAACTCATTTCCCATCCCTCTCTCTCCTTCCACTCCCCCCCCCCTCCACCTCCACACTTTGTCGCTTGAAAAGTACCCCTCTACCGGAGATTTTGGGAACACGAATGCGGTCCCTCTGACCGAGTGGGGGCTGGGGCACAGTAAAATAGGTGAAAGGAGAAATGGGAAAAGAGAGAGATAAATGATACGACCCTTTCACCATCTAATACATTAACTGGATCATAGTAATGGAGGAATTTTTGGTAACTAAGGATCTACGATCGAGAGTTACAAAATTGTAATGAGTGTATGTAATTAGGAATGTCCTTCCCTGGACCAGAGTAAATCACTGAACTCAACTTTCCAAGGAGATTCGATCATACACACTATGTACTCCGTAGGAGGACTAGAGGAACAACTAAAATTGTGACCTTTGACATTCTAAAGGTTTTGATTTGGATGCATTAGGCCTAAAATAAAAACTTGTTGTGTTGCCCTTTGGGTGCCAAAACATGGGTCGGTCGGTCGGATCTTCTTTTTTTCTTTTACTTTTTTTTTGTCGCCCTGTTTGGGCCGATATTTTTCAGTTTTTGATTTTTTTTTTCCTGCCCTCTTTTGGCTGATATTTCTAGGTTTTTAATGCTGTCATACATGTGTTTCAGCGTCGTCATTCCACTCATATATTGTTCACCTCATAATAATCCATGGGTTGCAATGTTGTGTTGATCAAGATGTTTACGCTAGTAGGATTTTGAAACTAGGGCAGAAGACGAGTGAGAATTTGGGGATGATTTGATTTTATGCATTAATACTATCCCATTTATCCCAACAAACAAAACAAATATTTGTTTATTCATAAATAATAACAAAATCTTAAAAACGGTTTACAAAAAGAAAACTTTTTAAAGATGCCGAGCGTAGATTTCAGATGTTTGGGTCGGTCGCAAAGGGCAATACAACAAGTTTTTAATTTAGGCCTTATGGAGTTTTGTCCAATTGATTTGAAGGACGATTTTGGAGGGTCAATGTTTATTCATGACAATGACGTCAAAAGTACGCCAGTTACTGTTTGTTGATTGGCCATCAACAAAATGTTTTTTGTATTAGGTCATGCATAAAACATGTTTTCATTCCCAGAACTTCCTACGATTTGAGCACGAAAATTAATTTTCTTTTAAGTGAATCCCTATTACAATATAAGTTTTGTTATCTTCCCCAAGTACCCCCCCCCCCCTTTCCCTGATTGTGCTCTACGTTATGGCACTGTGCCTTGTATGAAATATTTAGAGGGGAAACAGAGACATATCTAGACAAATACATATTCATTGCATTGCATGACAAAAAGTCACGTGACATTGTAACGACAAGTCTGATTCTCAGAAAAATTTATTTCAAAATATGTGCAAGATTTGAAAAAAAAGAGTCATAAAATTTCAGCGCAAGATTCTTTGGCGTTAAAAAATTATCACGAAAAAAGTAGAGGGGGCTTCTAAACCCCCCCCCCCCCCCCGCTATATGGTGGGTTTTTTTCGAGGTATGTTTTTGCGCATCGGTCCATGTTCTTTATTCGGCTACTTCTATGTGTAGTCCAGAATCTAACCGGTTCTTGATATAAGCCAGTTCACGGTAGCCAGTGCGGATCCAGGGGGCCGGGGGGCCCGCCCCCCCCCCCCCCCTGGGAAAAAAGAAGGAAATAAGGGGGAAAGGGGAAAAAGGAGGGGGAAAAAGAGAGAGAGAAAAAGAAGGGAAAGAGGAGAGAAAGGGAGAGAAAGAAGAGGGAAGAGGAAGAAGAAAAGAAAAGGGGGAAGAAGTGATCGGGGGGGGGCGAAAGAGCCTCGCCTCCCAGGCTGTCGCCTCCCCCCCCCCCCCCTCCCCGTCTCCCAATCAAAAAAATAAGAGAGAAGGAAGGAAATAGAAATAAGGGGGTATCAGTTGCAATTTTTCCGCCAACAAGTTGTGGATCGGGGAGGGGGTAGGGCAAAATGCCCTTGCCTCCCCCCGCCCGGCTAAACAAAAAAAGAGAAAGAAGGTAAAGGAAAAAAGGAGAGCTAAAAGGGACTGAAAAAAGGTGAAAAGAAGGGGAAATAGATCATTGGCAGTTAATCCCGCCAACAACGTGTGGAGAAGGGTGGGGGCCGAAATGACCTTGTCTCCCCCTCCCCCCCCCCCCCATCAAACCTTAAAGAGAGAGGGAAAGGGGAAGAGGATAGAAAGGGAAAGAAAAAAAAAAGAGAAATAAAGAAAGGGGAGAGCAGTTGTGATTTTTCCGCCAACAAATGTAGATCGGGGGGGTGGGGCACTGGCGTATTGATTGGGGAGGGGGCTCGGGGAAAATAAAATTTAAACGTGGTTTATTTCTAATAATGCTGAAATGACATAATTTTCCGAGATTTTTCCTCATTCTTTAGTAAATTATACTTTTGTATGCGTTTGTAACTTAACAGCCAGGCAAGAAATATGCTTCTTGAGATGCCTACATGCCAGGGCCTGCGGAACTGCGGGGATCGGGAGCCTCCAGCTCCCCCCCCCCCCCCCCAATTTTTGTTGGAAAAGCATTTTAAAGAGAAATAGAAAGAAAGAGAGCAAGAAAGAAAGAATAGTTAACTACCAGTGTCACAACAAAATAAGGTATCAAAAATTGGCCATCTGACCGTAATTAAACGCCTAAAACCCCTCGACCCCACCAGGGGCCCTGAAGCGGGCCCCTGAATGCTTATCTGACCGTAATTTGCCTTCAACCCATGAGTTTCCGGGGGCGGACAAGGTATCAAAAGATGTTTATCTGACCGCAGGCGCGTAGCCAGGGGGGGCAGTGGGGGCGCCCCCCCCCCCCCCCCGCCAAAAAAAAAACGCCGGCCAAAAAAGAGAGGAGAGAAAAGGAAAAGGACTTATTAGGAAAAAGGAGCAGACAAAAAACATTTTTGAAATTCAGACAAGGATTAAGAGTCGAAAACGGATTCTTTCTCTAATGATTTAATGAAACGTAAAAGCTTCCGCGCTTCGCGCGCGAGGATGGAAGGGGGGGAACCTCAATTCAGACGAGGATTATTTTCCAGAACGGTACAACGAATCGTCTTCTTTCTCCAATGATTTAATGAAACGTAAAAGCTTCCGCGCTTCGCGCGCGCGGGGGATGAATTTAGACGAGGATTAAGAGTCAAAAACGGTACAACGAATCGTCTTCTTTCTCTAATGATTTAATGAAACGTAAAAGCTTCCGCGCTTCGCGCGGGAGGGGGATAACTATATTCAGACGTGGATTATTTTCGAGAACGGTACAACGAATGTCTTGTTTCTCTAATTATTAAAAAAAAATGTCAAAGCTTCCGCGCTTCGCGCAGGAGGTGGGGTAATTGAATTTAGACAAGGATTAAGAGTCCAGAACGGACAACGAATCGTCTTCTTTATCTATTGATTTAATGAAACGTACAAGCTTCCGAGCTTTGCGCGGGAGGGTGGATGAATTTAGACGAGGATTAAGAGTAAAAAACGAAGGGGGAAAACTGTATTCACACGAACAGGCGCGTACGCAGGGGGGGGGGGGGGGGGTGAACCTCCCCCCCCCCCCCCCCCTCCCCTCTTCGGTTTTTTTTTATGTTATGTGTGTATCTTGGAACAAACCCCCCCCCCCTTTTGTGATTTTTTTTTTTTTTTTTTTTAATAAAAAAAAAAAATGGCTGACCTAAAAAAGGTGAACTCACCCCCCCCCCCCCCCAACGGAACAAAATGTCAAATTTTCAAATTTCGAGACCAAAAAAAAGTGTCCTCTTAGGACCAACAAAAAAGTGGCCCCCCCCCCCCCCCTAAGAAATCCTGGATCCGCGCCTGACGGTATCAGTCTGAGCATGAGCAGATAAAGGTCATTGCAGAACAAATTGTGAAATACTTGGAGACGAAATAATGGATACGTCCTCATGAAAGTTATGTAATTATTATTCATTTATGCACTCCACGATACACAGGTGGAAGTTTTCTTTGAAAAGGGGAAACAAAGGCTATTTATGTAGCACCTCCATCGCTGTAGGAGTGATTATTACAAAATATACAAAGTGGGACCTCTTCATGTTTTGAAGATCTGTGGATATTCGGGGTCATTGCAGTAATGTGCTTACTGTGAACTGGTCTATTCCCTGCACACTTGATTAAAACCGCCGAAGATGGCGTTATCAACGATGCTCACCAGCCCCGCCGGATCTTTTTGCCGGGCGTTCTCATTCATGATCAAGCCACCTTCGGCTGGCAGCAAGTATGTAGTGGGAGGTCGCAGGTCGTTGGTGTGGTGGAGATCAAAATTTTAAAAAGGCCAGATTCTGGACTAGAATCGCTGCTAAACAATTTTACGAGGGGAGGGTGTTTCGGGATTGGAAGAGGGAGCTGCTGTTTGTCGTGTTCCATTCTTTTTCGGCGTTTTGAATGCCAGGATCGAGGCTCTGCTTGAAATGAAAGTCCACCCTGATAATAAGTTTGTTATAATACGAGGGGGTATAGGCGCCTGAAGTGGGGGGGGGGGCAGGGGTGCAGTTGCCCCCCCCCCCCCCCCCCCCCTCCGTCAAAAAAGTGGGGGGGGGGCAAAACGCAAAAAAAAAAAAAAAAAAAAAAAAAAAAAAAAACAGTAATGGAGTAAACATGGTTTGTATTTTTAATCCAAAAGAACGTAACAAAAATAAAAACCTGAATTAAATCAATTATACAATTCCATTCAAAGAAAAGGAAAGTTCACAGGAATTAAATTTCATAAACATTGCGCACGCCACCTATACGGTATTTATCAATGGAGGTCTCTATAATAGCAATACACGCATATCGTGGACATATTGTGCGAGAATGGGAAAGCGTGTCCGTTTTTTTTTTGTTATAGGGGTGAGAAGACATGAGCCTCTGAACGCTGGCGTACTGATGGAGGGAAGGGGGGGGGTTATGTATTTCTTATTCGAAACAAGTGATTTACAAATTTTGATGTTGTGACATGATTTTCCGGCATTTTTTCTCCATTTTTTTTGTAAGTCTTACCTTTTTATGCGTTTGTTGGAAAATAAGAAATTCCCAAATTACAGTCAGGCGAAATACGCTAATTGATAGAAGCCTTTATGTCATGGTCTGCAAAGTGGCTGGGCTCTAGGCCCCCCCCCCCTCCTTTTTGAAAAAGTATGTTAAAGAGAAGAAAAAAAAGAAAGACGGAGAAAAAATAAGTGACCAGCTAATGTCACAAATAAAACCCCAGAGCTCACGGGGGCTCCGCCCCACGGACCCCAACAAGGAGTCTAAAGCGGGCCCCTGGATGCTCATCTGATCGTAATTGAATACCTAAAACCCCTAAGCTTCCGGGGGCTCTGCCCCCTGGACCCCAATAAGGGCCCTAAGGCGGGCCCCTGGATGCTCATCTGACCGAAATTAAATACCTAAAACCCCTGAGCTTCCGGAAGCTCTGCCCCCTGGAACCCCTCCAAGGGCCCTAAGGCGGGCCCCTGGAAGCTCATCTGACCATTATTAAATACCTCAAACCCCTGAGCTTCCGGGGCTTTGCCCCCTGGACCCCACCAAGAGCCCGGAAGGCGGCCTCCTGGATGCTCATCTGACCTTAATTAAATACCTCAAACCCCGGAGCTTCCGGGGCTTTGCCCCCTGGACCCCACCAAGAGCCCGAAAGGCGGCCCCCTGGATGCTCATCTGACCTTAATTAAATACCTAAAACCCCTGAGCTTCCGGGGGCTCTGCCCCCTGGACCCCACCAAGGGCCCTAGGGCGGGCCCCTAGATGCTCATCTGACCGTAAATAAATACCTAAAACCCCCTGAGCTTCCGGGGGCTCTGCCCCTGGACCCCACCAAGGGCCCTAAGGCGGCCCCCTCGATGCTCATCTGACCTTAATTAAATACCTAAAACCCCTGAGCTTCCGGGGGCTCTGCCCCCTGGACCACACCAAGGTCCCTAAGACCGTAAGACGGCTCCTGAATGCTCATCTGACCGTAGTTAAATATTAAAACCTCTGAGCTTCTGGGGGCTCTACCCCCCTTGGAACACGTCGATTGCCTTACAGAGGGGCCCTGGATGCTCATCTAATCGTAATTTAATACCTAAACCCCTGAGCTTCCGGGGGCTCAGCCCCTTGACCCCCTGCCGAGGCTCATGCCCTGGACCCCACGCAAATTTACGCTAATACGATAATACCCCACTTTGAAAAACGTTCCGCGGGACCTGCATGTAACGTGTAAGACTGGTGGTGATGCAGATTTTTCGTCTGCCCCCCCCCCCTTACGAACTTTTTTTCTCATTACGTCACTGCCCCCTTGAATGTTTGCCCCCTGGAATGTTTCCCCCCCCCCCCCCCCCCCCTAGTCCCAAACTGCTTCTGGCGCGCCTGCGAGGGGGGAAATGAGAACAACAGATCAGTGAAGGTTTGAAAAAATCGAACAATAAATAAGAAAGTTATGGATGCGACCGTCATTGTTGGTCAAACAGTTTTTGAGCGTCATGTAACGCCTGGCTGGAATGCTCCCCAGGGAGTGGAGATTGTGCACACGTTTGACGCGGTAAACCAAAATAAAGATTTCTTGGCATGATGTAATGCCTTTCAGCATGATATGGACGCAGCCATTTTCTGAACAATGGGACGTACCAGGCGGAGTGGTACTTGTATGATGACCAAACATTAATTGGAAAGACTTTTTAATTCAATAACAAAACCTTCACTTTTCAAACAGAGAGAAGGTAAACATTTCATTTGGTGAAAATGTTTAATAGGGTCAGAATTGTAACTCATTTATTTAAGAATACTAAAATATAGCGGTTCAAAATCTATTTCGTTTATGCGAAACAGCAACAACTTGTTTATGCAATTTGCGTTCTGGCGATTGGAGTACAAAGGATAATAGCAGGTGAATGAAATGCTTCAACACCACAAACACCTGGGAAGGAAGCATCCGTAATTTTGAATACATTCTGGTAGATGTAGTAACTAATTTTAAACCTAACTTTTGTTATCAAGATACTCCATGGAATCATTTCACATAATAATGACAATAAGAAAGCTTGTATATTGCTAATATGTCTCCGAGTCTTTGTAATAGTGACATAAAATATTCCCTTTTCAGGAGAAAAAATTCATTGGAATCTAATCAATGACTTTCAGTCAAATATTATTAGAAATTATGCACCAAATCGCGCCAAATGAGTTTGAAAATTCAATTTTCTTTCAACTTCTTAGGGGTCAAATCCCCATCAGACACCCTCCTGTTTGCGCAAGCGTGGAACGTGGCAATGACGCACCACTTCATATTTTATTCCATTGTGTCCTCACCACATTCTAAAAAAGATTGACGCCCATGCTGACTGACCGCCTCCAGACGGCCTTCAAGAAGTGTCTTCTATACAATAGTACACCTCCACAATAGATCAGATACAAAGGACGATATGATGTTGTGATTTCTATCTATCAAGAATAAATAATCATACTCTCAGAATCATTTCATGAAAAGAGATAAGAAAATATTTCCAACTTAAAGGGCAACATTCTATTATAGCTACATGTATTATCCTGGCTGGCGGCCTCCAGATGGCCGCTAAGAAGTGTTCTCTATAACACACCTCCACAATTATTGATCACATACAAATGACGAAAGGCATCATTGACTAACGAAGTTAGGTGCATTGAGAATCAAAGAAAACCTCAAGATTCTTCCTCGTGCTCTGGAAATGTTGTCCGTAAAAACAAAACAAGAAGGCGGCAATTATTGTTGATCACGTACTTGTTCTTTCTTAAGTTCATTATAATTATTATGATTATAATTCATTCACTCATATCCATATGCATTTATACATGAATACAAGGATAACATTATATCCATGTACATGTATTCTTACATACGAGCAATCACATTCCCCCTCAGACACGGGGAGCATCAGCGCCACTTCGTACTTTACTCCAATGATTGATTGATTGATTTGTATTCGACAAGCTTCCAACATACAACAGTTTACAAGAATAACAGATCAAAATTAATTCAGTTTGAACAGGACACAATCTTATTTCCGGTGGGGTCCCCGACAGACATATACACAATTAATAATTAAAATAGTAATATTTACAGAACAACAAGAAAAAAAACTTATTAAAGACAATAATGATGATAATAATTATAAAAACATTAAACTGATGACAAAAATGATAATAATTACAAGGAGAAAAGAAGAAGGAGGAGAAGGGGATGTTGAGTAAAACAAAAAATAGTGCTCCTACCCCCTCCCCCCCCCCCCGCCCTTTCGGCTGGTCGGATGAGTCGCCGCTAAATATTTTCTCACGACTTGGACCCCCTCTTTCGCCGCCGGCTGGATCCGCCCCTGACAACAACTGGTATTGGTATGTACTTGAAATACAAAATTGTCCTCCATGTCAGTAAACTTTTTGAGAGAACTCAACTTCTTTCACCACTAGACATAAAACAAAATGCCTTTTTCTCTCCTCCCTCTTTTCTTCTTCTTTCTCTCTTCCCTTTTCTTTCTTTTCCCCCTCCTTTTTCTTTCCCCCTCCCTTTAGTCCTTTTCTCCCTTTTCTTGTTCCCCCTTTTTTACCGGGGGGCACGTGCTCCCTGTGCCCCCTGTCCCCCCCCCCCCCTGAATCCGCCACTGTGTTAGGTCCTCGTTATGTTTGTTTGTTTGTAAGCCTAGCATAGGCCGCCTTCTGTCTGAGAGGTGAGCAATAGATTCAACTCATCGCGTGGCAGCAGCGACTGAATGTAATGGAGGTGGATCGTATCTTCGTCTGTAAAATGGCTTTAGGAGGGAGGACACTTTGTATATTTTGAGTGACTGATTTGGAATATCGACATTATTTCTAATTTTCACCACGTGTTATCATTGTGATCAACGTACTTCCAAATGTAACCAATGTAACAATGATAGAACAACACGTTAACACACGGTTTGATGTACACAGACGGGATCTCTCTGAAAATACAATTGTCGATAGTATAGCCAGCATACTACTAGACCCTTCTCTTCTTATCAGTGGAATTAACCAGTCAACACGATGGGATATATAAAGAAACGACTTATTATTTATGTGTTCTGCATTGCTACTACTACTACCATCCTTACTACCATCTACCATAACATATTTTCTACGTCTTATCAAGTAGAAAAAGTAACCAAAGGAAGATTACCACCAAGAGCTGTTTTTTCAAATGGGAAAAACAGAAATGTCAGCGCTGTTGGATATAATGTCACGGCACAAACTATGCCTCCCGAAAATAAACTAAATCCGGCTCCTTTGCGCGGATGGATGAAAACTGTACACTGGGAACCAGGAGCTGAGCTGGATATATATGACTTTTTAATCAATCCTGTCGATAAGTGCAATGCTGGAAAAGGTAATATCACATTACTTGTCTTAGTCAAATCAGCACCAGGTCATACTGCACGCAGGAATGCCGCCAGACAGACGTATTTCAGTGGGGCCGTAAAATATAATGTATCCACGAGGTTGCTTTTTATCGTGGGGGATTCCGAAGCACGAGACGAGAGAGAAAACATCCAGGAAGAGGCCCGAAGACATGGAGATATCCTGAAGGTGGGCTTCCACGATAGTTATTACAATCTCACCGTCAAGCTCGTCATGGGATTTAAATGGGCCTTACAATTTTGCAATAACAGTGAATTCTTGATGTCAATGGATGACGATGTCATGGTCGATATCGTGACCCTGGTCAACGACCTCCACGCTTTACCCCCGAACGATCACTCTCAATTCGTGCTGGGATCTAAGGGATGGGAGTTAAGTCCACATCGTAACGTAAAAAGTAAATGGTACATACCAGAGGACATCTACCCTGGCAAGACGTGGCCTCCATTTCCATTCGGGCATGGGTATGTTATGTCACATCAAGTAGTCGAAAGACTGTATCTGATATCCAGAGAATTTCCAGCGAGAATACCGTTTGATGATGTTTATTGCGGTATACTCTTGGACAAGTTAAGCATCAGAATCATCCACCGACGTAGATGGTTTAAAAATCGCCACCCGCAAAAAAGAGAGCTGGATTATTTAAAGATTGAGCTATCAACGCAACAAATGGAAAGAGCTTGGAAAAGTTTTGAAGGAGACTTTGAAAACTAGAATTTTCGTCCCCGTCTTATTCCATGGACCCACATGCTTATACAGAGTTGTAATTGATCCGAATCAGTCCCAATTTTGCAGTACGTCTCGTTGCCATTGATATTGTTAGAATATAGATTTTAGAATAAAATAAAATATAACGAAAAATAAAGTACAGAATTGAGTAGAATATCAAATAGGAAAAATACAACTTTAAGGTAGAATGCAAGATAAAACAAAGAATAGACTATAAAATAGACTAAAACGCAGATTATATCATAGTATATTATAGTTTCTGATGGTTGATGTAACAAACAAAAAATCAAATTACAGTTTAGGAATATTTATTTATTTATTTATTATTAATTCGGCACTTTTAAGGAATATAACAATGAACAATATAATCAATATAATATAATCCGCCACTGCAATATTATGAATGCAAAAGATGGTGGCCAGGAAAGAGGAAAACCCAGTTAAATGCCCGATTTAAATTGATAAATTGAATTAAAGATATAACTATCTACACATTTTGCGTTGTAAATGACTTAAGAGCAAAACTTGCAATGTATTGTTTATCTTTCATCTTACTTTCATTCAAAGTGTTTATTACAACTTAAGAATTACATGTATCATTTCCCAGATATCTTGAAAAACAAATGTAATTTTATAGTATTAGTGACTGCTTTGAGGGAAATAGTTGTTTTTATACGCTCAATGGAAGGTTAAAATTGTGCTATTATTGTAACCTTCCCGAGAGCGTATAAAAACAACTATTTCTCGAATATTAAAGCAGTCATTAATACTTTTATATGCCAAAAAAAAATAAAAAAAAAAAAAAAAATAAAAATAAACAAACTTTTGTCGAAGATGGGATTCGATCTCTTGCGTACAAAAGGTGATGTATCTAAAATCACCGCCTTAAACCGCTCGGCTATCGCGCTCTGTTACCATACATAGCAGTTTTTTCTTATATATACATTAAAATGGATTGAAAACGGCTTCGCGTGGTGGATGCTTCGCGGCTGCTCCATTAAACAGGCCCTTCTTTTACTTTTGCAATGCATATTGGCACGAATTTAGATCAAGATCTATCGGCAGATGTTGTTTTTTTTTTTTTTTGGAAGTTTATTTTCGTCTTCATGTCAACAATGCAAGATAAAATTGTCGGTAAGATCGATCGAGATTCAATTGTATTGAAATTACCGACCAATTCTTCGCACACGTACGGTATCCTCGATCGCTCAGACCATTTTTTAAGATGTAAACCTATGGGGTAACCATGGAGACTGAACTATTTTCCCAATAACCATGGTTACTGGGATTATAGAACTGTTTTAACCATGGTTACTGGGAATTTTACAGAAATAGTTGAAGTTTATGAATGCAATTTCGACCAATCAGACGGCGGCTGGATTTCTTAAGTAAGGTATATAATTTGAATTATTCACCTATACAGTGTTTTTGCATATACATGTATATCATTTTATCATACTAGATTAAATTTGTTTAATGATGATTTAATGAGTAAATTTAGTTCTATGAAGTTTGAATCCTTGGGTTTGATAATAGATCGGACACAAACAATGATGATACTGAAAACATTACATGTTGTGTTCATTTCATAATACATAGGAGATACAGAAAATTTGATGTTCCTTTTTTTTCAAATTTGGATTTGAAGTTGTAATATAGACCAGTAATTCAATTTCCAGATCATTGTGTATGGATGTATTACAAACACTACATATGAAGCTTGTAAACATCAGCCTGCTTATGTGAAAAAATAACTGATGCTAGACACTACAAAAAGAGAGTGGCTTCAAGTGTATATACTACCTATTACCATACATTTTGCACCCGTCCTCCTCAGGAGGTGGTCCAACAAAAGAGTATTACCGGGTGATAGCATTTTTATTCATATTTAGCATGAACAGGTGTCCTTGTGGACTTATTTCTCCACCAAAAAAAACTTGTTAAATAAAATTTTAAAATCCAAATTTCAATGGCCAAGTTTCGTCATTTCACGGCAAATTAGAATAAACTACAGTATCTGTGCATTTAATCGTTTTCATGAAATATGAGGAGAAATGCAATGTATTTGGAATCTTCCATCTAGGATATATTCAAATGTGTGTATCATTGTAAGGTGATTACAGAATTAGTATTAAATAATATTGAACGTTATTTGTATAGCGCATAGCACTAACACAAAGAAAGATTATCCCTACCTTGGAGACCATGGTTTGTAAACCTAATACTCCCGTATTTGTTTGGTTATGAAATTACATCTTCATAAACGAAATTATCGCGTCACAGAAACACGTGAAGCGTTAGTGATAGTTTTAGCAGGGATCACAAATCCCTGGTTTTAATCAAAATATCTGCGTGAAATTCACGTTTAATTTGAATAAAACCATCCACTCTTATACCCCACAAGACAAACTGAAAAATTCCATTTAAGAAATCCAAAAACCGCATTGGCTCTCAAATCCATTAGACACGCCGGCCCAGACATCTGGAACTCTCTGCCCATTGTAATAAGAAACCTTAGGACATTATATTCTTTTAAGAAGGCAGTTAAAACTATGTTATTGTCTAAGTATTGATCATGTCGTGTGTAATTCTACTGTATTCATGTTCGTGTGTACATTGACTGTATATTCAACAATGATGTGTAATCGTCCATGACCTAGCATCGTTTTTTTCCATTCATGAATGAACCTGTATTCAATCAGCAGCTGTATGAGATTTATTGTATTATTACCAACGCTCCTCCTCCTCCTTCTTCTCTCCCCTTTCCTTTTCTTCTCTGCAAGTCACTCTTTTTTTATTTGTATTTGTATTGTTGTATCTAAATTGAGGGCTGCCGGCACGTCAAGCTACTTTGCTTATTACTGTAGCCCTCCTGCATCTAATGTATATTAATTTCAATTCAATATATTTGTTTAAATTCAATATATGTGTTTAATATCGTTTATTATCTGTATAAAAATTATATACACTTGAAATATTGTATCAAGCCATATTATGTTCATGAAAATGTATGATGAAAAAAAGAAAAAAGATGCAGAAACCAATAAATCAAATCAAATCAAATCAAATCAAATTACGAGGCTGACTTGATGAATCATGAATCATGTTCTTCATTCACGTAAAATTTACGTCGAAGAGGAAATATGTTACTGTAACCCGCGTTCAACCCAATAATTACGCAAATGTTACACAACAAATGACCCAACATAATGACGTTCTCATCCTGTTTCTAAACATCGTGTTTGGGATCTTCGATAATTACGTCCAGGCGCGCCGGAAGCAGTTTGGGATTAGAGGGGTGAGGGGGGAGGTGAAGGCAAACATCCCAGAAGAGAAAGCTAGTTGCAACTGATCCAGTTGATCCAGGCCAGTTAGAATTTAACTGAGCCATAAGAACCATTTGGTAAAACTTCCAACCAGTTGAACGGCAACAACACAATACTGGTACGTCTGTATTTCCAATGTAAAGGCATTGGTAATATAGACTTACATAATTTAATTGATCGAATTTTTTTTCTCATATACTTGTGTTTTATTGAAATTATTTTAGTTCATAGTTAAGGTTTCCCTTATTCATGTTTAATTAAATGTAATTTATACGAAGTAGCAAAATGTCCTAATAACTTGTAATTTATATTTGTAGTATTTTCGAAATGAATTGCATCAGTAATTAAGAAATATGCTGTAAATTCAGATAAATTTTTAACAAAACATAGATCTACACGCACCCCATATTCATTATGCAAATGAATTGGTGTCAGCTGGTTCAACTGGAAATATGCCAACAGTCAGTCATCAACTGGTGCAACTGGAAATATTCAAACAGACCCAGGCGCGGATCCGGGAGGGCGAGCGGGCCATGCCCCCCCCCCCCCGCAACAACAACCAAAAGAGAGAGAGAGAGAGAGAGAGAGAAGGAAAAGAAGGGAAAGAGGAGAGAAGGGGAAGGAAAGAAGAGAACGAAGAGAAGAAAAGGGTGAAAAGAAAGGAAGAAACAGTTGCGATTTTTTTTCTTTTTTCTTTTCAATTTCATGTTATTGTTCATATTTCACATTTTACAATCTTCATTTACAACAAATTGATACATTAAAGGAGCTACACAAAGAAACATTCACTACAACTGATAATTAGAACAAATTACATATGGATGGAAAGATTTTCTCTTGAAAAACACGAATAATTTGCTGAGAAATCATATAGATATCATGGAAAGGCGTAAAATGCAATTTTTCAAGACCCTTCTTAGACCCCCGAACGCCCCTGAACGTAAGCCAAACACACGAGCGTAGCGAGCTCTGAATAGTGATGTCACACACTGGACAAACAGCTCAGTACCGGAGTCGCGCGTGTAGCAGTCTGCAGCTAGCCAGCCGTGTCCCGTGTGTGACGTCACAAGTATTGACGCTCTACAAAGGACCGCTGAAGGCAGAAAATCTGGATCACAAAACTAACATTTTTGAGAGTTGATTACTGCGGGCCCCAAACATATTTTGAAGAGGAGAGTTGTTGTATTTGATCAGTAAGGCTTCCCCTTCGCAATGATATGAGTTTTGCATCAATTCAAAACACTTTTGTTTCTTCGTGTGTCTACTTTAAGGTTCAGGTAATTTAGTGTAGACACAAAGGAAATGCATCAAATGAAGTTATATAATTGCATTTGACTAGTTCACGACAAACCATTCACTTATAAAACATTTAAATTACTATACCACGTAATTGCTTTTGGTGATTTGTATACGATACATACGGAGGACTTATATAGAATTATAAAGTCAAATTTAAAAATATATATATAAAAAAATATATATAAAAGTATTTGCATATACAGCAAACATTGATGGAGCACACAGTGCTAAATGCTTGAATATTTTAAAACAACCTTGAACAGGATATATCACATGTGTTTATTGAAAGTACCAGTATCTTTTCAGATCACGGAAATAAGGAGGAATAAGATATTTATTACTTTGGATATTCATTAGTTCATTTACCAGCTGCTGTTTTCACCTTGTTCATACAACATGCAGATGGTTTTTAGTGGTGTATTGAACTCTGTTTAATGTATTTATTTAATGAAATCCCTCTTTATTACAATGATTATGGTTGACTCGTTCAGTTTTATCGCATCAGTAGATCTGCATTATATTAACGCTTTACTTGAAAACCTGGATAAATAAGCGTAAATGATACTTAAACACAATATCATACATATAACAGATGAGTTAACAGGGGCATTGGTTTCAGATCAAAAATATGTGACGTTAAAATGATGATTATAGAAAGCATGTAAAATTATTTGTTGGAGAATGTAAATATATGTAACACTGTAACACTCCAGCCCATCACATGAAGCATTCCTTCTTTCAAATTTCTTCTACTTTAACATAATTAAGGCTGACCCCCCCCCCCCCCCCCCTCTCCGTCACTCCTCAACAACTGGACCCTTCATACGCCACCACTTTCAAGTACAAACATGGATGCTTATATGGATATTAAAAGAGAGATTTGCTTAAATCAATAGTCAAAATTTGCTCATCTGACCGTGATTAAATGCCAAAAAGTCCTGGAGCTCTGCCCCCTAGATTCCACATAGCGCCCTAAGGCGGGCACCTGGATGCTCATCTGACGAAAATGTAATGCCTAAAACCACTTGACTTCCGGTGGCTCTGCCCCCTGGACCCCACCTAGGGCCCTAAGGTGGACCCCTGGATGCTAATCTGACAGTAATTTAATGTTTAAAGCCCCTGAGCTTCTGGGGTCTCCGCCCCCTGGACCTCACGCCAATTAGTGTCCTGCCAGTGTCACAAATAAGATATCAAAATATGTTCATCTGACCGTAATTAAATACCTAAAACCCCTGAGCTTCCAGGGCTCCGACCCCTCGACCCCACGAGGGGCCCTAAGGTGGCCCCTGCATGCTTATCTGACCGTTATAAAATTCCTAAAACCTCTGAGCTTCTGGGGGCTTAGCCCCGTGAACCCCACGCTAATTAGTGTCCTGCCAGTGTCACAAATATTGTATCAAAATATGCTCATCTGACCATAATTTATTGCCCCAAACCCCTGAGCTTCTGTAGGCTCCGCCCCTGGACCCAACGCCAATTCATGACCTGTCAGTGTCAGAAATAAGATATCAAAATAAGCTCATCTGACGGTAATTTAGTAATTCTGACGGTAATTGAGGCTCCGCACCTTGAACCCTATCAGGGGCCCTAAGGCGAGCCCCTGGATGCTCATCTGATCTTAATTTATTGCCTAAAACCCTTGACCTCTGGGGGCCCTGCCCCTGTAACCAAGCCAATAATTAATCTTCAGGTGTTATAAATAAGGTATCAAAAATGCTCATATGACCGTAATTAAATGCCTATACCCCCCCCCCCCCCCCTTGAGCTTCTGACCCCCGCAGGGGCTTCGCACCTAGACCTAGATGCCAATTTATGCAACGCTCTACCTGATCGTAAATACCTACCCCCCCCCCCCCCCCACCTACTTGGAGAAACGTTCAGCGGGGCCTGCATGTAAGAATGGCATACGCGGATCCAGGATTTTCCAATAGGGGGGGCCGGAAATTCGAAATTCGCGCAGACCGTTATTTAAACTTACCAATACTGACAAGGTCATATTAGAAGCACTGTACTTTAATAGTGTACTGGTACCTACAAACGGGCACCATTATTTTGGAAAGGGGACATGCTCACGTCACATCTCTTGTCCGATATCAACATTCCCCGTTTTCAAGTTATGCTCGCAATTTTTTTGACATTTCCATCAGTGGGGGCTGAAGCCTCTTGCTCCAATATCTGTTTCCTGGTTTAATAATTTGGCGAGCGAGCGAAGCGAGTGAGCGGAAATTTGAGCTTATGTATATATGTTGTGAAAGTGTTAATCGTCACCAAAATATACGAGATAAGATATAACAAATGCATATTGGTATTTTTTAAATTTTCGGGGAAAGAGAGGCTGCAACCCCATCCCGCATTAAACTGCAGGTGTTTTGAAATCAAATCAGACTCCCCAAAAAAGTATAAACCAAAACGCACGAATCCAGTTTCAAAAATCCAAAAAATGTCAGCTTCAGAGGGGGGCACATCACCCCTCAGACTCCCTCTAAAAGTATTAACCAAATCGCACGAATCCAGGTAAAAAAAATTCAGCTTCAGAGCTAGAGAGGAACCCCCCCCCCCCCCCTCCCCACACACCATGGGTGTCGATCCTCACGTAATACTTATTCATCAGGGGGGGGGGTGAATGAATAGATCATCCCCCCCCCCTGATGAATAGGTATCAGTGACAGATCGACACCCATGCCACACACACACACACACATACAGACACCCCCTGTGCGCGCAAGCGCGAAATTAACGCTGGCGCTAATGCGTAAGCAGGGGCGGCGGAGCTATTTCCAAAGTGGAAAGCACCAACAAAAAGGGCACCTACAAAGCGAAATCTCAAAGCGAAAATATACATTTTTTTAGACATTGGTATATACCCTTTCATTGTGATTCCATTATCAGGGACGATTTCAATATTTGTTTTTCTTTATAAAAAGATATTGCTTAAGCATCACACTTTCGGCTGGGTGTGATTGTCTGAATATTTATTTGCGAGCGAGCAAAGCGAGCGAGAACAAAATGTAAGATCTGTGAGGTCGCAGAGTGAAAAATTACATCTTATAAAGAGGGAAAAAACAAATCATGATGGGGTTATAAGCATCACGGAAGACTGAAAAAACTTTGTTTTAAAGTGACATATAATTGTATCATCTATAAATGCGAAGGAGCGAGCGAGCTTTAGGGGAAATTACTCTTAGTCGCTTTAAATTAGGTGCAAGACTAATGATGAGCAAGTTAGGGGGGCACGTGCCCCCCCCCCCGTGCCCCCCATGGCTACGTGCCTGATGATGAGAGGTTAAGGGGACACTTATCGAAAGGGATAAAGACACTTATTAGGAAAGAGCATGTGTCAAGGTACAAAGAGTAATTATCAAAGATTCAAACGGGGCACTTCTTACACCTGAAAGGAGGCACTCACCAGAAATGAGATAGGGCACTTATGAGTATGGGAAATGGGCATTTGTCGACGGAAAAGGGGCATCCAACGGAAATTGATTTATCAGAGGTCAAAAAAGGGGCATTTATGAAAAGGGGATAGGTCCTTTATTAGAAAGGAAAAGGGGAACGATTCAAAATAAAAGGGCAGTTAGCAAAGGTGAAAATGGGCACCCATCATAGATGAAAAGAGTACTTATCAGGAGGGGAAGGGGTACTTTTCAAAGTAAAACGAGCATCTCTCAGATTTGAATAGGGGCAATTATCGGAGGTGAAGAGAGCACTGAAGTGAAAAGAATTAACTTCTCATATATGAAAATGGTCATTTACCAGAGATGAAAAGGGACACTTTTTATTTATGAAGGGCCTCATTTTTCTAAATAGCCCTTATCAGATAGGAAAGGGGGCACATGTGTTGATGAAATGTGCGCTTATCCGAGTTAAAAAGGGGAAGGGGCACTTCTTAACAAAGTAAAAGTGGCCCTTTGGGGGGTACTTGAAGAGTGGGGAGAACTTTGCCCCCTACCCCTGCCACCCGCCCCATCATCTAAAAAATCCAAAATGATGTTGTAGGGGCCGGGCGCGGCTTTATCATGAGTGTTTTTATGTGAACCTCTTTTAAAAAAATATATTATGCTGGATTCCGACCCAGATTGCACACTCTAAAATGAAAGTATGATCATCCCCAATACGCTTGCAGTTCACGTATGCACCCCTTCCTCCTAATCCATCGTTACCGTCACTGCCATTTACGTATGGCCGGTGTGACGGCAGATCTTGTTACCTTGGCGGATCGTGTTCTCGGAACAAAATCTGCCTAGCAGATATCGTGATCAGCAGCGGATATCGTACCCGCTACAACCAAATCTGCCGTTAGTGAACACGGCGGATAATGTGCATTGGCGGATTTTGTTCCTATATAGCTACAGGCAGTGGCGAACCTGGCATACCGCGTCAGGGGGGGGGGGGGGGGGGGGGGGGGGGGGGAGGGTGTTTTTTTTTTTAGGGGGGCAGGTTTTTCCCCCTCCCACGGTATTTTGATGTTTGCGATCGCGCGATTTCATGCATACCCGTACCTTACTTATGTTTTGTTGATTTGAAAAGTCTTCATAATTCGAAAAAGATTGTTTTATTGGGAGGGGGGGGGGTTAGGGTTAGGGGTGTGACACCCAAATTTGCTGCCAACTTTTAAGGGTGCGACGTCATCCAAATTTGCCGATTAACAAATGCATAGCATCTACCACCCTCCTTCCCTATCCTAAATGTTAATTATTCCATGGTTTAATTAGGCTCTTATCAAATTAAAAAACCTTTTGAAGTAATCATTACCCCCTATAATATTGAAACATGCAACTAATTTGTTTCTACATCGTGATCGACCTGAAAACAAATACAAAAAAGTAATTAGCCCCCTTTTTGTATCTGAATCCACATATCAGTGATAAAAAATAATCATGCGAGCGCGAGGCATTACGAATTGATTTTCCCCTCAACAGTGACAGGAACTGGGCTTATGAAGCCCTTCAAAATTTCTGTCGGCAAATGCGTCTCTCTTTTCCTCTTTCCTTCCCTACTTCTTTCATTTTTTTCTCTCTCTCTCTCTCTCTCTCTCTCTCTCCTTTTTTCTTTCTCTTTTTCTTTCCTTTCTTTCCCTTTTTTCTTCTTTTCTTTCTTTTTCTTTTCTTTCGTTTCCCTTTTCTCTTTTCTTTTCTTTCTTTCTTTTTCTTTTTCCTTCCTTTCTTTTCCCTTCCTTTCTTTTCCCTTTTCTCTTTTCTTCTTTTCTTTCTCTTTCTTTTTCGTCGGGGGGGGATCCGGCCCCTTCCCCCCCCCCCCATAGGTACGCTAGTGGCTACAGGACATGGTCTGATAATTCTATCGTGAATAACATGGCGGATTGCTAGACTTAAATTGTCTGATTTGTTCGTATTGGACATCGAATCTGTAGGCTATTCCGAAAAGCATCCCCCCTTTATTGCATTGACGCCCACAGGCGACAAAGCCTTGTTGTCTCTCTTTCTTCTTGTCCATTCTTCTTGTCCATCGTTCTAATTTTATGTTAAAACCAGCATAATTGACATTTTGGCATTTTTGTTTTATTTATGCCCGAGTGGGTCTAATGGCCTCTAGAGGCCTATACATAAGACCTCCTCCCCAACTGCTGTTTTAACAGAAATAAATCATAATTTAATTACGTATTTATTTCATTTCATTAAACATTTTTCCTGTGATCCAGTCTCTGTGCTTTTTCATTTTCTTTCTTTTCATTTATAACTAAAATGAAGGCAGATATGGGAAGGGTCATGATTGGTCAGAGCAAATTGACGTGTTTGTTTGGAATCTTTCAAACTTTTGTATTACTGCATTTGTTAGCCAAGAAAACCTTTTAGAATAAAACAACCTGATTCCCATAGCAGCGTTTTAAACATTGGTAAGCCCCCCCCCCCCCAAAAAAAAAAAAACCAAACAGATTCCTTTGATTTTATATGATAAATTGCAAGAAATAGAAATTATCAACGGCTTCGATCATTTCTTTAAAAATAGATTTATAAGCTAATAAAACAATATAGACCTAATAAACTTAAATTTGTTTTACCCCTATTTTCAAACTATTCTCGAATCCTTACAGAGTATAATTCAGGTTATTTTGCCACCTTTAGAAGTTGTCCGCATCCAATAGACGAAAAGGATTATATTGTATTTCTTTATCAACTTAAAATTTGCCATTACTGTGCATCCCTTACAGATTTATAACATTTTTTTTTATTCGGTTGTACTGATTACGAAACTTGAATTGTGGGGCCGGGGGGGGGGGGGTGATCGAGGCTCTTTGCATCATCCCATATCCTCCCTTCATTTTTTTTTTATGGGGGGGGGTGAACTTTAAGGTCACTCTACATGATAGAAAAAACAGATTTTAAATATCATAAACTATTTTCTTAATTTCGCCTTATCGCTTTCTTCTTTTTTACGCTTAGGTGGCTTAATTCCTCTTTTAAGAGAAAACTCTTAATAAGAGCGGCCTCTTGCTCGAACTCGTACTCGCACTCAGCATCCATGGTGGTATACAGTATAGTACTACGGTACACATACAATTGCAATCGCACGCAGCCTAGCCAGCATGCATGCATGCAGCAAGCGGAGACCGTACCGTACCACTCATAAAAACGATACCTTCAGAATGGAACGATAGCTGCAAAACGGAACACTATCTGCCAGCCACTCTGCGTGGTGGGTTACAATATCTGCCGGCAGATTTTGTGACGGGAACAATATCTGCCGGCGGATTTTGTTCCGCGAACACGATCCGCCAGTCACACTAAACGCCGTCACACCGGCCGGTGTCGTGGCGTTATGTGTCTTAGCGAATTCACGTCTGTACAGACGCATATCGCCAGGCGATACGCGTCTTAGAGACGCGTCTCGCCGCATTCCACCGGCGATATGCGTCTCCTAGATGGGCGATATGAGTCTGCGATTGGCGAAAAGTGTCCACTCTATTTGTTAACGTTTATTTTCAGAAAAACCTTAAAACAAAAAGTTTGGCGTATTATTTAGTTGTTTTTATGTTTGAAGTGTTATGTTTTTATAATGGGGCGTTGCAAAAAATGTTGAGTTGCAATCGATTGCAAATAACTTATATTTTGCAACTATATCAAACGAAATATCTACATTAAAACAAAATGGCGATATATTTTCAATAATTAAGTTTAATGTCAGTATAACTTAAATGTCAATATATTTCTAATCATCCTCGGGACAATTATTCACTGCACAGCCATTAATTTAAATCGTGTAACATGTCTACATGCATGTATATTCGGAATACGAGTCTGAATTCTTAGACTGGGCGCGCGGAAATGTACGTACGTACGTACGTCCAGGCCGCGCATATTTTTTTTATTGTTCAGTCAAGTATACTGTGCGAATGACTGGAGACAGAGTCTATTTTTGGATTGCTGGAGCTGTACATACTCGGGCGTGTAGCTAGCAGCGGCTGTGATTAGCCACATTAATTGTAGGCAGGGGCGGCGATCCCAGGGGGACGGGGGACACGTCCCCCCGGAAATCCGAAAAAGTGCAAAAAATGAATAGCAAATACTGACTACAGACTGCAACACACTTATAAGCTCTGGAGGGCCCAAGAGTACAGCGTTTAGACTAATAAAAATGCAAACAAATATTCTCGCTCGTTCGCTATAGCATCCCTTGCATAATATCCTTCAAAACATACAAGTAAATATTGTAGAAAATCTATATATTCCATTGGTATCACGTAAGCACAGTTTACACTGTATATTTACAAGATTAAGAGTTATAGAAATAGATCAGTGCTAGTGTGCTACAAAAATGAATATTCCGCTTGCTCTTTTCAGTAAGGAGTAATACAACATATTAAGTGTATATATTTGCCAGGCTGATAATTTAACATCGGTAGAGCAGTGGTCTTGTCATCCGGTGACCCGGGTTCGAAACCAAGTCAAGGCGCTAGTGCCCTTTTGGAAGGCATTAATCCTCATTACCAGGCCCCTCGGAGAGGACCTAAAGCCGTCGGCCGTCTGGTTGCTTACTAACAAAACAAGCATTTATGCTTTCTTAGCAGTCAGGTAAAATAACCGCCACCAGGCTGATATTTGCCATTTCAACTCCCATAGCGATATCAATATACATGTATATGACAGAGGTCTAGAGTGGGAAATAGAAATCCCATCCATGCCCAAGCTTCCTACTGATACTAAAATTTACCTCCTAAACTGATATTTACAACCCTTCGGACTGCCCACTAGTTACCAGCAAAGTAAAAGAGGTATATTGCTTGGTTTTATAATATAGTTTTGCTAAGGAAAGTAATTTTTTAATACAACAAAACTTCAAAAAACCTGTGAGGGGATAGTCAGTGCCGTCACCTTCGCCCCTCTCGTTCACAATGCTCCCTCGTCCCTCGCACTGGCGTACTGATGGGGGCTTGGGGCAGTTGCCCCCCCCCCCCCCAAAAAAAAAAAGAAGATTCAAACGTATTTCTCACTTTTTTGTAAATTATACTGTTGTATTCGTTTATGGAAAATTCCCAAATTTACAGTCAGCCAAAACTATGCTTATTTAGAAGCCTACGTGTCAAGGCCCGCGGATCGGGGGGCTCGAGCCCCCCGCCCCCTCACTTTTTTGAAAAAGTGTCGCAATATATGCTCGTCTGACCGTAATTAAATACCTAAAATGTCTGAGCTTGCGGGGATCCACCCCTTGGGTCCTACAATGGACCCTAAGGCGGGCTCCTGGATGCTTATCTGACCGTAATTAAATGCCTAAAACCCCCGAGCTTCCAGGGGCTCTGCCCTTTGACCCCACTAAGGGCCATAAGGAGGGCCCCTATATGCTTATTTGACCGTAATTTAATGCGTAAAACCCCTGAGCTTTAGGGGGCCCCTTGACCCCACGTCAATTAGCGACCTGCCAGTGTCACAAATAAGGTATCAAAATATGCTTATCTTACCGTAATTAAACGCCTAAAACCCCTGAGCTTCAGGGGGTCCACCCCTTGACCCCCTTTGGGGCTTTTCGCCTGGACCCCAAGCAGTAAAGGCAATATAGTCTCAAACAAATCTACACATTCAAGCTCACTCACACATGATATATTGCTTTCAAAGCTACTTATTATTTCAAGTTCATGTATATACAAACGGCAACAGTTTCAATATAAAATGTAAGTTCTTCTCACTTAAAGGACCCATGATATCGAATTACAAGTGTATTCCTATGTTGGTGTGCAGTCCTGCAAACATCACATATTTTGATATGTAAACTTCTGAATTTGGTTCATAGATTTTTAAATATTTGTTGAAATATTTGTTTTTCAAACTTGCTAAGCTCCACCCCAAAAACCTCCAGATCTCATTCCCCTTGTGACATCATCTGTCAGTCATCAATGAGCTAACTTGAGAAAATGGTATGTATCTTTGCCGAAGTCGACCACCTGTTACAATACGTAATACAATAGCAACATATAAGTTGCTATGTCAGACATGCTGTAGCATCACCAGGAAGACAAAGGCAATGATGATGTATTGTACATTATGTATAGAAGCATGCAATTCTATTATGAACGTGTGCAAAGCTGGGGGAAATTACATACCATTGTCTATTCTAAAATATTAGTTTAATCTGACATGTCTGACATAGCAACTTATATGTTGCTATGGTTTGTGGTATTGTAACAGGTGGTCAACTTTGGCAAAGTTACACGCCACTTTCTCAAGTTAGCACATTGATGACTGACAGATGATGTCACAAGGGGAATGAGATCTGGAGGTTTTTGGGGTGGAGCTTAGCAAGTTTGAAAAACAAATATTTCAACAAATATTTAAAAATCTATGAAACAAATTCAGAAGTTTACATATCAAAATAAGAGATGTATGCAGGACTGCACACCAACAGGAATACACTTGTATTTCGATGTCATGGGCCATTTAAATCATTGGTCTGGAAACAATTATTTGCCCATTGTTGCATATTGTATTACATTTTCACTAACGATGAATTTACATTGTAATGCAATTTTCACGTTTCCCAGGTCTATTTAGGAGAATAGAAGATTGATATTGTTAAGTTGTTCGATAACATCACTCAATTCGATTTGATTGGAGATATATCTCAGTAAAGGCTATTATACTCTCAAACAAATCTACACTATTAAACTTCAAGCTCACTCACACATGATATATTGCGACACTTTCAAGGCTACTTATTATTTCAAGTTTATGTATATACAAACGGCAACAGCTCCAATATTAAATGAAGTTCTTCTCACTTAAATCGTCGGTCTGGAAACAATTATTTGCCCATTGTTGTATATTGTATAACATTTTCACTAACGATGAATTTACATTGTAATGCAATTTTCAAGTTTCTTAGATTTATTTAGGAGAATAGAAGATTGATATTGTTTAAGTTGTTCGATAACATCACTAAATTTGATTTGATTGGAGATATATCTCAGTAAAGGCTATATAGTCTCAAACAAATCTACACCATTAAACTTCAGTTTATGTATATACAAACGGCAACAGCTTCAATATTAAATGAAGTTCTTCTCACTTAAATCATCGGTCTGGAAACAATAATATTTGCCCATTGTTGTATATACTTGTCACTTGTTATATTTGTTATATGATACTAAAGCAAATCGTTACGCTTATCGATAGGATAATGTGAATAACGTGTCGAATAATAACATCATTGCGTGCTATTATTAACCGGACTAGACATGTAAACAAAAATTTAAACATGCATACACTTTTGCCAGCAAGCAAGTTTTTTCAACAAAGAATACAAAATGTGAACAACGTTTTACATTTTAGTCAGGACAGATTAGAAGATGCTTTAAAGCATGCCCTATAGTTGAACTGTAACAGTTGTCTTCTAAAGTCTTCCATATATAAATTTAAAGGAGGTCAATAATCATTATGAAGGTTGACACATCAATTATATTGTGTATACATGTAACAATTTGAAAATATTTTTTCTTGGGGGGGGGGGGGTGAGGGCGTGGGCAATTCAGAAAGGGACCGATATGTGAAAAATTGGGTAGTACTACTAGCCCATGGACTGTGGCCTAAATGGAGGTTTACTAATATCCTTCAAAATGTACGAGTAAATATTGTAGAAATATGTATTCTGTTGGTATCACGTAAACACAGTTTACATTGTATGTGTACAAGATTAAGAGTTATAGAATAAGATCTGTGGTACAAAAATGAATATTCAGCTTGCTCTTTTAAAAAGTCCCTTCCTGCCTACTTACTAACATTTACCTAATATATATTTACAACCCTTCGGAATGCACACTAGATACCGGCAAAGTAAAATTGAAGTGTGAAAAAAGTATATTGCTTGTAATTTTTATACTATAGTTTTGCTAAAGAATGTAATTTTGTAATACAACAAACCTGTGAGGGGGTAGCATAGAGCTATATAATAAGACTTATCATATGGCTCTATGGGGGTAGTCACTTCCGTCACCTCCTCCCCGTTCACTGGCGTACTGATGGGGGGGACCAGTACCCCCCCCCCCCCCAATAAAATCAAACATGGTTTATTTCTAATTTGATACCAACAATTTACAAATGTTGCTAAAATGGCATTATATTCCCCTGGAATCCCGGGGCTCTACCCCCTGGACCCTTCCGAGGGCCCTAAGGCGGCCCCTAGATGCTCATCCGTCTGATCATAATTTGATGCCTTAAAACCCTGAGATTCTGGGGGCGCCGCCCCTAGGCCTCACTCCAAATTAGTGACCTGCCAGTATCACAAATAAACCTTATCAAAATGCTCATCTGACCGTAATTAAATGCCTAAAGAACTCCTGAGCTTCATGGGGCTCCGCCCTTGACTCCCGCCGGGGCTTTGCCCCTGGACCCCACGCCAATTTAAGCTTTTTGCTTCGCTCGCTTTGCTCTACCTGATCGTAAACACTTGAGCCCCCCCCCCCTACACCCCACACACACACACCCCAACGTTTCTGCTCATTACGCCACTGGCCCCTCTTGCTCACTATGTTCCCTCGTCCCTCGCATTTCGTCCGTCCCCCCCCCCCCCCCCTGGTCATGAAAAGAAATCGCCGCCCCTGATTAAGATTGTAGAAGCCCTAATTGATTGGAGAGCCAGTCAGCTAGCTATTTTTTATTTACACGCTAGCGAGGGGAATTTCTCGATTAATTCCAATGGAACCGCTTAAAATTCCAATGAAACCGCTCGCGAAGAGTCTAGCCTGGATCGGAGAGCTCGCTAGTGCTATACGCTAGTGTGAATTTAAAAGACAATTTCTAAAGACAATTTCTCTCTTGAAAAGGCTCTGCCAGGCCCCTCAAGCTCTTCCATGTTGTATGGATCCATTCGAAAGCAAAATAAGCCCACTCAATAAATAATATATATTAAAACGTCATAGCGATTCATCCAAAAATAAATCCACGTAAGAGGCATTTTGAAAGTTTTAAGAAAATTCCTTCAAATTCCAGGATATTGGGTGTTATTTTTCAGGAAACTTTATTTAAACGAGTGGAAGCACTGGCGGTTCTGTTTTTTTTTTAAACTGTAACAATTCTCCTTGGATCAGATTAAGACCAAAAACAAGCCTCATTATCTTCAGTATACAAGTGTCATTTCGGACCTTACAGCTTTCATAGAATTCGCTTCTGGACCGTCAAAGAAAAAGTTTGAGAACCCCTGGTCTACGCATTATACACATCAGGACCAACTTGACAACTTGACACAAATTTGAGGGGGGGTTCGACCCCCCCCCCCCCTCGCGTACGCGCCTGCATGTGCATCCCTTTCCTCCTTATTCCCTTATCCATCGTTACCGTCACTACCATTTGAGTAGGGCTGGCCCCCTCCTTAATAACGACTCCCAAGCCATCAAGAATGACCCCATAATTTATAAATTACCATTCTGCGGTTCTTTGGAGGGGCCGGCCGGCGGGCGCGGCCTTTTCAGAAGTGTTTCTACTCTAACCTTTTCATGCACTACGGCTTAACATAAACAAGCATGGTAAGATTTTTTTTAAAAGAAGCATAATTCCGACTCAGTTTCGCATAACCTAAAAATAAGAATACGGCCAGTTACCCCTCCCCCCCTCCCCTCAATGCATCCGCCTTCACGCACCCCCCCCCCCCCCCTTCCCCTTGTCTTTCCCTTATTCGTCGTTACTGTCACTAATTTTTAGTGCCATTTCGTTGTCTTTCTTTCTCCCCGGCTCCTCTCTTCTTTTTCTTTCCTCTTTTTTGAACTCTCTCTCTTTTCTTTTCTTTTTTCTTCTCTTTTCTTTTATCTTCTCCTTTTTCCCCCCTTTTTTTTTCTTTCTTTTTTTCTTTCTTTTTTTCTTCCTCTTTTTTTCCATCTCAATTTTTTTTTGCGCCGCCAATAGGGGGGGGGCCGCGGCCGTTTCGGCCCACCCCTGGATCCGCCACTGAATGGGGTGGTGCGGATTTTGTTTCCCCCCCCCCCCCCGTCCCCAACCGTTTTTTGCTCAATTCGCCACTGCTGGTGTCACCATTATGAACCAATATTTGGCTCGCATAATTTCAAATTTGCCCCCCCCCCCCCTCATCCCTTCAAGAAATCCTGGATACTCGCCTGGTCGGTGAAGCATTTGTATTTTACAGGGCACTTTGGGGGCGGAGAAATTGTCGGCGGAGCAAATGTCGGCGGAGCATTTGACGTCGGAGCAAATGTCGCGGAGCAAATGTCGCGGAGCAAATGTCGCGTTTTGTGGAGTAAATGTCGGCGGAGCAATCGTCGGGGCATGTGTCGGGTTACCAAAGTTTCATATCAACACATGCTATATTATAAATGTACAACATTTAAGAGACTGGTGGAAATCTCGGTTGATAGTTTTCCCTTTATTCCGGATCAAAATTAATTGAACCTGCTATTGGGAAATGCAAATTTAGAGGCAATTACACTCATGAGATGAGATATAATTTGTTGAATCAGCAGTGATAGCAGACTTTTGTCTAAAATACCTAAAAAAGAAAATTATCTAAGATGTAGTGCGGATCCAGGGGTCCGCTCCCCCCCCCCCCCCCCCTCCCCCTGGGAGAAAATGGGAAGGGGGAAAAAAGGGGGGGAGGGAAAGATTTTTTTTTTTTTTGGAAAAAAGGTTTCCCACTTGTATCACAGAGAACAACAGTTTAAGTTAAGTCTAACGTTAACTTTAATTAGTTTAAAATGTAGAGTTCAGCCCTTGGCCTTAGCCCTAATTTAGGCCGTTACTGTTACTGTTTGAAAATCTAAAGTAAAATTAGACGGTTTTCACGGTTAGACCAAGTAATTGAGAGAAAAAAGTTTACCAGTCACTCAGACAACGTCAAGCAATCTTCTAGATCCATTATTAGGGTCTAACGTTAGTATATATAAAGTAGATGCAGGTGCGGATCCAGGGGGCAAGCGCCCCCCAGTGGCGGATCCAGGGGGCCTGAGGGGCCCAGCCCCCCCCCCCCCCCCCCCTGGCAAAAAAGGGGGAAAGTAGGGGGAAAAGGGAAAAAAGAAGGAAATATTAAAAAGGGAAAACATAAATTATCAAAGGCATCAAAATATGCTCATCTGACCTTAATTAAATGCCTTAAAAACCCTGTCTTCCGGTGGCTCTGCCCCCTGGACCCCACCTAGAGCCCTAAGTCGGACGGCTGGATACTAATCTGATGGTAATTTAATGCTTAAAACCCCTGAGCTCTTGGGGTCTCGGCCCCCTGGACCTCTCGCCAATTAGTGTCCTGCCAGTGTCACAAATAAGGTTTTAAAATATGTTCATCTGACCGTAATGAAATGCCTAAAACCCCTGAGTTTCCGGAGCTCCACCCCCTCGACCCTACAAGGGGCTTACGGCGGGCCCCTGCATGCTTGCCTTGCCGTTTTTAAAATGCCTAACACCCCTGAGCCTCTGGGGGCTCCGCCCCCTGGACCCCACGCCAATCCGTCACCTGCCAGTGTCACAAATAAGGTATAAAAGTATGCTCATCTGACGATTAATTGATTTATAACCTCTAAGCTTCTGAGGGCTCCAACCCCTGGACCCAACACCAATTTGTTTCCTGCCAGTGTCACAAAATAAGATATAAAATATGCTCATCTGACGATAATTTAATGTATAAAACCCCTGAGTTTCTTAGGGCTCCAACACCTGGACCCAACACCAATTTGTGTCCTGCCAGTGTCACAATATAACAATATGCTCATCTCACTGACCGTTATTTATTGCCCTAAAACCCTGAGCTTTCGGGGGCTCTGCCTACTGGACCCCACGCCAATTCGTGACCTGCCAGTGTAACAAATAAGGTATAATTATGCTCATCTGATGTAATTAAATGCCTAAAGCCCTGAGCTTCTGGGGCTCTGCCCCCCCCCCCCCCCGAACCCTACCATCTGACCGTAAACTATTGCCTAACACCCCTGAGCCTTCTAGAGCACCGCCCCCTGAACCCCACGCTAATTTGCCAGTGTCACAAATAGATATAAAAAAATGCTCATCTGACCGTTATATATTTCCCAAAAACCCTGAGCTTCCGGGGGCTCCGCCCCCAGGACCCCACGCCAATTCGTGAACTGCCAGTGTCGCAAATAAGGTATAAAAAATGCACATCTGACGATAATTTAATGTATACAACCCCTGGGCTTCTTGGGGCTCCGCCCCCTGGACCCAACACCAAATTGTGTCCTGCCAGTGTCACATAAGGGGTATCAAAATATGCTTATCTGACCGTTATTTATTGCCCAAAACCCCTGAGCTTCCGGGGGCTCCGCCACCCGGACCCCACACCGATTCTTGACCTGCCATTGTCTCAAATAAGGTATAAAATATGCACATCTGACGATAATTTAATGTATAAACCCCTGAGCTTCTGGGGTTCCGCCCCCTGGAACCAACACCAATTTGTGTCCTGCCAGTGTCACATAAGGGGTATCAAAATATGCTTATCTGACCGTTATTTATTGCCCAAAACCCCTGAGCTTCCGGGGGCTCCGCCACCCGGACCCCACACCGATTCTTGACCTGCCATTGTCTCAAATAAGGTATAAAATATGCACATCTGACGATAATTTAATGTATAAAACCCCTGAGCTTCTGGGGTTCCGCCCCCTGGAACCAACACCAATTTGTGTCCTGCCAGTGTCACAAATACGGTATAAAATAAGCTCATCCGACGATAATTTGATGTTTAAGACCCCTGAGCTTCCCAGGGCTCCGCCCTGGGAAGAAAAGTGTAAAAACACGTTATTTTACCTTTTTTTTTTGATAGCCCCCCCCCCCCCCCTTGGCGTTCGAGGTGGGGGTGCGAATTTTCACATTTTCGAGGGCCAAAAAAAAAGTTTTAGTGCTCACTCCCTCCCCAAACTCTGCGTCTTCACGGCCTATATTTTGCCCTCCTTTGAGGCAATATTTATCACGTGTTGTACATACATTTTTGGTTTCAAACCTTTCTCAATATTGACTTTGTCAATAGGTATAGGTGTTGGAAATAAATGACCCTTAAGCACATTTGCATAATTTATATAAACATGAAAAATGTTACACCTACATAAAGTTTTATATTCTCTTCAGTAACTTTTTCTTTTTATTTGGTAACAATCTTGTGGTCATGATAAGATAACATTGATTAATGATGTCATCACCAAAGGTCTCTCATTACCTACATGTGTAGGTAATGAGGGACGGTTACAAATCAAGACATTTTAAATACAATTTGAATGAAGATGGGATTGTTATAGTTAGTTCAAACACTTTTTGAAAGAAATGCATGCAACCAATGAACTTACTGTAATTTTGAAATGATTTTAAAACAATGTGGCCCAAATTATTTCTGTATTTTTTTTGTTTACAGTAATAAAGGTGCTTTAAATTATGTTTAAATACCTTCAGAATAATGTTCTGGCAATGTGACTTTTACATTGATAAAACTCACAGCATAGAAACAACCTCCTAAAATGATATGCATTCAAATTAGAATGGTGACACGAACAACCAAATATGTTTCATGATAGTGCCTTTCAACATGAAATGAACAACTGGGGGAAAGTTCGCCCCCATCTTGGACCTGGTTTCCCCATTGCCTACACACATTTCTGATCAGACCTGTTTATAATGTGCATTGCCTCACCCATTCACAACACACAATGACCATAGTTTTATGTAATGGTTGGCACACTTCATAAACTTCCTTTTAACACCCCTTAATATCTGCATACACCAAAACATTCAGTGAAAATTGTGTTTTTATATCAGAGCAAAATTTTACGATCAAAATTGCTTATCTTGGTCAATTTTGCCAATTTTCTCGGAGAAAGAGCACATTGTAGTCTTCGAAATGAATTGGATATATGCAGTAGTGTTTTAAAGGCCACAGATAGCGCTACAGCAATATTGGAGCCAACACGGCTTGGTGGTCTTCAATTCTCTACGGTCTCCAATTCCCTACACCTACCCTATTCATTGTTGTGAGAAACTACAACGACATCCAACATCTTCGAGAAAACTTTTTCTGACTTTTGTTTTCAATAACAAGATCGAGCATGATGCTGCTTGCAAGTGTCGACTTGCATGGTGATGTAGATATACAATAGGCTTGCGGGTGTACCATGTGAGAGAGAGGGAGGATTGAGGAGTCCTGAAAAGGACTCTCGGTAATCTTTCTTGAGGGTTTTTATAGTCCTGAAAAGGACTGTTGGTATAGTCTTGAAAAGACTGTTGGTTTTCTTTCTTAGCTTATAGTTCTAATAGAACTATATATTTGGAGAGGATGAGTGACGGAAGTGGCTCGGCTCTCCGTCGTCAGGAGAAAAAAAATGTGAATTTTTACATTTGTTAACATTAATTTTACCTTTTTTGGAGATGGGCCCCCCCCCCCCCCTCCCCTGGCACGCAAGGGGGGATGCATCTTTTCAAATTTTCTAGGACAAAAAAAAATAATGCTCACCCCCCCCCCCCCCCCCCCCCCCCCCCCCCCCCCCAGCACCGACGCGGCTGCCATAGTTGCCCTTCCTCAAGAAACGGTGCACACGGCCAACAGGGAAGTGAAGTCCTGCACGGGATGAGCGGCTCTTGGCCTTGCTCTTTGCCTTGCCTCCTTTACCACGTCCAGTCATGATGATTTAATTTGGTTTAGGTCGCTACGAAATGAAACGAATGAGGTTTCAAATTTCGCAGCCAGCTATTTATACTCTCGCGAAGATTGTTCTTTCCAGCGCACCGGTCGATAAGCTGCGACGGTGCCGCCGGAGGGCCGGGGCGCGAAATTTTTATTCCCAAACAGGTTTGCAATTTCTTATATTTCCGTTTTCCTCAATGGATGATATGTTGTACGTCATTAGCAGCTTGGAAAGAGGTCACAAACAATTAAACTTTGATTTCTCTATTGCTTTGCCTCACTATTTATAAAGGCAAAACAACTAAATAAACTGAGACTTGAACCCACAACACTAAGATTGTATTACCCTGCACCTTACCGATTGAGCCAACGATGGGTTAATGAAAGATGATTCTGCATGATATCTATAACCCTATCACTCACCCTAACGGTTACGTCATTGCTAATGACGTAACATATCAGCCAATCAGATGACCGGAAATATTAGCATTGGCAAACCGCCTTCCCGCACGAATGAGCGTGTAAGATGGGAAGATTACGTAATAGCTATTTTGAGGACCTCGCGGTCTGGGTGGCGCCCAAGTGAAACCAAGGAGTTACGAAACGACGAATGTTACACTTAATTATGAAAGAACGTTTTGCTAAAAACACGCTGAACATTATTCCTTTATCATTCCTTTTGGTACATTATATTATTCCTTTTGGTACATGGTATTACTTTAAATAATTCACTGTGTCTTTCGTCGGGATTTTTCAACAAGTTTTCGTAACATCTTGTAGAAGGAAAAAGAACATCATAACTATATGTATACCAAGAAGGGGAAAAAAGGTTATACCAAGGAGGTAATAACTCCTAGCTTGTACATACAAACCCACATTCAGAGTAAATGTATGAGGAATCTTTATATATTTATGTATATGTTATATTTGTATTAGTTTTTTTTTGTTTTACTAGGGTGGCTCCATCAGTAGTTAAATACTGTTTTCCGTGGAGGCCCTACAACATAAATACACAATTTACAAACACATTGGTGTAAACAATCCAAATCGAGACAAAATTAATTTAGTTACAACATTTTCGATCAAAAGAAAAGAAACAAAAAACAACATAATAAAGACCAGTTCAGTGATTAAGATTATCATAACGCCAACACACAAGAGTAAATAAACAAGTTGATGGCGCATTTCAGTAGTTAAATACTGTTTTCCGTGGAGGCCCTGCAACATAAATACACAATTTACAAACACATTGGTGTAAACAATCCAAATCGAGACAAAATTAATTTAGTTACAACATTTTCGATCAAAAGAAAAGAAACAAAAAACAACATAATAAAGACCAGTTCAGTGATTAAGATTTTCATAACGCCAACACACAAGAGTAAATAAACAGGTTGATGGCGCATTTCTTAAAAAATTAGGTAAACTATTCCAAAGAATCAAATGAAAAACTTTGTTTTCCCATCTGGGTTTTTATTTTTGTTAATTTTGGGGGGCTAAAATCTTTATCCTGTATACAATTACCATATTATCATATAATAAGAGATGGATTTTCACACGGTGATACCATATACCATATACCATATACCAATAACAATTATTGGTAATAGGCCCATCTTTGCTGATGATGGTTTGTAGCAAGAAGTCTATCCAACATATTTGTACTAAACCCTTTTCTATTGTTATTTGTACTATGTTCCATGTGCAGCCAACATCAAATTAGATAGAACTTTGCAGGAATTATGAGTATGTCACGTATGTCCTTTCTGTGAAATTTAAACGTTAAGGCCCGGTCCCACTGCACTTACGAATGCAAAGAGGATGTAAAACGTAAAAAAATCTTGCCATCCGTTGGAAAACGTTATGCATCCGTTGTGTACTCATTGCATACGTGTTCCATACGCTCTATCCATCGAGCATCCGTCCACTGTGATTTCATCCGCGCAAAAAGTTTTGAGCTGCACAAAACTTTTAGAACGGATGAACTTCCGCCGTGTACGATGTAAATCCGCGACAAATACGAGCAACAAACGTTCTATGTCCATTATCATCCGTTAAACGTCCGCTGTATCCTCTCTGCATCCTCTGGGCAACCTCGCAACTCACATCCGCTGCAGCTGAAAACGGAAATAGGGAGGAAAGATAAGGTACATGGAACGTCTATACATCGTTAGTAGCACGGAAATAGAAAGGATGTAAGCGTATGCATCTCGTATATAAAGTATTCAAAGCTGTCATCCACTTCCATCCGCTTTCATCCGCTAGGCTTCCGATGAACATCCGTTTAACATCCCCGCTACATACTACCCACGTCCATTATTTTCCGTTCTATTTTCGCAAATTTTCGCAAATTTTGTCCATTTCTAGAGCGGATCGAAACGGATGGAGTCACCCCCGAAATTTTGCTCGTCCGCTGTGTCCTTTATGCATACGTTTTGCGTCCATCGGCCAGTGGGACCGGGCCTTAAGCAGTGTCCTAGTGTTTAAATTATGCAAGGAAACCCGTTTACTTTCTAAACATCACTGTCAGGCACTATTTAGTGAGTAAGTGACTTTTTTTCTTTGGTAATATAACATACATAAAATGAGCTGTATTGAAAGGGTGCATGAGCATTTTTGTTTGTCTACATCAATAACCCACTTCTTTTAATGGCCAATATTAAAACTGATTGAATCTTTGCGCAGCACAAAACGTACACCATTCGGTTACAAAGGTCTGAAAATAGACTATACTAAAAGGATTGCAATCCTTAAAGTCGATCGATTCGACCACTAACGGTCGATGATTTCCCCACTAAAAGACATTTTCAAGCCCTTTCGTTATGAGGGAAGTTCTAAATTAGTATTGGGGTAGGTGCAGGGAATTGGAGACCGCAGGGAATTGGAGACCACCAAGCTTGAACGCATTACTGTCTGTCCTTGTCGGCTCCAATATTGCTATAGCGCCATTTGTGGCCTTTAACAACACTACTGCATTTATCCAATTCATTTCGAAGACTACAATGTGCTCTTTTTCCGAGAAAATTGGCATAATTGACCAAGGTAACCAATTGTTATCGTTAAATTTTGCTCTGATATAAAAACACAATTTTCACTGAATGTTGTGGTGTATGCAGATATTTCTTAAAAAGTAGTTTTAAAATGAAGTTTATGAAGTGTGCCAACCATCACAGAAAACTTATGGCCATTGTGTGTTGTGAATGGGTGTCTGATCAGAAATGTGTGCAGCTTATGGGGGACACCAGGTCAAAGATTTATTATTATTATTTTTAATCATTTATTGGTATATAATGATCGACCAGCAGCACAAGGCTGAAAGGGTCAATTTACAAAGGTACAGTGATGTAAATTATATACATGTACAATAGTATTACGAAACGTAGTAAATGAATCTGTAACATAATGACAATACAGCAGAATTATATTGCGTTCGTTTATGTACATTAAGTGAAAGGATGTACTAGCAGAAGATATAGAAGAGTAGGGGAAGGTATATGGCTCATGAAAGTGAGAGTGATAAAGCGAGTAGAGTAGAGAGAGAGAGGATGGGAGAAAAGGGGAAGTTCAAAGAGAGAAAGGAAGAGAGAGTGAGAGAGAGCAGGGAATGGAATGATCATTATTAAATAAACATATTATTCCTAATTACATGTAATACATTAATGAAAATTAAGAGAGTCAGATTTCGGCGAGACAACAATAATCATCATACAAGTACATGCTAGAAGACAGAAAAGGGACGGTTAAAAGAAAAAAAGAAGGAGAGAAGTTAGAAGAGAGAGAAAGAGGGAGGGAGAGAGATGGGGGTCGTTTGTTGTGAATGTCGAGTATGCCGAGAACAGTCAATGACCCGATAATGGTTGGTTAATTGTCCATGTACAGAAATATTTTGGGCCACATTGTTTTAAAATCGTTTCAAAATTACAGTAAGTTCATTGGCTGCATATATCTCTTTCAAAAAGTGTTTGAACTAACCATAACAATCCCATTTTCATTCAAATTGTATTTAAAAATGTCTTGATTTGTAACTGTCATTGTTATCTTCTTAATCAGTTACATCATGCCCACAATTTTGTTACCAAATAAAGAGAAGAAGTTACTGAAGAGAATACAAAACTTTCTGTATGTGTAACATTTCTCATGTTTGTGTAAATTATGTAAATGTGCTTAAGGGTCTCCAATTCCCTGCACCTACCCTATCTTTCAAATGCCGGTGAAATCTAACCCTTTTCTTTTTTTGGCCTGCAAGTTGGGACATGAAATTATGTACATCAATATTTCCTCAAGTATTCTCTCTTTTAATCAGACTGCATCATGACTCCTTTAAAACTAAAAACTAAATTTAGCCATAGGACTCAGAAAGCCCTTTATCCTTGTAAATAATTGATTTAGAATATATATAGTCCCAAGCATGAACATTTAAGCTGATTTTCTTTAGAGATCACTTTTTTTAGGGGGGAGACGATGAGAGCTCTTGAATAGAAATTTATAGTTCTTTTGGGCAATCCCCAGGCATATTTTGTTTGTTATTCTCTCTTTTTTAATCAATATTGTTATTATTAACATCAATTTTGGTGATAATAAATAATAATAATAATGAACGTTATTTGTATAGCGCATATCACTAACACGGTCCCTATGATGTGCGTATCCAGAGTCAGACCATGGTCTCGTGAGGGGCATCACATTAATTTTCAATTTACTCTGATCCATATACTTTTAGCAAGGAGGACCCTGGTTTACGTAACAAGGGTGGGGGTCGGCATCTTCCATGGTAAAAATGGTAAGCCTTTAGAGAAATATGTCAAAAAGTACCTGCGATTTATAATTACCAATGATGGATGTGGGGAGGGAGGATGTCGGAAATGGAAATTTGTCAGGGGAGGGGGGAAATCACTCCCATTGCCCTATGTCATATACGCTAATGAGAAGTAAGTGAGATGCAAATTTCTGCTCGAATATAAATCATCCAAAAATGGCGTTCATTTCATAAAATGTTCGTGGAGAAAAATTATACAAATTAAGTTTCAAATTCTAAGAGATATTTCATGAAATCGTTGTGTATGTGAATCCTACTCGTGATGTACGTACAATCTAATCTTGAGTTGGGCATCGTATGTACTTTGAACATTGGCTAAAATTCATTCTCGATTCATTATCAAAGTTCATTATAGTACAGCAGCCTCGTTAGCGCAGTAGGCAGCGCGTCGGTCTCATAATCTGAAGGTCGTGAGATCCTCACATGGGGCATACTGCTTTATTTTTTCGCACACTGTCAATTATTCTTTTTTTCTCACCTGAATTCCTGCAGTAGATTGATTGTTCGAACCAGTAAAATAAAAACAACCTCACAAAAAACTTGGTAGAAATCATCTTCAATAAAAAAAAAACACACGTCTCATTTTGCACATGGTGTATGTGTTGAACACATGGTTTTCTTTTTATGCTCATTACTTAGCCCTATACATTTTCTAGCAAACTAGTTTGGCACATGAACATGTATTGTAAGTTTTGTTGGATTATGTGAGAATCTTTAGCCTATACCAGAACTCGAGCTGAGCATTGAAGCCTTTTTAAAGACATATTCTTCACGTTCTCATCTACAGGTGACCACTAAAACAGGTCTTACTGTAATTATATTCGTACTACATGACTTGTGTAATGAAATATAACATTTGAACATTTAATATAATTCATAGCCCATATAGACCCCCTTTTTAGTATTGTTGGATTGATTTGTTCTTTGCCAACAGTTTTTTTTTAAATAGATAGTAATATATATCTTTATAGATTATTATCATTGTGTGCAAGTCCGGTGCTTTCGGCCAAATTTCATCTTCCTCCGTGTTTGTCGATGTATCTTTCATTTATAAACTGAGGTTATGTCATTTAATAATAATAATAATAATAATAATAGCTAGTTTTTATATAGCGCTTTTCAGTTCCGAAGGCCCTCTCAAAGCGCTTTACAGAAATATATATATTATTACCCCGGTCATCGGATTCAGGCTTACCCGCACACAATGTATGCACATTCTCCACTCCCTGGGGAGCATTCCAGCCAGGCGTCATTTTTACTGATATAAGCTATATGGCTATGAGTATGACTGATTTTCATAGAAGAACGCCGTCTTTTATTATCCTGATCCCCGATGAACGCAATATTATAGCTAATCTGATCTAGACCAGGCCTTCTCAACTAGTTTATTAGAAGTGCCAAAACAAAAATGTATTGAGGTTGAAGTGCCAACCTGTATGTTTGGTGACTGTGATGCGAGGGAGCGTAGCCGATACCGGGTGGGGTACAGGGGTGAAACCCCTGGAAGCTAGTGGATTTCAGGGCTTTTTTAAGGCCAAGATGTGGCATTTTTAACACCTTTCTATTCCATAAAATATAAATCATAATTTCATATTGAAGTGAAATAATTAGTACAATTCCTGGGTAAATGGAAGTAAATTTATATGTAGTTAATGTGGTGCAATAAAGACGGAAAATGTCAAAATCAAGTGAAAATCAAACAAACAAAATGGCTTGGTTACATTTTGGACTCTACTTCGACTGCGACTTTTTGATTTTGCTGATTTTTTTTAATTTTAAAATATATTTTTTTGATTTTTCTTTCTTTAATTTTGAATTTAAATTTTCATTAATTATTTTATTAATTTTTTGGAACAGCCGCGCGCCACTCCAACTGACCGCATGCGCCACAAGTGGCGCGCGCGCCGCCAGTTGAGAAGGCCTGATCTAGACAATGATATCTATTCAAAAAAATTCATGATACGAAATGGTATATGAAATCAAATGTGGCCTCAGGATGTGCCTTAGATAAATGATCAAACTGCTTATTTTCTATAATTAGATCATAAAAATAGGTTATATAACTTGATTTGAAATTCTCAATTTTTGTCATTTTATCATAAGTGAAGGATGAAGAGAAAAGGTGCCAAGATCACACAGGCCAAAGAGGAAAAACGTATAATTAGAAAGATTTGAGATAATAATTGAGGATATGGTGGCTCTGAAAAAGCCGTTTGTAGTAAATATGGCGTTTGCCATTCAATTTACTTGGAGGTGGTGTACTTGGTGACAGCCTTGGTGCCCTCAAAGACGGCGAGCTTGGCCAGCTCTCCGGGGAGGAGGAGACGGACAGCGGTCTGGATCTCTCGGCTGCTGATGGTGGACTTCTTATTGTATTTGGCAAGACGGGAAGATTCACCGGCGATGCGCTCGAAGACATCGTTGACGAAGCTGTTCATGATGGACATGGCCTTGCTGGAGATACCAGTGTCGGGGTGGACCTGTTTCAGAACCTTGTAGATGTAGATTCCGTAGCTTTCCTTTCGTTTCCTCTTCCTCTTCTTATTTCAAGCAGCGCCGCTGACCTTAGCCTTCCCGGCCTTCTTGGCTCCCTTTCCGCTTGTCTTGGCAGGCATGATGATTACTTGATTGTGTCGAGTAGATCAACTGATGAAACCACTAGCGGAGCCACGGTATTTATAACGATCCGCGGGGCCGGGCGCACGCACTGGTATAGTCCAGAATCTACACGGTCCTTTATAATTTCCCTACACACTTGATTCAAGCCGTCGAAGATGGCGTTATTAACAAACTTATAATAATGCTCACAAGCTTCACCGGGCGGCGCATATTTTTTTTACACAACTGTTTTAGCCATTTTCGCGAAAAAGTTCCAAGAAGTGCTCTGGAGTCTAAGTCGTCAGCGCACTATGCAAGCACGTACACCCAGGGAAGGGAAACTGATAGAAAGGGAAAAACAAGGATAGTGGAGATGATATGGAGAAGGAAAAACAAGGAAATACATAAGGAAAGAGAAGAGGATAAGTCAAAGGAAGAACATAGAAATACATAATTGAAGAGCTAAGAGCTAGGATCATAGACTAAGGAAAAACAGGGAAATACTTAAAGAAGGAGAAAGGAAATCTATCAGATTTAAACAAGGAATAAATGACGAAGGAGAAAAGGATAGACTGAAGGAGAAACAAAGAAATACATAAACAAAAGAGAAGAGGTTAGAATGAAGGAGCACAAAAGAATTACATAACGAAGGAGAACTGGAGGATAGATTGTGGAAAAACAAAGAAATATATAACGAAAGAGAAAAAGGATAGATTGAAGATAAAAAAAAAGTACATGACAAAAGAGAAGAGGAAAGATTGAAGGAGAACACAGAAATACATAATGAAAGAGAAGAGTGGATAGATTTAACCCGAAACAAATAAAGAGTATATATAAGGGTAATAAGTCGTTTGTACAGTATATTTGACTGAAGTGGCTAAACAGTTGTGTTAAAAAAATATGCGCCGCCGGGCGTCCTAATTTAATGATCACGCCATCATCGGCTGGTAGCAAGTAAGTAGGGAGAGGTAGCGTTGGTGTGGTGGAGATCAAAATTAAATAGGCCAGAATCTGTACTAGAACTGGTATAGTCCAGAATGTCGCTTATTCAAAATGATACGCTCCAAAAATCCTTTTGAAATCTTGAAACCTTGAACCTTAAAAATCTAGGTGAGTACAGGGTGTCCCTAAAGAAGGAAGCCCAAAATGTATTGTTAAATTTCTTAATAATGTAACATACCCTTTTGCTCATGAACACATCATTTGAAAGCTAGTCTTTCATAGTCTTCTAGCCTTTCAAATGAGATCATGATCACTGAATCACGCATGACCGATTCCAAAGAATCTGAAGTGGAACTGTGCGAAATCAAATTGTCCAAAATAAGTGGATCGCTATCACATGCAAGAGACTTTTTCATGATAAGTACAATATACACATTATACAGAATCATTATTCTCACCGGCATGCTTATGATCCCCCCCCCCCCCCTTTTTTTTTTTTTTTTTTTAGGGAGACCCTATATTATGGATCTGCCAGCTTAATAATATATCAACCAAAGGTTTGGGCAAACTTAATCACTATACCAGCGTGAGGCTATTACAAGGGAAATATGATTCAGTTGAATGAATAGGCTTAATAGCAAACTGCAGTTGAGTGATCAAGTTTGACCGTATTCTGGCCGTTGTTGATATATCATTGAGTGCGTGCGAATTCACCTACCAGAAACTTTGGTGTCCTCTACGACTCGCGCACGTACGTGTTAATTCTTGTGGAATTTTCCATCATTGAAAGCAACTTTAAGTATTAGTTTGGTGTGGTTTGTGAAATCTTATCTTCTCTACGTTACAGCTTGCTTTTTGGTACAGAACAGTCGCAGGTAGTAATAGGTAAGAATTAAAAGAACTATCTGTGTGTGTAGATCGTGGCAGAAGTATAAGTTGATTGCTTATAGTGAAGGTTACATTAATTCTCAACATGTAAATCAAGGTAAGGTTCAACGCCGTTGATGAAATCTTGTAACTCACTAAAGCTTTAATGATGTATGGCCATAACCCGCCGTATGTCGATCTTGTGCACGTCCTCGTCCCGAAGCTGCGTTCGGGTGGTATAGGACAACTCCAGCGATTAGTAAATCCTTCTTACACTTGTCTTACGATCCCTCATGGGCGGCTACAACCTCCTCACAAATATGACCCCCTCCCCCCCCCCCTTTTTTTTTCAATTTTCGTTTTACCTGAAAGACTCTGTCAGGTGCACCCATAACCCCCATGCAGGAGCCTATAGCGGTGTACTGCGCCAGACGGATCTATAGACCACCGCAATTCATTGAGTAGCCGTTCAATGTCGCAAGAAGCCCTTCGCTATGTTTGTAATAAAGTACACTACCCTCCAAAAGTTTGGCCCATTTATCATCAGATTTGTGGCACTGTTAGAATTTCGTATCAAACTGAAGAGTAAACATCAGCTTTCGAAGTTATTGTAAAGCGTTTCAGCATGACTGTGTGTTCATGGTGCAGTCAGGTGTTAACAAAGGCAACCTACCCGGCCCCAATATATTTATCTTTAGTGGAGTGAGGAAACCGCTGGTTTTGGTTGGTTTGTGCATTCTACAAAACCAGACCCTTGTTTGTACCGATGAAATGTATTCACTAATAGGCAATAAGCATCCCTTGGTCATACAGGAAACTAGTATTTTCATCTTAGAGACACATCAATATTTGGAAACACCGAAATGCGTTTTTCTTCTCGTTTTCACGTGAATTCATACTTTAATGATACATTCTTTGCTTTTCGGATATTCTTACAAAGAAAAGAATGACTAATTGAATGTCCGCATGTCATGAAATTCACATTTTCTGTATTTCCAAAGTTTTATTAAATCATACCTCAAATCATAAAGACTTCTAATAATGAATCTACCACCGGCATATCCACGGCAGCTTGTGAAGGTAGTCACTCGAAATATGACCCACCATAATCCTGTCCGATCAGAATAGTCAATGGCAAAATGCATTTTACCATTGTCTTTTCTGATTGAGAAATAATATTTGTTCATTGATTAACTGTGTATTACTATTGACCGGTAAATTACACACAAAATCCCATTGACTTTGCTGAGCGGTCAATAATATTTTTTTCACCCGTAGTTTTGTTGGATTAACAATTAAAATTCGAGGGCAATAACAAATGAAAATTGCTCTGCTTAGATGTCTGATACAGTTAAGAATAATTATTATCTACATAAGGCATCCAAGTGGTAAAATAAATCAGTGATTCAATATCTTTAGCGTAGTACTCGGATGACTGACCAATATTGTTTTCGTATTGCTCAGTCATTCGGGAACTTCTACTATCGACATCGATATCACACGAAAACAAAGCCATATTTACCGAGGTAAGTCAAATATTGATATTTCGCTAGTCAGCCTAATATAGATAATACTATATACCTCTCTTTAGAAATCTAGCCATCTGATTGGTCGAAATTAAAGTCGTGATTTAAGCCATTCCCGTAAAGAAACGAATAATGCCAGTAACGGTTAATAGTTCTTGAATGAGATTCCCGAAAGATTCCGGGTACCGGGAAAATAGTAAAATTTTGATGAGATCCGAATTGGTGTATGTGTTAAAACTTACTCTGTGCGAGCACGGATACCATACAGTGCTTTTTGTCTGCGATTCCCAAATGATTGTAACATTTAAATATCTTTCCAGCGAAGATTAATAGACAGTACGTGTTTCAGATTTTCTGTGAAGTTTTTTAACCAATATTTACTCAAGAAAAGGATAAGGTAAGAATTATTGGCAGATTTTTGTGTCAATCCGGTATATAAAAGATATAAAGACTGCTTTAATATTCGAGGCATATTTGTTCTTATAGGCTCTCGGGGACGTAACATCCTGTCATCACCCTCGGCCCCTCATTATATCTACAACAATTTAAAAAAAAATAGTATATGGCTTTGTTTTCGTGTGATACAATAATATATTACTCTCGCTATGAAAATATTGGACTCGTTTCCGACTCATTCAATATTTCATAGCTCGAGCAATATATTCTTGTATCACACTCAAAGCCATCCGATATTATATAATCATTATTATTGTTATTATTATCATCATTATTAGTAGTAGTAATAGTAGAAGTAGTAGTAGTAGTAGTAGTAGTAGTAGTAGTATCATCAGCAGCAGCAGCAGCAACATTATAATCAATGTCGGTAGTAGTAGTAGTATATCTGCAGTAATATAGGCTAAGTGGTAGGGGTATCATTCTTATCCTTATATTCGTTATATTGTAATACATGTCCCCAGGAGTATTGCTATTATCACATTGCCACACCCAAGATGTCTACCAAAGCTCTCAATTCGTTGCTGAAAGTATAAAATAAAGTAGAATATAAAATAGAAAAGAATATGAAGTAGAATATAAAATAATACGTGTTAAGATAGTATAAAAGATAGAATTATAGAAAAGAATATAAAGTAGACTATAATATATAAAGCAGAATATAATTATCAGAATATATTGCAGTCCATAATAGTGGATGTAATCCTGCGTCAAGTAATGATCCTCACCGTCAACCTTGTACTCTGACGCCGTAAGATATCATTCTCATGAGGAGAGTCAAATGATGCGTCAGTCATTGACGCAATCCTGCGTCAAGTAATGATCCTCTCCGTCAACCTTGTACTCTGACACCGTAAGATATCATTCTCATGAGGAGAGTCAAATGATGCGTCAGTCATTGACGCAATCATGCGTCAAGCAATGATACCTCTCCCCCCCCCCCCCCCGTGTACTCTTTAACCGTAAGATATCATTCTAACGAGGAACGTCAAGGATGCGTCAGTTTTTTACGCAATCCTGCTTTGGCAAATGGTGCATCTTGTGCATCGGACTTTAAATATCCTTTCTGTCTACCATATTTTCTATAACAGAATGACTCCAAGAACTTTCCTGGTCATCCTGCTATGTGTTGCCGTTGTCGGCATGGTGGTCGCGGTCGTGAGCGCTGAAGGAGAGGATGGTGCGCCCTCTAGCGGACTGCTGGAGATGCTCTTCTCTCTTAAAACTAAGGACACTGGAGAAGAAGGTATCATTTGAAGAAGAAAAAAAACTTTATTTCTTTCCATATCTATGTGGTGTTTTAGGAACAATACTTCTGTTAATACTTTGATAATACTTTAATAAACCTTGGATACGTTTATTATTTCCGGTATGTAACTGTTATGAACATCATCGTCGTCGTCATCACCATTACTAATTGTATTATTATAAATAATTGTTATTACTAGTATTGTTATTATTATTATCATTACTATTATCATTATTATCATTATTGTTAATATTATCATCATCATCATCATAGTTATTATCCTCAGTATTATCATCATCATTTTCATCTACACGTAAAATGGTATTTATTTGGCCATAGTTTGTGGTCGTTTCGTTTTGGGTGGTTGGGGTATTTCCTTTTCTTTGATGCGCATGTCCGCCTTATTTGAAATACCTTTTTTCTTTTTAATATCTTATTTGGTTGTGGCTTGTGTCTTTTTCAGCTCGCAGAAGCGGATGGCCACCTTGGCATTGCCCCCCTAGATGCGGAACTGGGCGTTGAAAGAGGAGCGGGTGGCATGGCTTATTTTTCTGGTGTTTTTTTTTTTGGGGGGGGGGTTGTGTTTTGTAATTCCATATATTCTAATTCAATTGCATTCTTTAAAAACAAATTGTACCTGAAAACTCTTGTACACGATAGAAATATTATGTAAACAATGGTATACTTACAAAGTTGTTATGATTATTTTTAATACAAAAACATTGTCGTGTAATCAGGGGAAGGGTTTTCGGATATAATAATCAGGATATTGATGTAATTATTTATTTGTGACAGCCCATTCTTTTTACAGTTAAACTGTATTATAAAGAACTTTCAAGTGAGATGAAGAAAGCGGTTTTCATAGACAGGTGGTCTTTTAGTACGTGTTTCAATAAAAATAGATAATGCTGTCACTATAGACAGGCCTTCCTTCTGTACAGGTGGTCGCTGAAGCGGGTTTCACTGTAAATTGTATTACTCTGTCGTACATTACAATGTAAAATAGCCTAGTAAATGGTTAAAGCGTGTAGGAAATAAAAAATCGAATCAATTGTAATCATATAAGATCATATCAAATCAAATTATACATAAATCGATTAGAGGAAAAATGCATTTAATTAAATCCATGTGATTTCTATGTCCAACTCGAATTTTAGTATTGTCGTTTTCAGAACGTAATATTTTGTTTATGATGTACTCATATAATCTCAATTTAGAAAGTGTTTTATTTGAGTTCTATGCAGAAAGCTCATTGAGTAAAGAATCACCTTGTTGATGTTTGTTATTAATACAAAAACGAATATTTATGATAACAACAACTACTACTACTACTAATACTACTACTACTACTATACTACTACTACTACTACTACTACTACTACTACTACTACTACTACTAATAATAATAATAATAATACTAATACCACCACTACTACTCCTACTACTACTACTACTACTACTACTACTACTACTACTAATACTAATACCACCACTACTACTACCACTTCTACTACCACTACTACTACTACTAATAATAATGGTGTTTTCGCATGGAGCTTGAAATTACGATGAAGATTATGAACGAAAGGGGTTGTCACACGTAAATATTTGAAGGCCGTCGTGAAAACAAATACATACAATGATACAATAAAGGTTATTCATGAAAACATATTTACAATGATGTATTGAAGTTTATTCATGACAGTGATACAATTAAGGTTGTTCATGAAAACAAATAAATACAACGATATGATAGAGTATGATTGTAAAGGCTGTAATGAAGTGGAAAATACATGAGCAAAGAAGAGTGAGGGAAGGTTGAGAGATAAAGAGAAAAAGGGAGATGGTAGGGAGGGAGAACGGATAAACAGAGAAGAGGAACAGGACAGAGAGTGAGGGAAGGTTGAGAGATAAAGAGAGAAAGAGAGATAGTAGGGAGGGAGAACGGATAAACAGAGAAGAGGAACAGGACAGAGAGTGAGGAAAGGTTGAGAGATTAAGAGAGAAAGGGAGATAGTAGGGAGGGAGAACGGATAAACAGAGAAGAGGAACAGGACAGAGAGTGAGGAAAGGTTGAGAGATTAAGAGAGAAAGGGAGATAGTAGGGAGGGAGAACGGATAAACAGAGAAGAGGAACAGGACAGAGAGTGAGGGAAGGTTGAGAGATAAAGAGAGAAAGGGAGATAGTAGGGAGGGAGAACGGATAAACAGAGAAGAGGAACAGGACAGAGAGTGAGGAAAGGTTGAGAGATTAAGAGAGAAAGGGAGATAGTAGGGAGGGAGAACGGATAAACAGAGAAGAGGAACAGGACAGAGAGTGAGGGAAGGTTGAGAGATAAAGAGAGAAAGGGAGATAGTAGGGAGGGAGAACGGATAAACAGAGAAGAGGAACAGGACAGAGAGTGAGGGAAGGTTGAGAGATAAAGAGAGAAAGGGAGATAGTAGGGAGGGAGAACGGATAAACAGAGAAGAGGAACAGGACAGAGAGTGAGGAAAGGTTGAGAGATTAAGAGAGAAAGGGAGATAGTAGGGAGGGAGAACGGATAAACAGAGAAGAGGAACAGGACAGAGAGTGAGGGAAGGTTGAGAGATAAAGAGAGAAAGGGAGATAGTAGGGAGGGAGAACGGATAAACAGAGAAGAGGAACAGGACAGAGAGTGAGGGAAGGTTGAGAGATAAAGAGAGAAAGGGAGATAGTAGGGAGGGAGAGCGGATAAACAGAGAAGAGGAACAGGACAGAGAGTGAGGGAAGGTCGAGAGATAAAGAGAGAAAAGGAGATAGTAGGGAGGGAGAACGGATAAACAGAGAAGAGGAACAGGAAAGAGAGTGAGGGAAGGTTGAGAGATAAAGAGAGAAAGGGAGATAGTAGGGAGGGAGAACGGATAAACAGAGAAGAGGAACAGGACAGAGAGTGAGGAAAGGTTGAGAGATTAAGAGAGAAAGGGAGATAGTAGGGAGGGAGAACGGATAAACAGAGAAGAGGAACAGGACAGAGAGTGAGGGAAGGTTGAGAGATAAAGAGAGAAAGGGAGATAGTAGGGAGGGAGAACGGATAAACAGAGAAGAGGAACAGGAAAGAGAGTGAGGGAAGGTTGAGAGATAAAGAGAGAAAGGGAGATAGTAGGGAGGGAGAACGGATAAACAGAGAAGAGAAACAGGACAGAGAGTGAGGGAAGGTCGAGAGATAAAGAGAGAAAGGGAGATAGTAGGGAGGGAGAACGGATAAACAGAGAAGAGGAACAGGACAGGGAGTGAGGGAAGGTTGAGAGATAAAGAGAGAAAGGGAGATAGTAGGGAGGGAGAGCGGATAAACAGAGAAGAGGAACAGGACAGAGAGTGAGGGAAGGTTGAGAGATAAAGAGAGAAAGGGAGATAGTGGGGAGGGAGAACGGATAAACAGAGAAGAGGAACAGGACAGAGAGTGAGGGAAGGTCGAGAGATAAAGAGAGAAAGGGAGATAGTAGGGAGGGAGAACGGATAAACAGAGAAGAGGAACAGGACAGAGAGTGAGGGAAGGTTGAGAGATAAAGAGAGAAAGGGAGATAGTGGGGAGGGAGAACGGATAAACAGAGAAGAGGAACAGGACAGAGAGTGAGGGAAGGTCGAGAGATAAAGAGAGAAAGGGAGATAGTGGGGAGGGAGAACGGATAAACAGAGAAGAGGAACAGGACAGAGAGTGAGGGAAGGTTGAGAGATAAAGAGAGAAAGGGAGATAGTAGGGAGGGAGAACGGATAAACAGAGAAGAGGAACAGGACAGAGAGTGAGGAAAGGTTGAGAGATAAAGAGATAAAGGGAGATAGTAGGGAGGGAGAACGGATAAACAGAGAAGAGGAACAGGACAGAGAGTGAGGGAAGGTTGAGAGATAAAGAGAGAAAGGGAGATAGTAGGGAGGGAGAACGGATAAACAGAGAAGAGGAACAGGACAGAGAGTGAGGGAAGGTTGAGAGATAAAGAGAGAAATGGAGATAGTAGGGAGGGAGAACGGATAAACAGAGAAGAGGAACAGGACAGAGAGTGAGGGAAGGTTGAGAGATAAAGAGAGAAAGGGAGATAGTAGGGAGGGAGAACGGATAAACAGAGAAGAGGAACAGGACAGAGAGTGAGGGAAGGTTGAGAGATAAAGAGAGAAAGGGAGATAGTAAGGGGGAAGAACGGATAAACAGAGAAGAGGAACAGGACAGAGAGTGAGGGAAGGTTGAGAGATAAAGAGAGAAAGGGAGATAGTAGGGAGGGAGAACGGATAAACAGAGAAGAGAAACAGGACAGAGAGTGAGGGAAGGTTGAGAGATAAAGAGAGAAAGGGAGATAGTAGGGAGGGAGAACGGATAAACAGAGAAGAGGAACAGGACAGAGAGTGAGTAATGATAGTAATGATAATACAAATAGTAATGATAATGATAATAAAAACGATAATAATAATAATAATAATAATGATAATAACTACTGCTACTGCTACTGCTACTACAGTTATGATCATAATAATAATAATAACAATTATAATAACGATAGTAATGATAGTAATATTACGAAATTGTGGCATTGTTTTGATTTTATTCAATTCATTAAAAAATAAATCAACAAAGACTAATAAATGGATTAAAACAAAAACAAACCAAAAGCCATTGACATGGAATGAAAGCCATATCAATTTGATATAACCCTGCGGCTTCTTTGCCTATAATCATCGGACATTTTGCCCTTATTTGAGGCAATATTTTTCCCCTGTTGTAAAGACATTTTTGGTTTCCAACCTTTGTAAATATTGACTTTGTCAATATTCATTGTTGCGAGAGACGACAACGACATCCAAAAGCAGATCTGGAGCTTCCAGACAATAGTTTGTTCTGACTTGTTTTCAATAAAAAGATCGGGCATGCTGTGTGTATCTACTGGGTGCAAGCCGACACTTGATTTACAACAATTGGAACTTCTCCCAGGAAGCATAACATTCAAACTATTTGTCACGTTCAGTATACGAGTGTGACGTAGATGGTCACGTGTCTCGGTAACTAATTCTGCCCGCCATTACCTTTAATAGAGTAATAGCGTGACGTTAACCGTATTGCTGATGTTATTTCTTTTTATATCTAATCAGAAGCTTCCTCAGATGGCACTCGGCTCGATCATCTAGAAACGATCCAAACAAAATTCACTATCTATAATTAGATCATGACGTGTTGCACCCGCATTTTACGCAAATCCTGCAACTTCGCAAACGTCGCAAATGTGCATTCAGGGTTCGCGGAGAGTTTCAATGAGCGTCAATTGATTAACGGCTCTGTGTGCTCGGTCAACATTGGCTGTAATATCTAAATATTAGCAATTACCTTCTAAAGAAAATAACACATATTTCTGATCACAGAATCACCAGTTGTAAATATCGCCTCGGTCTATATTCATTCTTTTACGAGAAACGACTACATCCAAAATCAGGAACTCAAAGACAACTTAAAGGGGAAATCCACCCTGATATTAAATTGCTGTTAAAGTCCCTCTGCACTAGTTTGGCATGAAGTGATTAGTGTTACAATGTTACAAATGTATTCAAGTGGGTAACAAAATATCCGTGTACATGAGTTACAAAGAAAAAGAAAATATCCATAGCCAGTTTAACCATATGTACAAATTGAATTAATCATATTTCATGTCATATCAAACCTGTGAATTAGCTATAACTTAATAATACGTGAACATTTGTGGCTGGAATTGAAATTCACAGAGTTCCAATAGCGTATAAGTGATTGAAATAAAGGATATTTTTTAATTTAAAAACTCAAAATGTTGTTAAAGGGAGAACCAAAAGGTAGCATTGATAGTATCGATATACATTTGCATTCATATTTAAGTAGGACAAGATTGAACGTTAAACGTGATCGCAAAGGCTTTCGAGAAAATAAACGAGAACATCATGTGTTATATACATTTGACAATTGAATTATTCATACCCCTTGTAAATTTGATCTTTTTGTGTTATTCTTCACTCAAGAATGACAAGTGAATCAATTAAGGGCCTTTGTTGAATACTTTTAAATGTTAGTTTCAATCTGTCACATTCCCAAGAAATATCGATCAGGAAAAATCAATTTTTCACATACTTAAAGTGCGGGTTCATAGAAAATCACAAATATGGCAAATATCGTATTACTAGAAACTGGTATGCTAACAGATGGCCATCATGCAAGTTTTAGGTTAACTACATATCGGGTGGTTTATAAAAATGCAAAAGTAAAACAACCTCCATAGCATCTGGGATATGCGAGAGATTCGCCGTAAAAAAACGATGTTTTAATGCCGTCACATTAATGAACCAACCCTGCCCAAGCAGACGACATCCCATGAAGAATGAACATAATTGCAATACTTTTATTTCTCAAATTATAATGAGTTTAGTGTATATAAATGTGATCGAATTTTACACCATTCAAAAAGGGGTATGACCCCCATTTTAATAACTAAATTATTTTGTTTGTAAATACACAGGATAGGAGTTAATGAACAATCAAAGAAACCACACTTTCAAATTAAAAAACCTCCGGAATGATAGCATGGACGTCATTTGTTACCTCTTGAAACGCCGAACATGCCGCGGTGTATGCAGCTGAAAATACAATGGCGTCTTATTTTGTTTACAAACGACGGATTCCTTTTTGTTGTTAATCCTTGAATGTTTCATCAAAATAATACCATGCACGGGATTTAGAGGCAATAGATTAAACATTTCGCCTGAGGGCATTGAAGTAAGAGAAATTACTGAAGAAAAGATGACAAAACAGGCACTGAAATTGTGTGAGATATCATGGGACATCGTCTACTTGTGCACATCATGTTCAACATTGTGACGTCATATCTCAGCAGCGATCGGATAGCTTTTCAGGGGCTATGTCAGGGCTGTATCTACGCGTTTTGTAATTGTTAATAATCATTACCTCGAATGTTTCCAAGCATTGGCTGTTGATACCCTTGGCCAATCAAAGTGTCACCTTTGCAATAATGGCATTAAAGTTAGATTTTTTAATCAATGAACCTTGTCTTTAAACAAAACTTGGTAAGGGCATGACTAATTTAGCTGTTAATTGTAGATAATACGTATTAAAATGTAATGTTCTTTACATGTTTTAATACTTTAATACAATGTGGCAACTAAAATTGCCTTAGCTTGAGTAATTTGAACGAGTCTTATTAAAGGCTCTTGGCGCAGTTCTTCCTTGACATCATAGTTCTAAATAATACTAGTATTGTTTTGATCTTTACATGGCATCATTCTCATCCTAATGTATAAGCAGCAGCTAGTTGTCAACAATAGCGCAATGTCTTGCAAAATAACAATGACGCAGGCGAAAATGGAAATGACCCTAGTTAGTTTGGAATTGACAAGGTCGTAAAATATTTGACTTGATCATTAATTTGTAAGAAAAAAAAGTCATCCTTAAAAGTTGTTAGCGAATCGATCTAATCTAAGAGCTGATGATGTTGAATTTAAGGTAATTGTTAGGGGTAGGGTGGTGAAGATGTTCAATTTGTACCGCGGTACGAATATAACTCAGAAATCAAAGATCATAACGACCATAACTTGGGGATTAAAGAAAAATTAATTAGATTTGTAATACCCATTCGATCTGTTCTCCCACATGAAAGTTGACAGATTGTTTTTCAAAATGTATTTTCAAATATCAAGATAATTATACCCTAAACAAACTATGATGTTGTTTCTATTCATTTGATTCCAATGAGTAATTCTACACCCCCCCCCTTTTTTTCCTCCCTCTCTCTCTCTCTCTCTCCATCTCTCCTTCTCTCTCCCTCTCTCTCCCTCTCTCTCTCCATCTGTCTCTCTCTTGCTTTCTCTCTCTCTCTCTCTCATACAATCTCCATCTATCTTTCTATCTTTCTGTCTCTCTTTTTCTATCTCTATCCCAACCACAATCTCTATCTCTATTTCTCTCTCTCTCTCTCTCTCTCTCTCTCTATCTCTGTTATTATTAACATTGTTTATTAGGCATTCGAAAGATACGATACAATGAAGACAGTACAAAATGATTCAGTTTTCCCTTCTGCACCTCCCAAAGTGACTAGGAAGGGGAAAAACGGAATGTTCAAGTCCTTTGACCATTGGGCCTTTCCCATCCCTCCCGGTAGCGCACCGGGGAAAGATACAAACATTATAACAAAGAGAAGAAGAAGAAAAAAGGGAAGCCAAAGAACATAAACAAGAAAGAAACAAAACAAAACAAGACAAAACACAACAAAATCAAAACAAAATCAAAATAAAATCGAACAAATATAATCTTTCTTATCTCGTCTCTACCTCTATTTCTATTTCTGTCTGTAGCTCTCTCTCTCTCTCTCTCTCTCTCTCTAGCTCCTATTCTCTCTCTCAGTATATCGATCTATCCCATCCCACCCCTCCTTCTCATCCCTCTCTCTCATCCTCTCTTTCTCTCTCTCTCTCTCTCTCTCTCTCTCTCTCTCTCTATCCGTCCCGTCATCCCGTATGTATCGTCAGTTACTAGTATCTGACGTCGCATGCCGTTGGTGGTTACCATGGTAATTAAGTTAAAGGATTGCTGTAATTGGTGGTAACTTCAGGGCGGAGTGTTTGTCAAGGATTAGGAGCTGTTGATCACGTTATCATCCCTTCATGTTTTTGACCGCGTCCCTTTCGGGAACACTTCATCCGCTCGCAATGCATTCTGGTCAGGCGGAACAAAGTGGATTGCTTTAGGAAATTTATTTTAAAAATCGATATTACTGTTCTCCGTAAATATTAAAAAGGTAAATGATGTTTGATATTCGTGAACGTCTGGATTTTAGCCATACCTGAATTAGGCTTGTCGATGATGATGTGTACTTTGAAAGGGTTTATAATTATAATCTCCGTGTCAATTTTGTTTATAATTTTGGTCTGTACATCCATTTAGGCCAAAGTTGTCTATAGCCGCTTTTAGGTCTTCACACATTTTGCTTGAACAGGGAAAATTCCCAAATATGGCACCTCATTCGTGAGATTTTGATATTTTGTCATTCAACTGGTCATAAAACCGGATTCCAAAGAAAGATTCTCAAAATATATTCTTTGTTGGGGGGGGGGGGGGGGGGCGGGGGCATTTAACATGCAAATCGTGATCTCCTTTTGAGCTTCCATAAAAACAGAAGAGGGCGCTCTTTTAGAAGCTCTTGAATGCGATGTTGTAATAAATCAACATTTTGATACGCCTTTATTAAACAGGCAGAATACAAGCCAGATAATGTTTTATTGTTACTAATTTATCATTTATTAGTTACCATTATCCTTATGATAAAATATATAATTAATATCAATATTATAATCGTTATAGTAGTAGTATAACAATTATTGAAATCCTACTTTAATAGTATTGTTACTATACATATTATTGTAGACTAGTATTCATAATATCATTTAGTAGTAATATTACATGTAGTAAATGTAATAGCATCATCATCATCATCATCATTTTTACCATTAATCATCATTATCAGTATGATAGTTATCGCATTTGCCATGTTTTAGTTACAAGTTAGAAGTCATTCTATTTGTAAAATAACAATAACAGCAAAACAAAACTAACGACAAACACTGAAGAAACACCAACATAAACCCCACTATCAATGTATCAAAAAATAAAAAATAAACTGTTTTATACGTCGAACTAAGCCAATGTGTGTATTTAGATGTTGTAATATCATAAGCAATGCAGTAGCGGTTTGAGATGGGGCTTGCCTGTGCTTGTGGTTCAAGCATTCTACCCCCTCCCCTCCAAAAAAAAATTATCCACCCCCCCCCCCTCAAATTGTCTTTATTATAAATGAATTTACGAGACACGTGTAGAAAACGACTGTAAGAACCCTTTACTGTCCCCCCCCCCCCTTTCCCTACACGAAAAAGTATATTCTCCATCTGTGCCTGATCATATGGAACGAATTTTATTTAGCATGGTGTAGATGGACTGATGTGTCCCTTTAAACGTCGTTATACCTGATGAGTCAATTGAGGAAAGGATCTTTGAGGAAGCTTTCAATCAAAGGAAGATCGGAAGCTAGATCTCACCGCTCCTACTCTTCCAAGTCTGAAGCACTTTCGTCCCCTCCCTTCAAACCCCTCATTCTTGGACGTGTTCACACAGAGAGGCTGCGTTCATACAAGAGTATACTTCCGCATCGGCTCATTGACGAGGGCAAACTTGCCAATGTCAATGAATTTTTGCCGAGACTAGTCGTTTATTTGATTTGTATATATCTATTCAGTTATTTTGTTGTTGTTGTTGTTGTTGTATATTTCCGTATTCATCATTTCATTCACGCATTCATTCTTGCATTCATTATTTATTAATTTAGTTATGTTTTCATTTATTTACTTGTATATTTTTTATATATATTTATTTATGTATTCAATATATATACAAATAATTCAAGTTGGATAATCCTTCATCGTGGAAATATACAAATAATTAAATTTTATAAACACATTCGAAATTTATTTAAAGGAAATATTATGGAGGGGAGAAACTGAACTGTTAAATAGTATCACCTCTGGAAAAAATGGTATTGACGTTAAAAACGTTTTACTCCCTAAAGTTGTGATATAGGCCTAAGTATATTTTATGTGCTTTTCTTTGTAGTCATTACTTATTATTTGTTTTTGTGTAAGTGTTTTTATTCAATTAAGAAACGATGGAAATTTTTGTTGTTATCTATTTTAATAATGATTGAAACAATTAAAATAGAAATTTAAAATCGTCGAGAGTTCACTGCTTCTCTTTACCGTTTTCAAGTTATTTCATCAGACAATGAATTTAAAATGAATGTACTTATCACGATAAATATAATGCCGAAAAAGCGGAAGAGGCATAAAACAGGAGAGAAGGGAAGAGAGAGAGAGAGAGAGAGAGAATGATACGACCCTCTCACCATCTATTATACATGAACTGAATTAAAGTAATGGAGGAATTTTCTGTAACCAAGGAGCGATCAAGAGTTATAACATTGTAATGATTGTATGAATTTAGGAAGCTCCTTCCCTGGAACTGGGCCAGAGTATATCACTAAACTCAACTTTTCCAGTCAAGCGCCATCTACGTTGAGGAGGATATGCGCCAAATTTGTTTTGTTTTATTTCTGCAGTAAAAAAAAGTTCTCACCTGACGAAGCGGTAAGTAAAATCACAGAACATAACTATTTCCGGTAAAATTCATTATTATTCATTAGCTGGCTTTGGATATTATTTTGAGCCCTTATTATTATTTCTTGTGAGATCATAGATCGTAAAATGATTGAAATATGTGGTAGTCTAGATTGTGAACGGAATATTTATTTTCGTAAAATTGTCCCATGTGTTGACATTGATGTATCATGTAAGCTGATATGAAATTCTTCATTATTTATGATCGACAACGCAATACTAATAGACCAGTTCACGGTTAGCACATGGCTGCAATGACCCCGAATATCCACAGATCTTCAAAACATGAAGAGGTCCCACTTTGTACATTTTGAAATTATCACTCCTACAGCGATGGAGATGCTGCATACTTAGCCTTTGTTTCCCTTTTCAAAGAATACTTCCACCTGTGTATCATGGAGTGCTCTGCTTGTGCATAAATGAATAATGATTACATAACTTTCATGAGCATGTATCCAGTATTCCGTCTCCGTGTATTTCACAATTTGTTCTGCAATGACCTTGATCTGCTCATGCTCAGACTGCAACCGTGAACTGGCTTATTGAAACGTCAACATCTATTTCTTTGTGTTTAATAGATCTATGTGAACTTTGTACATATATATATATATATATATATGTAACATATCATGTGGTCTCACATTTTGAAAAAAAAGTAAGTTTTCTGTGTCCTCATGCAAGTTTCGCTTTCACTTTCAGTTTTTCAGAAGTGGCCGCCATGTCGGAAAGCAGAGACGAGGTAGCAAAGAGGCTTCATCTGTGGGCTTCAAAAGAGATGCACTTCATCCCTCAGGGGAAGTATGTCAACACCCCAATGCCCTCAGCTGAAGACTTTAGAGAGTAAGTTGGTGCAACTAAAACTAAAGTAAAGCTAGGGTGTCTGAACTAGGCCTGAGTCATGTCGGGATTTTCATAAACCGGGTCCCGACGGCCTTGCACCGGTCGGGACCCGGTGTCCCGAAATCAGCTCGCAGGATTTGTCACTTGCCTCTATAAAAAGCGCATATCATCAGTATGTCCCTTAAAAGCGACATTTTTATCAGTCAAATAAATCAACACATGCATACCTCGGCACAGATTGGTATATTCTTCCATTTGACATTATATTCATCCATGATTGGCGATGTTTAGTGCCATTATCGTGCCTCTAAAAGTAAAAAAACTCGAGCAAAAATATAAAGACTACAATCGAGCTGCCATTTTGATTTATGCAGGTTGAATAAATCTGGTCAAAAAATATGAATGTTAGAATAATAAAACGGCTTTCTAAAAAATTCTTCTGTACAATATATGCCCATCATATAATATTTTAAAGACAAAAATAAATATTTATCTCTTATTTTAAACATCGCATGCTTTTTTTTAAAAGCTGAAAATTACTTGGTAATCACAAGAAGTTTCGATACGAATAGCTGTTGCAAGGCAAGTTCAGACTAGTCTCGGAAAAATGCGCAGTGCTCCTCGTTATCTGTAATGCGTGCCAGAACGAACCCAAACAAAGACATGATCGTAACGAGAAAAAAAATCATTAAAAACTACGAGAGCACAATTGGAAAGATATACTGCTCAAAATTACCATAATCAGATACATAACTTGGACAAAGAATTCAATAATCTCCCAAGAAATGCCACAGAAATTGTGATAATCGAGGAGTAACTGGGTACATTTTTATCGCAAGGGGCCTGCTGCAAATACTTGAATCCTTTGTTATACTACTTTTTACCGTAGAGGGCGGTATTTGCCTCGTGTTCAATTTAAACACGTTTAGATATATTGCAGCAGGCCCTTCCGATAATGATTGTACCTATAGTAACTCATTAAATATCACTATTTATGTGGCTTTTCTTGGACAACTATTGTATTCTTCCTCCAAGTTATGTATCTGCTTACGATAATTTTGAGTAGTTGTCTTTCCAATTGTGCTCTCGTAGTTTTTAATGATTTTTTTCTCGTTACGATCACGTCTTTGTTTGGGTTCGTTCTGGCACGCATTACAGATAACGAGGAGCACTGCGCATTTTTCCGAGACTAGTCTGAACTTGCATTGCAACAGCTATCCGTATCGAAACTTCTTGTGATTACCAAGTCATTTTCAGCTTTTGAAAGAAGCATGCGGTGTTCAAAATCAAAGAAAAAATATATATTTTGTCTTTTAAAAATTATTCGATCGGTATGTTGTAAAGAAGTACTTTTTAGAAAGTCGTTTTATTATTCAAACATTAATGTTTCTTTCAACCTGATTTATTAATTCTGCCGAGAGACCCAGCCAGTACAGTAGCTAGCTAGCAGCTGGTAACAACAACCCCATGGGGCGAACTGCTTTGCAACCCATATTTATATCAGCAGTTCGGATTGATTCTGGATGAGCTAGAATACGATTGGTAACAATTAAATACTTAAGTTTTAGGGTGGATTGATTTTAGTGGTGTGCAAAACTGCAATTTCTTACATATTTCATTATTTTTTTCGGAGCGCCGGTTCTCAAAAAACGAAACCGGGACCCGACGGCAACGGTCGGGTCCCAGTGTGATCGACCGTACCGACTCAAGCCTAGTCTGAACGATTTTTCAATTTTCAATTTGGGATCGTTTTTCACCATTTTTGTTTGATATTTGAATAAAAAATGTTATCAGAATAATACATTTCAAATTTCAAGTCTCACCGATGTTTCTATCAAAAGTTACAGCCCCTCCAAAACGCTGGTATATTCATATCATTTTGGTCAAAATCGACAAAAAAGACGTCCACGCAGAGTGATGTTGTTTTGCTAAATTCAGACAAACAGCTGTATCGCGCGATATGCAAGCGTATGCATATAGTACGCATGTTGCTAAGCCAATGCGCGACTTGCAACTTGAGCCACGCTGTCTCCGCGATATGTGCCATTGACTAGTATGGTTGGCAATTCGCGCCGTAGAACCCGGAAGTGAATACACGTTGTAGTCAATGGCAATATCGCGGAGACAACGCACGTTGTCTCCGCGATATTGCCATTGACTATAACGTGTATTCACTTCCGGGTTTATCGAGGGAATCGCAAACCATAATTTCATTCACTATAATGTGTAATTGAATTTGGGGTTTCGTTCGTGCGCGGAGATGTTACGCGATGTAACCATGGTTAGGACTGAGCGGAGCGCACGCCCCCTAATTAGCTGATCCACCAAATAGCGAGAAGGGTATTTTTAAACTGTTATCAGTTGTGATCCCTGGGGGCTAGCGAAAATATAAGCACATAGAATTGTTCCTTAGGACTGGGACTACTTATCGATCGGGGCGTCATATCTCAAAAGTGACAAACCTCAGAGTTAGCCAGGACACAATGTTTAAATTGCTGTTTTGACCAAGATATTTTTAGAATTTCGGGGGCTACGCCCCTTTGGAAATATTGGAATTCACCTGCTCTTTCACATGACACCTCATTTATTGATTATCACCTTCAGGATCACAACAGATAAAGGTTTGAATCTCGATTTGAAAAAAAAAATTGACTTTTTTTGCATGGTCGCGCAATGCACGTAGACTGCATAGGAATGCGTGTAATCTCTATGGGAAGAATTTTAGCACACAACATCGGGTGCGCGATCAGACACCCTACTAAAGCTTCTTCTTCTTCTTCTTCTTTATTAGGGTGTCTGAACGATTTTTCAATTTTCAATTTGGGATCGTTTTTCATCATTGTTGTTTTTTTTTAATAAAAAATGTAATCAGAATAATACATTTCAAATTTCAAGACTCACCGATGTTTCTATCAAAAGATACAGCCCCTCAAAAACTCTGCAATATTTATAGCATTTTGGTCAGAATGGACAAAAAAGTGGTTCACGCTGAGTTATCATTTTTTGCTAAACAGCTGCACTCTAATGCATTAGGCGATATGCAAAAAGTGGTGGAAGGGTATTTTCAAACTTACATCGTATGTGATCCTTTGGGGCTAGCAAAAAAAAAGAACATCAACATGTACATGTATTCCTTATGACTTGAATTAATTATCTCTCGGGTGGGGGGGGGGGGGGGTCAATTTTAAAAAGTGGAAATCTCCCGAGTTTCCATGGAAATGACATTTAAATCACTGTTTTGACAAGATATTTTTAGAAATCTGAAATGACACCCCTTTGGAAATATGGGGATTAGTCTGCCCTTTCATATGACACCTCATTTATTGAGTATCACCTTCAGGATCACAAAAGATAAAGGTTTGAATCTAAATTTATTTAAAGGGAGGCTTTACTACTTCAGCCAGAAGGGATTAGACCACACAGCGAGCCAGCGAGGTCACTGTGACAGGTGGCTATCTCATTAACTCGGCTCTCATTTAACATAAGAAAAAGAGGATCATGGGGGACCAACAGGCACCGATTGGGAAAGTTTTCTATATAAAGGGAGCAAGTAGTTACAAGTAGGACAGTGTGCCTTTAAACAAACGTTGACCAATTTTGGAATGCACATAGGCTGCAAAGGGATGTGTGCAATGTCTATGGGAAGGGTTTTAGCACACAAAACCTGGTGCGCGATCAGACACCCTATCTTTATTTCTTTTTCTTCTACTTCCTCTTTCCTCCTCTTTCCTCCTCTTTCCACGTCTTCTTCTTCCTTTAAAAGTTAATAAAATATGTCAAATTTTTACAATAATACATCATGTTCTTTGAAAGCAATCGCTCTGGACTATTTTTTTCTCCTTGAAGATATTGAGTCGGGTTTATGCTAATTGTGATTGAGTATCAGGTTATATGTGTAGGGTTAGGGTTCAGTATGTTGTTTGATCATGGTTGAAGTTCAAAATTCGGCCAATATCAGAATTCCCCAAGGATTAATTGTCACAGAGCATGTTTCCTACTACCAGTTTGTATTGTATAATAGGGTTTGGTGTAACATTTTGATCAAGAGTAAAGTTGGAAGTTGGTAATTTGGAAATTTGGGAATTTAGCATCGATCCAATATGATCCAAAACAATTTTTTTTGTAGCACGCCCAAAACAATGTTTTCTTTCTAAAAATCTTTAAAAATTTTAATCCATGGATCCCAGAAAATAACACCTTCTTTCATGAAATTTCCAAATACCTTGCATACACAAAGTCAATATTAAGTGACACTTCCAGGCCTTAATGTTGTTCAATTCTATTTCTTGCAGGGTCTGTCGTGGTAATCTGCTCCCAGTCTGGAAGTACGTCCTCAAGCATGTCCATTCCGCTCAGAAAGTTCATATGGTCAAAGGAAACCTCACACTGTATCCTTATGTCATGAATATGCAAATTCACCCTATTTAAATATAAGTGTTTCTTGTCTTTGTCAGTGCTTCACGGTATGCTCAACATACATTTGTTTTGGTTTAGAGTAACTTTTGATTAATTAAGAGCCCAGAAATATTATACCAGGTGCTTGAGTAGAAAGGGCAGACATTTCTTCACACATTGTGTCCATATTTTTGTTGTGTGACCAATTGCATTTGGTGCCATGAATTTTAAAAAGGACAATAAACTTTAAAGTCTTTAAATTGGCAATATGTTGCGATATACAATTTGCGCGTGTACAATTATATAATTTAAGAGTTATGCTGCTAATTCTCCCGAGGCCGCCATTGATTTCAAGCTTACCGCTCATGATGGCAGTCTCCTGCCTATTTTGTAATTCATCTTTTTTTATTGAAAAATATTTGTGTTTGTATGCATCTTGTTTAATGTACTAAAAACTTTGTAATTATATGTATAATGAAGAATAATTATTAATCTATGTATATGATTATGTACTATTTTGGAAATGCAGAAATAAAACAAAACAAATATACAAATGAAAAATTCCCCCATCAGATTTGGAAATTTTAAAACTTTTAAAACATAGTTCCCCCTGTCATGTCAAAAAAATAATGAAACAAAATCTACTGACCTAATGTAGCTTATGGAAAGCTGTGTCTTTTCATGTGCAGCTTCGTTTATAATACATGTATCTTAACACCCCTTGACTGAATGGAACCTCCCAGAAAAACCCTGCTTAGCAAGAGTTCAGCATACAGGGTCAAATATCAGGGAGATACCAAGTTCTCAGCAGAAAGAGAGGGGCAGGTCAAGAGATGGAGGGAACTGAATGCCAAGGTGGCTGGTGTCAAGGCAGATATTCATCACTTAGACCAGTTCTTGCAGAATCTAGAGAAACAGATTATTTCAGCAGGTATTGGCAGACTTTACAATTAGTATTGATTTTTCTTTATTTAATACACAGATTTTAGAAAAATGTTAACGGTTTCCTTCATCTTCTTTGTAGGAGAAGACTAAATTCTATTTTTAGCTGTGTTGTCTGCAAATGTTATTCTATGTTCTTGAAAGAGATATCACTTTATTAGCTGAGAAATGATTATCAGATTTGTGGTGTAACCTGTTTAGGTAGGCTTCCCTCGCCTTGCTGCGAGGTTCTTTAGACCGTTGTTATGGATGGCACTATTGCTGTTGCAGTACATCAATATAGGAGAGGGGGATGGTAGGTTGAAGAAAGTGTTTATTACTTAGCATTTGGAGTCCCCATTCATCAATGTGTCAGCTATAACAAAAACTCTGAAGAATCTTGCTGCAAAGCAAGTGAAAACTGGTAATTTTTTCACTGACTTTTTAAGAGCGATCACTGTCATATTCGCGCATGAGCATTGGAGCTTTTTTGTTAAGGAACATCAAGGAAATCACTTTTTTTTAGCTTTTTTTTTAAATAATCAGATTTTCTACATTTAATGCAAAAAGCATTCATAGACTTGAAATGATATTCTGTTTCTCTTTGTTCTTAATTGACAGAGGAACAGTATCAACAAAGTTGCGATAAACTGTCAAGTATTCACCACAAGAGGGCGCTGTTGAAACAGTACTCGACAGATTGTAAAGCTGATGCAGCCCGTTACAAGGAATATCAGAAACGGCTGGAGGGAAGACTAGAGCAGATCCAACCATCAGGAAGGTTTGTCAGTTTCTTGATTCTGCTGTAACTCTTTATATGACACACAAGTAATCTCCCAGTGCCACATTTTATTTTTTTCTTGGAATAGTTAACCCAAAGGTTTCAAGATTATTTAACTGTTTCCATTGCAAGACCAATATATACTAGTGTTCCAAGGGTTGTCATGGAGCTAATCAAGACTGTTAATGGTTAATTTTGCACAGCCATTGTGCTGCACAAAGCAATCCTTCTGTCAATTGGTGCCTATTGTTTTGTGCAAAATGGCATGTGTGGCAAACGAGCAACCACATAGAGACAAAGAAGGCAACCAAAGTGTTAAAGATAAATTACCTGAGACTGAAGCTATTAATCTTTGAAGATGGTATATAAAGGCTTGTCCACATATGACGTGATCACAACCCGCTGCACTAGATTGATTGATGTTTAACTCTTGCAGTGTCAGAGGTGCAAATATGCACCAATTAATACACACAATGCCCATAGACCTCCAATCTCCTTGGCATCAATCAATGTCCCTGTAATGTACCGGTATGCATTTATTTGAAGTATAGCAAATATGCTCAGCTATTTGCTGAATAGAGACTGGAGGTGACAGATATGAGGATGTTACGAAGGATACTAGGGCAATAAGAAGGGGCCGAAGGTAGTTAACATCCTGGAGAGGGTTAGGGAGATGAGACCGAGATGGTTTGGACACTTGGAGAGGACTGATGAAGAAAAACCACCAAAGGGCGGTATGACGCGAGCAGTGATAGGAAGCAGAGGAAGGCTGAGAACTTGTTGGAAGGATAAAATTAACAAAAGATATGAGGGAGCTAAATTTGACCCGGGCACAAGCAGAGAACAGTAGAGACAGAGAATTGGGTAACCAACCCCTGCTAAGGGAAGATGGTTCCTGGAGAAGTAGTACTAGAAGTAGTATTTGCTGACCCATTGACTTTTGATTGTAGTTTATATGGATGATAAATAGGTACATAAAGGGATGCCAATTTTCAGGCAATAGCCTGAATTCAGCCTGGTGAGTTATTTTCAGGCCATTTTTTAGGCTTTTTTGTGTACAAACTAGCTCATTCTAGGTGATTTTCTATCCCTCTGACCAATTCTAACTGGCATCCCTGCATAAAGTACACCACTTAGAAACATTAGTATGAAGTGATAACTCAATGTTGCTGTTGTTAATATTGTGCAATTTACACCATGAAATATTCTCTTTTATACAGCAATGAAGGAAAGACAGATCAGAGATATTTCAGCCGCCATGGTGCAAGAAGAGGAGAGAGAACAGACTCGCCAACTTTAGAGACCGCATGCACCGTAAGTCTGATACAACCTTAAATAATAGTATCAGTTATTTTTATTTTTTTATAGCTCACATATCCACCACACAAGTTGCTCAAGGCACTCCAATACTACTCAGGTTCTGCTTGGCTACCGATTTTGGTGCTCACATCATTCAAGGAATTCCTTCCTACCGGTACCCGTTTAACATCAAGTAAAGAGAAGGTTGAGTTCTGGTATAGACAAAAAATTAGTTGCAAGCTTTCTAATTTTATATCTGTTAGGAAGAATATCATAGTGGAACTGAAAAGGATTGCTAATCAAAAGTGTAGAAAAGACAATAATGCTGCTGTTATCTGATCAAATTTGATCAAATTTGATCATTATATCTAAATTATTATTTTATGATGTATTTTACCTTTTATCAATTATGTTGTGGTGTTCAATGTTTAATTCTTAGATACACAACCCTCCTTTAAAACCGCCCTTTAAGCTCCATCAATAAAGAAGATGAATTGTACTGAAAATTTGATTTCAGGAAGTGGCTGTTAACTGGATTTTTGTTGTTGACAATTTGCATTTCAGGTTTAGCAGGGTGTAATATTTCTGGCAACTTGTGATGTACATTGTTTTGTTGTCTTTGTAAGTTGGTATAATTTCTTGTTTGCTCAATTAAAAAATTGTCATTTTAATGATAATACCTTTTTTATCCATTTTGTTTCTTGTTACAGAAAAATGTTAGGGACGCCTGCGGAGAAATAACTGTATTTCTGAGCCAGATGCTGCAGGGACAGTTCAACAATAATCAACAGTCTTTGTAAGTTAATTAAAAATGTACACACAATATCTATAAGGTTCATCTCTCACCTTTGCCATGCAGTTTAAAAACGGATACTGTAAAAACCTTTTCCCCATAGGAAGGGGGGGGGGGACAAGAAACTTTAAAATTTGTTTTAAATTCAGTTTTAAGATCTGTGTGTTTTTTTTGTTTTTTTTTCCTGCATAGAACTTGGAATCTGGTCTACTTGTAAAGTTTTTTTGGTTTTACATTACTCCAAATGAAATTTCAGTTGGTGTAATAGCATTTTCCTCAGACATCAATATATTTGTAAACCACTTACTTCTAATAGTCCAGGGCTCATATTCATAAAACCATATCAAGCCCAGTTATCGATTCACTATGTAATTAGTTGACAACTAGCTTTAATGAATATGGGCCCAGTCCTCTGATTGATCTATGTAGGCATGACATTGACTATTGACTGCTTCATTACAAGCACAGGGCAATAGATAAAACTTACGCCTGGGCAGTAGGTCGTTTGCAGTGCCAAATTGCTAAATCCCTCTGTTGTTAGCGCTAAATCACAACCTTCATCTCGTTCCTATGTCCCTATCGCCTTTAGACAATCCACGAAAGACAAGATCTGGACTGGAATTGAGAAGGTCATGGCTGAGAACCCGCCACAGGATGTCCTCCAGTCTCTAGCAACCATCACCTTGGAAACGACCCATGACCTGAGACAGACCACGGCAAGTATCGACATCAAGGAAGATGCTGAGGAACTCAGGTGGGATAACTTTTCTTTCTCGTTTTCTCTTTCAAAATTGTTTTACAATCAGATTATTTATCCAGCATAGTGCGTTATGATGCAGTTAAACCTGTATATGAAGATCACTGAAGAGTGACGAAAAAAACGCAGTCATTATAGACAGGTGGTCTTTCTAATCTGGGCCCTGTTTCATAAAACTTGATGTCAATAACAAGTTAGAAGCTACTGTTATAAGCTACTGAAATCATGGCTTCTGATTGGCTGAGAAAAATTTGTCATTGAAATGTAGCATTTGTTATTGAAAACAAGTTTTATGAAGCAGGGCCCTGGTGGTCACTAAAGTAGGTTTCATTGTACTTATACTTGTGCACTCCCAAAGTGCTTTGGTAATTACTACTCTGCCTTCAGGCTAGGCAGTCAATATCAGCACATACATGTGGTATACTGCAAGGAATAAATCTTTTCAAGGACCCACTTACGTCACCTGGGTTGAGAGTGGCAAATGAAGGTTAATGTCTTACCAAGGGACATTGGTGCCTTCTCTCGTTCTGTCTGTCACTCTTTCACTAGTGTTGTGTTTTATGTAGAAATGTTGTGAGCTTGAAACTTGTTATGTTATTGTACCTTATCATATCTTGGACCAATTTTCTGGAAGAATCTTCCTATAATATTAATAATAATAATAATGGTGATGATGATGATAATAATATGTCTTGTTTATCCAGGGTAGCCTCATCAGTATTAATATTGTTCTCACTGAGGGCCCTGCAATCATATTATTTCCAAGGCTTTAAGTTTAGCCAAGCTGCCATGTAAACTGTAAAGGCGCTCAAGCATTCAAGGAATTTCTTCCTACTGGGTACCCATTTCCCTCACCTGGGTGGAGAGTGGCGAATGTAGATTAATATCTTGCCAAAAGAAATTAGTGCCGCTGCGAGACTCCATACCCGAACCATGCTTTTCACTGGCCGGTGACATATCCACTAGAACACGACACCGATCTGAATTCAAGAGACCTCCATTGTAGACTATTTAAACTTATCTCTTTGAGCTGTCTTTGCATATCGTATATTCACATATATACTTGTTCTTCCATATACCTTCTCTCTCTCTCTTTCCCTCTTCTCTCTCTTTCTTTCTCTCTCTCTCTCTCTCTCTGTCTATCTATTTCTCTTCCTTCTTTGAAATCCTTTCATGCTCCAGAAACATTGCCGTAATTTAAGTAGCACAGTGTAAAAGCTATGTATTATTACGACTTTGATTAATGTTGTTCTTTATTCTCCGTCCAGATTCAGATACGAGTCAGGCTCATTATACCAAGACACATCAACGGGAACCAATCAGCTACAGAGCGTGCACCAAATGATTGAAGTAAGCAAAATAAGTTGACAATATTGCTTGGGATTTTCCTCTTTAAAGGGATCGTTTAACAATGTTAAATCTGAGATACACGGCCCTACATGTTACCAGTGTCTGTGATATAGTGTAATATTGAAGCCCTAAAAAGATTGTGCTTCTAAATGATCACGAAGTGCCTCAAAAAGTAAAAATCTTTGAATGACCGGTTTTACCATACTCGTTTTCCCCAACAGACTGTAGTGTTACGAAAACTGTTCGGCGAACGGTTCTCAAAATTTGTAATTCCAATCATTAATATCTTGATAATCAGACAGGCAATCGGCTTGTAAAAGTCATGGAGTTCCTGAATGACCTTAAGGTTTATAATTATCATTGCAGCATGAGCTAAATCAAGGATTATTTCTAAAGGATCTAAGACAAAGTTACCGGATTCCTTTAAAAGATTGTCACTAATTTAAATTTAAGTAAAATTTAATTTTAAAAAGACATTAACTAAATATAAATCAAATCACACCCACCACCATCATCATCATCATCTAATACAAGGGTAATTTGGTTAAAATGGAAAATGTTTTTTCAAGTTAAAAAAAAAGAATTATTTGATAAAAAAACAAATTATTTGATAGAAATCAAATCACACTCATCATCATTTATTAAAGTCAGCATTACCAGAGCTGCCAACCATTCTGTTTTCCCGGAATTGTTCTGTTTTTTCATCCAAATTACGTTGTTTTTTTCTCACAAAATACGTTTTTTGAAATAAATTTTATAATTTTTTTTTATTTTTATTTTTTTAAACATACGTCAAACAACTTCCTAAATTGTTATTTTGATCTCAAAGTCAATAGAAAACTAAGGTTAAAGAGAAAATATTCTCAAAAGGATTGGAAGTGTGTAACGCGTGGTTGTAAGTTTTGTTTTAATGAATTGGTTTTTTTTTTGCTTGAAATTCCTTTTTTTGCTATCATGGTTCCTTTTTTTGGTCGCACAAGGTTGGCAGCTCTGGTTTACTGACTTTCACCCCAAGGTGGCTCTCATTCCCTCCACTTCTTCTTGTCTCGAGCATCCTCATTTAGACCAATGTTGCTGCTTTCTTTCTTCACCATATCTTTCCATGAAATCTTCAGGCTTTGAGGGATCTGCAATCATATCATTACGCACCAGTTTTACCCGAGCTTCCATGATAAGGCGCTCAAACATTCAAGAAACTTCCACCTAACGGGTACCCATTTACTACGCCTGGGTGGAGAGTGGCAAATGTAGATTAATGTCTTGCCAAAGGACATTAGTGCTGCCCTCGGGTTATCATCAGGAGCGGAAGGGGGGAGGGGAGTTTTCAACTTGTTCTCATATTCTATCCTGAAATTATTATTTTTTTTTTAAGGGATCTGGTAACTTTGTCTCAGATTTTGAAACAGAATCCTGGATTTAGCTCATACTGCAAAGTTCAGTTAGGAACTCCATGACTTTTACAAGCCGATCGTCTGTCTGATTATCAAGATATTTATGATTGGAAATCGAAATCAAATTTTGCGTTTGCCAAATGGTTTTCATAACACTACTGTCTATTGGGGACAATGAGTATTGTAAAACCGGTCACTCAAAGATTTTTTCTTTTTTGAGGCACTTCTTAAATCATTTTGAAGCACAATTTTTTTTTTGGGGGGGGTTCAATATTACACCATATCACAGACACTGCTTAGACATAGGGCCGTGCATCTCAGAGTTAACATTGTTAAACGATGCCTTTAATGTGTATTATGTTTTCAGGAGAAGCAAGCTGCCCACATCCATACCTTCAAAGAAGCAGAGAAGTGCAGGAATCGTGCCTGGAAGGTAGACAAGCAGTTGATGGACACAGCAGCAGCTGTGGATGGAAAACTAGCCGCTATGTTCAGCAACAATCCAGGTGCTCTGGAACTAGCCAGGTAACTTCAGCAGATTTACTAAGCCATCATTATCATCATCATCATCTCATCTGCATTGTCATTATCACCATCATCAAAATTTGTATTTTAGATTACCTATCCGTTTCTGCTTAATAAATGTGTTAATATATTTCATGAGTTTTGTTGCTGAACATAGCGGCTGTCGTATTATCAAGCATTCTGCTTACAATGCCAGTCCCTTTTCCGCAAATAATTTTTATGTTTTATAATGTTTGAGGAAATTTAGTGTTTATGACAGTTTATCATTTTGTTTTTTGAAAATAACAATTTATATATATTTATATATATATATATATATATATATTTGATTATTTATGATTCATTGTCAGAAAAATACTTATTGTAATTACATTATTATTGTTATCGAAAAAGTGTATACTTACATGAATGCAGAAGAAAATCAAATCAAATCAAATCAAATCATCTTCGGCAACATGTGCTCTATAAGTTCAGGGTTGTGAGTTAGTTTTATGTTCAGACAACGGTTAAGGTTGGGTGCAGTGTTGGTATTTTCTGTTTTATTAGAACTAAATTAGAAATGAACTGTTATCTTTGTCATTGGACCATATGAGTCATACATGTACACTTGCATCTTCTTGTTAAATATTTGGTTCTTTGATATATCTAATAGAATAATTGAGGCATTATACATATGGTATACATGTACTTAGCTATGTGTGTTCAAATGTAGGGAGATTTACTTTTTTGATCTTGTATTAAACAGCATGCACTTTATATAATTCGTAAACTGGAAATGGTCATCTTCATGATATGCAAAATGTTATAGTTGTACAGACTATTTTTTTTTTTATAATAATGCAAATTTTAATGCAAACTGGAGGGTGTTTCACAAAGATCCTAAGTTGAACTTATCTCTAAGTTGGACTTAAAAATTATGGAAAGCCGTTGGCATCTTTGAAAATAATTTGTAAAAGTTATTTTAAAAAGCATAAAATGTTAATTCAAATCATACTTGATTTTTTGCTTTTGAATATATTTCATTTGAAAGCTACAAATAGCTATCCATAATATTTAAGTCCAACTTAGATTTAAGTTTGACCTAGGATCTTGGTGAAACACCCCCTGGATGGTATGACCAACATCAATTATAAATATCCATATCATTGTTATTTTGGTTTACCAGAAAATTGTTCAGTACTGAGCTAGAGACATTATCAGCCAATGCTGCCCTCCAGTGTCTGCGAAGCCTCAAGGGTGACCTTTCAGAGGTCGCTGCTACCGAAGGGAAAGCGAAGGAGGCCCTCTATGCCAGGTATCAGAAGATACAAGATTTTAAAGGACTGAGTGTAAGTGGAAATACAAACCAGGGCCCAGTTTCATAAAACATCTTAGCGATAACAAATTCCAAAGTTCTAGAACAACTTTGCTCTCAACCAATCAAATGCAAGGATTTCAGTAGCTTATAACGGTTATTATAACCTGCCGTTGATAACAAGTTTTATGAAGCAGGGCCCTGATTTGTCAGGTCACCGTAATCCAAATATGGTATTGGAGATAAAAGTAGAACATGGCATCCCCAAGTTTGATTTGTTTTAATTTTTTTTTTTAAATCATGATTTTTCTCTTAAAAAAATTGATAGTTCCTGAGATCAATGTAAATCCTTTTTAAACTTAAGGGGGGTGAGGTGCTGTTGTTTATGACTAGCTTGAACACCTTAAAAAAGCGCCCAGCACCTCACTTCGCTCGGATTTCTAAAACTAAAACCTTCTTCCGCTTTTTTTTTCTCACTATCACCCCTGCATCCCATCCCCAAATCCCCAAATTGTTTGAGATATAGATATGACACTGCATGGGCTTATTCATCTTTGGACCAAGTTTCACAATTTTCCACCACTCAATGGCTAGGATTGGGAGAGGGGGAGGGGGGTTGAATCCACTGGTTGAGAGAGCACCAAAATAACAGGGTTAACTGGGGCAAAGGCACAGTACGAGCTAGCTGTGTTGGGTGTTGAGTATTCTCGTTGTGTCATAAGAGTATGGTCAATCAAATATACCACCATCATCTGATCATCCCGTTACCACTATCCATCTGGTGGTATGATCTACCAAATGTATACTGGGGGGTGTTTCACAAAGATCCTAAGTTGAACTTATCTCTAAGTTGGACTTAACAATTATGGAAAGCCATTGGCATCTTTGAACATCTTTTGTAAAGGTTTTTTTAAAAGACATAAAATGTTGATTCAAATCTTTAATATTTTCTATTACCAACAGGAATTTCATGTTCTTGATGCGGAATTTATAAAAAGTCTAAAATACTTCAATTTTTGCTTTTGAATATTTTTTTTTTCAAGGCTACAAATGGCTCTCCATAACATTTAAGTCCAACTTAGAGTTAAGTTTGATTTAGGATCGTTGTGAAACACTCCCCTGGTATGTATATTTGCAGGATCAGAAACAGAACCTCATTAGAGTCCTGGTCAGACAGAATATGGATGGAAGAAAGAAGCTGGAGGAAAAACAGAAAGAGGTATGTTTTATCTAGCTTTATTTAATACCATCTTCTCACTGTTTGTTTATGCCCTGTTAGTTGATCAGATCACGAGCTAAACAGCCATAGTTGTCATTTGATTCAAGATTCAAGTTTCAGTGTCCCTATACAGTCACACGTGCTCTAGTGACCACCTGTCTACAAAGACCGCATTTTTGGTTTCCTGTGAAAATGGTTTCTCATTGAGACATGTACTAAAGGAACCTGAACATAAAGACCATTTTTCTTGTCTCTCTTGTGTGGTCTTTATAGACAGGTTTCTCTGTATAATAATACAGAAACCTGGTCCAAACATTGAGGAACTATGTACTTATCCCTCAGTGGTAGCCATGCCTCATCACTTTAATTCCCTTACTAAATATTACTATTCATATCGTGACTTATGCTGTCTTTGTGGATATCTTTTTTCTTTCATGATGGCCTTCATGCTATAATCCCAGATAAGAAAATGAATAGACTATACCAGTGCACAAAAAGACAACAGTTCTATGACTAATAATCTCTTCATCTGTTTTGTGCTCACTTTCTCTCTCTCTCTCTCTCTCTCTCTTCCTCTCTCTCTCTCTCTCTCTCTCTCTCCTCTCTCTCTCTCTCTTTCTCTCTCTCTCTCTCTCTCTCTCTTTTCCTTGTCCTCCACTCTCTTGTATTAATTCCTAATTTGATCTTATCTTTATACCTCTATTTCTCTCCGATTCCCCTTTCACCTTATCTCTTTTATTCTTCATTCTCTCTCTCCTACTTCTTATCTTTTCTATATCTTCATTCCCACGACAATTTCATATCTGTATTTCTGTTTCTCTCTATTTTGTTGTGTATATGTGTTCCTGTGTGCCCCTTTCTTTCTCTCTCTCTCTTCCCCTTTCTCTCTTGCTTTCTCTCTCTTTCTTGCTCTCTCTCTCTCTCTCTCTCCCTCTCTCTCCCTCTCTCTCCCTTGCTCTCTCTCTCCCTTTTCTCTGTTGCTTTCTCTCTCTTTCTTGCTCTCACTCTCTCTCTCCCTCCCTCTCTCTCCCTCTCTCCCTCTCTCCCTCTCTCTCCCTTGCTCTCTCTCTCTCCCTTTTCTCTCTTGCTTTCTCTCTCTTTCTTGCACTCGCTCTCTCTCTCCCTCCCTCTCCCTCCCTCTCTCTCCCTCTCTCTCCCTCTCTCTCCCTCTCTCCCTCTCTCTCCCTTGCTCTCTCTCTCTCCCTTTTCTCTCTTGCTTTCTCTCTCTTTCTTGCACTCGCTCTCTCTCTCTCTGTCTGTCTCTCTCTCTCTGTCTCTCTCTCCCTTGCTCCATTCTCTTGTACCTTCCTTTGGCCAAACCCCCACCCCCACACCCAACCCCACCCCCAAAATCCCACTTTGTTTCCAACCCCTCTCCCTCTTCTCCCCTCTCTGTAAACCCATATTGACCCATGTAGTTAGGGAGGTACATAGAGAACAAGCTCAATGCACACACAGCTGGGTCTACCGCCATGACAACCAAGCTCAAGGATCGCATCACGAGGGAGGTTCAACTCTTTGCATCTCTTCCTCTTCATCTTCTCCAGATATCTGCTCTCGACAGGTGAGCCCAGCAAATTCTGATTAAATTCAAATTTTATTGCTCCAAAAGGAAATTTGTTGTGTTTACATGCATTATTCACAGAGAAAAATAGATAGAAATTTACATGTGACATGATACATACAACATAAAACAAGTATATAGAGAAAATAAACATATAGCACGTTAACATTCTTATTATATATATATTTCTTCTCTGAATTTACATTATTGACAATATTTTTTACTTTATCCAGAGTAATTACTTAAACAATATAACATTGTACAATATAATACCAGTCCTTTCAAACTAATTAGCAAGCAAATAAATTAGTTTGAAAGGACTGGTATTATATTGAACAATGTTATATTGTTTAAGTAATTACTCTGGATAAAGTAATGCCTGTTTGGTTTGTTATTACAAAAAAGGACAGGCTAAGGGATTCTAAAAAATTCTAGAAGAATGATACCAAATGCCAACAGTGGTTCATTGTTTATTTTCTAGATGCATTTTTAAAATTCTAATTCCCTCTTATTGCTCTCATGATAGTGGAGATGATGTGCCTGTTTGTCAGCTGTCAATCAATCGCCTGACTAACCAATCACCATCGGCAGGAGGCGGAATATTACAGGAGGTCCTGAGAGCTTTGAATTACCCCATGTACAAGGTAAGCTGACGTTTGCTTCAGGGCCTCATTTCACAAAGCCTTTTTTCAATGACAAATGACAAAAATCAGTGACAAATCTACTGATAACCAATCAGAAGCAAGGATTTCAGTAGCTTATAACAAAAACTGTCATTTGTCACTGATGACAAGTTTTGTGGAATGTCCCCCAGATTTTATTTCTTGATGGTTGATTATTATTTTCACCCGACTGCAAAGGAAGCATGCATATGCTTGTAAGTAAGCAACCAGGGGACGGGCAGCTTTAAGTCCTCTCTGAGGGACTTGGTAATGAGAAATAAAGCCTTCCTCAGAGGAAGAGATTCCTCAAATGCAGAGGTGATAATAGTACAGCGCTTTGGAAACATTAATATTAATACATGTATATATGTTATTATCATCTTTGATCTCCAAAGATATAGTGATAATGATGATGATAAGGTTGTTGAGACTTGATAAATGTCACCATTACATATGCATTTACGTATTTCACATTGTATATTATGATTCCGATGATTTCTATATAATTTTAATTAATTCTGATGTAGTCATTATTTTGTGTAATGTCATATTCTTCGGTATCTCTCACTTTTCCTTCCTTTTCCTCTCTTCTTTTTCTTGCGCTTAAAAACATTAGGAATATGCGTTTTATAAATATAATGTATTATATACCTCACTTAAGAAATCCAGCCATCCGATTGGTCGAAATTGCATTCATAAACTTTAACTATTTCTGTAAAATTCCCAGTAACCATGGTTAAAACAGTTCTAAAAATCCCAGTAATCATGGTTATCGGGAAAATAGTTCAGTCTCCATGGTTACCCCATAGGTTTACATGTTAAAAAATGGTTTGAGCGATCGAGGATACCGTACGTGTGCGAAGAATCGGTCGCTATATTTTACCAATTTTGTAATACAACTAGCAGCGAATCCGGGCTAACTCGCCCCACGGGACATCTCGCCCCAGCATCAAAGACTGGGTCGAGATGTCCCGAAACGATTCATCGATCGAGAGATACCAATGTGTATATGTTTGTGCTCATTGTACATTTTAGACGATATGGCTGATATTTGTTCACATTCTTTTGTCCTGGCCGTTAATTAGCAGACTACTGGTATCTCTCGATCGATAAATCGTGTCGGGATATCTCACTGGGGTGAGATGTCCCGTGGGGCGAGTTAGCCCGACTCCCTAGTACCTGCCAGAGCAGACGACCGACTGTACTACTAGGCCAAAATGGCTGAATTAGAAATGCTCCCAAGATTTCAGCTTCTTCATGATGATCAAATGAGAGACTTGATTGATTCTGCTGACAGCAAGAACACGAAAAATTCTGTTAAATGCTCCATGAAAATATTCGAAGACTTCCTGCAAGTTATCAAGACAGACCTCGATAGCGTAAACAAGCTTTCAAATTCGGAGCTGGACAATGTACTGCAAAAGTTTTACGCTGGTGTTAGACGGAAGAACGGAAGATATTACATGAAGAAGTCAATGTTAGCTATTAGATTCGGACTTCAGCATCATTTCCTCAACTGTAATAAGATAGATATCATCAAGCATGAAGATTTTTCCAACTCACAAACCAGCTATCTCAGCAGAAGACATGGACAAAATCCAAGGTTCGCTTGATTTGGATGATCCTGTGGGTCTTCAGGACAAAGTATTTATGGACGTTATGGAGAAAAGCCAAGGTGGTGTCATGATTCCAACTAATGGTCCACGATGTCCTGTTGCCTCCTTCTTACGCTACAAAGATAAATTGAATCCACGATGTAAGAGTTTTTGGCAGAGACCCGCAAATGCACAGGCCAAGCGTGAGTTGAAATCCAATCCATCTTCTTCTGATCCATGGTACTGTAATGCACCCCTAGGGAAAAACAGCATCAGAGACAAAATGAAAACAATTTCATCTCGTGCAGGTACCAAGGCTTACACCAACCATTGTCTAAGAGCAACCAGCATCAGTACCCTACAAAATGCTGGGTTCAGAGACAGAGAAATCATGAGTGTCTCCGGACACAAGGCGGAGACCAGTCTCAAGCACTATCCTATGACTAGCAGTACAGCCAAAGAAAACATGAGTCATGCTATCGCGGCAGCCGTTGATCCGAAATCAGTACCATCATCATCAAACATAGGCCATGGTATCGCGGCAGCTGTTGATCCGAAATCAGTACCATCGTCATCAACATCTACTGGTGGTCAGCGTAGTGAAAGCCAGGAACTGCGGGAACTAAATGACATTTTCAATGAGATCACAAATAACCCAGAGAACTTCCCACGCACATGCAACATCACTACAAGTAGCCATGCCCATGTTTCTACTAGTCAGCAGGTGCAAGCCCCCATATATCATTTTAACAATTGTACTGTAAACATTTTTAACAAATAGAGTATTTTCTACGGATTTCTACCAGTTGAGTTATTTTCTACAGAGTTATTTTCTACGGAGTTCTACGGTTGAGTTTTTTTCTACGGAGTTCTGAGTTCTACCTGAGTACCTGTTCTACCAGTTGATTGGTAAGTTGACTCTTCGGTATATAAAAGTATTAATGACTGCTTTGATATTCGAGAAATAGTTGTTTTTATACTCTCAAGGGAAGGTTACAATTGTGCTATTGCCCTCGGCACGCCTCGGGCAATAGCACAATTGTAACCTTCCCTTGAGCGTATAAAAACAACTATTTCTCTCAAAGCAGTCATTAATACTATACTATTATTATTTTCATAATAATTATGTTCGCTTCCTCTTCCTGCTCTTCCCTATCCAGGCACCTGAATGCCTCTTTGCCTATCTGTCAGAACTGAAAATTGAGATGGCGGACATAGAGGGCATCCTTGACTTCCAGAAGGTCCTTGGTTACTATGGCGACAGCGAGGAATCGGGTCACGACATCATCGCACATATCCAAGGTGACATTGATTGACAGAGCAATCATGATTAATCAAATAAAACTTGTTTCTCATTTCCTTGCAGGGTTTTTGACCCCTGATGAAATTTGTGCTCTGAATCATGAATCAATTGAATCATGTTTCGCATATTTGGCGGCATGTTTTTTCATGGTATCAATTTTCTGGCTCTTTCTTCTCTCTTTTACTCTCCAGTTGTCTGTCTCTCTTTGAAACTGTTTTTTTTTGTGCTAACATTTCTCAATCATTTACATCTGACATTTACCAAAAATTTAATATAGTTTTGAAGAGGGTCTTGTAAAGAGGTATTATAAGATGATGACTTGGATCCGAATCAAATGATTGGTTAAAAGCGTACACGTAACCAGGCATTTATTTTGCCTATCGCGTAATTTGGATAATGACCGATCATTATCCAATGGTAATGACTGGTCATTAGTAAAATCATTTATAAAACAAATACAACATATTGTTATCAAACAAATAATACACATCATTTTGTTCGGGCATTTTAGTAAAATTACCCACACAAGTTACCTTTGGAACAGTCCAACACACCCAAGGCGATAATACCAGTACGATTTAGTCGTATTTTGTACGATTTTTAGAAGCAAATACGACAGTACAATTATTTTTGTTGGTTGTATTTTGATTGTGTGTGTGCCATTTTCAATGGCAAAATGCCCATTCTGTCATGTAAAGTAATCCACAAGCATCTCACATCTGCAGTTTGGAGATGTGCATTGGTTCATCGAACACAACAGTCGTGACTAAATCATGCATATTCAACCAATGATCCATGCAAACAAAATTCCTGTATGTAGGAACTGTAAGAGGCATTCATCCACGTAACAGTCTGTTGTCAGTAAATTACAACTTTTGGGATTAAAGAATACAGTTTTTGAACTCCAGAGGTTGGTAGGTCTGATAATGCCCTCACTGCTGTGTATTATTTGTATATTATCTCACCATGAATAACAGACAAGAAGAGTTCTGCCCGTATTTCAAAAGAAATTCTTAGTAATCAATATCTTTAAATCTTCCTCAGTTCTACCCTCTTTTTCGATCCCCCACTTTCCTCTTTCTCTCTCCCCCCCCCCCCCCCCTCTCTCTCTCTCTCTCTCTCTCTCTCCATCTCTTTCTATGTACCTCTCCCTCTTACCCACCGTGTTTCCTATTTTTCTACTTTGCTCCAAAAATTACCAAATATGTATATTACTTTTTTTTACAGGGTTATGTAGAGAGATAGGGACTCATGATGAAGAACAGACTAGAAGACTCCTACCTGTCTTACAGAAAAGACTAGCTGAGTCTACCACTGCTATGAGTCATTGCATGAAATCTAGAGAACATGTGGCTGCTTGGTGAGTAGTTTGATAATAGTCATGGTTATGATGGGGATGATGATGATGATGAAATGATGATGAGGATGATGATGAGGATAATGATGATTATGAAGATGGTTATGATGGGGATGATGATGATGATGATGATGATGATGATGATGAGGATAATGATGATTATGAAGATGGTTATGATGAAGATGATGAAGATGATTATGATGATGATGATGAAGATGATTATGATGAAGATGATGGTGAGGATGATGATGATGATGATGACGATGATGATGATGATGTAGATGATTATGATGAAGATGATTATGATGGTAGTGTTGATGCTGATGATGATGATAATGATGATGATTATTATTATGATGATTATTATAATTAAGATGATTATGATGATGATGATTATAACGATGAAGATTATCATGGTTATGATGGGGATTATGATGAAGATGATTATGATGGTAGTGGTGATGATCATGATGATGATTATGATGAGGATGATGATGATGATGATGATGATGATGATGAACATGAACATGATTATAATGAAGATGATTATAATGATGGCGTTGATGATGGGGATGGTAGTGATGATGATGATTATGGTGATGATGATAATTATGATGGTGATAGTTATGATGATTGTGATCATACTAATACTTTTACCAATAATAACAAAGATAATGATGCTTATACTAATAATTATGTTTTTGATAATAATAAGTCTAAATAAATTGTAAATTCTCATATCCTTTGCAAGCAAATCCAGAATCAATGGGCTTTTCATCAAATAATAATGGAGTTATCTTTTCACTTTTGACTGCACAAAACCTTTGATTTGATTTGGTTTGATATTCATAAATCTAATGAGAGAATTCAGCCCTTGCAATGCTTGCATAGTTGTATTTATAAATATTGAACCTGTGGCCCTCCTGAGATCCGTTTCACAAAGCCTTTTTCCCATGACAAATGACAAAAATCAGTGACAAATCTGCTGATAACCAATCAGAAGCAAGGATTTCAGTAGCTTATAACAAAAACTGTCATTTGTCACTGATGGCAAGTTTTGTGAAACACCCCCCTGGAGTTGAGTGAATAAACACTTAAATCCAATAATGTACTGTTAACCCAACACAAGCAAATCTACAAACACAAATGCACCTGTCGACATTTGCAAACAAAGTCAAATCCAATTACATCAACTATGTGTCATACAATGGACAACTCTACATCAGTTGGATCTAATAATAATATGGATCTAATAAAATGCTGATTCATTTACTGCTCTTGACATGGCTTATTTCTCTCTCTTTCTCTCTCTCTCTCTCTCTCTCTCTCTCTCTCGCTCTTTCTCCATTTCTCTCTCCCCCTCTTTCTAAGTTTCCTCCTTTACTTTCTACCAATTTCCATATATATTTTTTCCTCTTCTAAATTTTTGGTGATATTTTAATGCCTTTTATTAAAGTGATTTGATGTTTTTTTCCGCTGTTAATTGCAATTATCACATTGTCGTTTTTGTTTTTTGTTTTGTGCTTTTTACTACTTTTAATGCGTATTATTCCTGTTAGTTTTATACTGTACTTACCTTTGTGAGCTTTGGTGATATTCATTATTTATATTTCCGTGTACTACATTTTTATCGTGTTCAGGACCATGATGTAAAAGAGAATTTGTATCTACAATGTATATCTGACTCTTGTTATCCTGAATAAATATATTTCAATAAAAATAAAATAAATAAAAAACATCATTATATGGATATGGGTCTTTGATCAACATAAGAACATAACTTGGGGGCAATAAATGGTTATATATATTTTCTTAGCCCTGCCAGGACAGAATTAATTTTTAGAGCTTAATTGATCATGTATTGTCCTTCAAATTGGCAACAATAATAGTTTTCTTTTATTCAGTTGCTAAATTATGCAATGTCTCTGATGACAATGTACATGGGTGAGAATGTCAACAAATTACACACAAATTGAAAAACTGATTTTAAATCTGTCCATGTGTTGCTAATGTTGGCAATGCTATTTTTCTTTTATAAAATTCCTGGCATCAAATGGTATACATAGCCATTAAAAAATGGATGATTTTTTTTGCCCTTTTCTAGTCATACATCTTGGATGTTTTTTAAGTCTCTGAATTGAAATGGATTGAGCCAAACCACAAAAATGTTTGTAAAATCACTCTATGGCGCATTCGAAGATCCATCTAGTTTCTGGTTTGCGAAGGTTTCCACTCATAACCCCTAAGGGTTCACACAAAAATAGATAACTGGTAGTTTGAATCCTGTATTGAAGTAATTCTTTATGGTAGTTGATGATTTAAATCAAACTTTGATGAACTTCAGTGAAATTTGTTTTTTAATCTAAAATATGGAAAAAAACAATACCGGTAATCTTGAACAAAAATTTTTGTTCTTCTTCATTATCATATCATTCAGAACATTTTGGACAAAGGTTGTCTCATGGTGACCCGCATGAAAGAGAAGAAAACTGCAGTGTTATTTACCAGTATAAGTTCAGTTTGATTCACATGAATTGATAAATCAACTCATTTTGAATCACACTGTTTCTGCTTTTGTATTTAAAGGTGGGACCAGCCAGCGCAACATTTGACCCCATGGGTCAAGGTCGAAGGTCAAACCATGCAGCAGTGGCAAGACAAGTGGACGATGATCGCTACTCGGATCAGACAGCTGGTCAAATGAACGTAAAACACCCTTTAGAAGATGATCGCTACTCGGATCAGACAGCTGGTCAAATGAACGTAGAACACCCTTTAGAAGATGATCGCTACTCGGATCAGACAGCTGGTCAAATGAACGTAGAACACCCTTTAGAAGATGATCGCTACTCGGATCAGACAGCTGGTCAAATGAACGTAGAACACCCTTTAGAAGATGATCGCTACTCGGATCAGACAGCTGGTCAAATGAACGTAAAACACCCTTTAGAAGATGACCTTTTACTTTAAAGAGAGATAGTCGGCTTCTGGTCAAGGTGAAACTAATTTGTGAACATTTTCATTCTTTTTAAAGAGAGTTCTAAGAAAGAGGTGAAAAATGATTTGTGACCATTATCATTCTTATTATGCAAGTGTGGAAGAACATCAGATAAGACATGTTCCCTGAAAAGCATGGCTCTTCAAATGCCTTCATATTATAAATATGTCATGTAACATCGTAAAAATCCAGGGTAGGATTTTTACGCCATGTGTTTGTGTAGTCCCATATACCACTTTCTGTGTACAGTGTTTGTAACTTTACCAAGACTTGGCCAAATTTCTTTTCATTTTGAGGAATCCAGAACCTTGCAATACACACAAATTCTTATATGCTAGATGATCAACCTTTTCTGGTCGATTCCATACCGTTTCTTTCACAATGCAATCGCATGACCAGAACTCAACTTCATCTTTAAGTCTGTTTGGAAGAATATCATTAAAAAATGTCCCCTTACAAGGTACTGCTTTTCAAATGCCTTAAAATGCTCTTAAAGGCATCGTTTAACAATGTTATATCGGAGATGCACGGCCCTACATGTTATCAGAGTCTGTGATATGGTGTGATATTGAAGCTCTAAAAAAATTGTGCTTCAAGATGATCAAGAAGTGCCTCAAAAAAGTAAAACTCTTTGATTGACTGGTTTTACCATACTTGTTTTTCCCAATAAACTGTAGTGTTAGGAAAACCGTTAGGAAAACGCAAAATTTTGTTTCGATTTCCAATCATAAATATCTTGATAATCAGACAGGCAATCGGCTAGTAAAAGACATGGGGTTCCTGACTGACCTAAAGGTTTATAATTATCATTGCAGCATGAGCTAAATCCACGATTTTGTTTCAGAATCTGAGACAAAGTTACCAGATCCCTTTAAATATCACCAAAAAATAGCTGATGATATGTGTGGACCAAAGTTTCATGCCACATGAATGTCTTGTCTCATAGACACAGCTCTGTAGTCATGTATAAGTCATTCTCAGATATTTAGTCATTATGACTGGGAAAGTGACTATTTGGGGGCTGTTTTTTACAAATAAACAAACACCATTCAATACAGATATGATTTCTGATGAATATATAAACTACATGTACTAACATTGTGAGCTTGTATCAGGTGGCTTACTATTTTCCATATGTTAAAGAAAAGATGGAAATGATATGACATATTTTGATAATCAAGATTTTAGAAGTTTCTAATTTTTCTGGAAGACTCGTCAGTAACTGAAACAACAAGATTTGACAGAGGAGTTTTTCATAACCGAATTTAGATGGCAATTTTGATGTTGTCTGGTTGTGGTTGCCCAGCGAGAATAAATTTTGTCAATCTTTCGCCATTTTATTTCTCTGATTTTTCTGCTTTCATACAAATGAAATTATTCCAAGGGTTGGATTGCCCTTTAGTGTTGTGTTGTGGCCCATGCTACACCACTGTACGCGAATGTATAGTCTCCCGACTTGCATGGGTTGATATGATTTTCACTTATATTCTTTTTGGCCCATCGTTGGTATTATGCAGAAAAGATACAAAAACTGATATTTTCACATGTGTCGTAATTATAATGATAATAATAATATGTCTTGTTTACCCAGGGTAGCCTCATTAGTATTAATACTGTACTCTCTGAGGGCCCTGCAATCATATTATTACCCGGCTTTAACCGAGCTACCATTAAAAGGTGCTCAAGCATTTAAGGAATTTCTTCCTACCGGGTGACCCATTTACCTCACCTGGGTAGAGTGTATTTCTTATCGCTGTAAATGATAAAGAACAAAATGTATATTGGATGCATTGCATCGCGTAAAATACACTATTGTAGATTTGACATTTACATTCTACAATGTATACAAAAGTATGTTACACATTTTTCTTGCAAATGTGCATCAAAACCATGTTAAAAAGAAGTGTATTGCATTGTATTGTACTGGTGTGAAGAGAGTGGTTGTTTCTTTTCATAAATTTATCCACTTGACATTTTTTTATACATTGTTTCTCACTACAAATCATGAATAACTGCACACGCATTTTAAGGGGTACTTTTTATTTGTTGGTTTACACAACTTGTTCTCAACCGGCACAAATATTTCAGAGTGATTGTTGAACAATTCATCTAAATATTGAGTTTATTATTAGAAATAAATATTTCTTCTAGATATCTTCAAGAATAGATCCCTCATGACAAATTTGTAGCTAAATGAAGGGGCAAGAAATTGACAATTAGTGAGCTTAATATCTTGGTTTCTGGTAAGGAGTTCTAAATTTCTAAACTGGCTTGTAGATATGATTTAAAACACGTCCAATGTGCTTATATTGTAGATGTGAGCTTGTATATATAAATAAATGTTTAATATCAACGACACTTGAGTCTCATTTGCTTCTTACTGTGAACACGTTTCTGGACTTATGCCTCTTAAAGGGGGTGTAGCATGACGATAATATGTGTCTTTCCTGTGGTCTGACTCGGGGGCCAATCAGGTATAATACGACTACGGATGACGCGACCACAGTATGCATGCGCGTGCAACATACATGAAACCGAGCATTTGAGCAGTCTTTTTTTACTGCTTATGCTCTTTGCAATCTGCATCCGTTTGAATAAATTATGCAAACTTTATGTACCTTGAAATGGGACTTTTGCCTTACATTGAAGTATCTCATTGCCCGGACAAACCGTCATCAAAGCAAAAGCAACAAAATTATGAGTTATAACCAGTCTGTAATATCCATACTGCTAGAGAATAAAGTGAAACTGGAAGAGAAGATTTAGAAAGAAAAGAAATATAGAAAATATGATTAAAATAAAAATGAAACTTTAAAAATGAAAATTGAATTATATAATTTAAAACAGTAACAAAAAGTAAATATGACGTTTATTGCTGTAAGAATAACATAGAACTACAAAACTTGTTTAAGTTAATTTAATTTGAACGTTCACAGTGCGAAGGTGTGTGCCTATAATTGAAATTAAAAATATTATTAAGGACGAAATTGAACATAACGCTGGCGCGAAATTGAGTAAAAGCGTTACGTCAATAAATTAAATGGATTTCTCTCTAAATCGAATAAAATAACATTTTAAAGGAATGATATAAAACGAAATCAAATTGAATGCTCTAAGAATGAAAATGAACCATGAGAGCAGAGAGTTGACGAAAATCATTCGAACTTGAACGCCTATATCATGAAATCGAATGAAACTACTCTGATGCAATTGGCCGGGAAAACCTATTTTACCCCAGTCATCGGATTCAGGCTTACCCGCACACAATGTATACACATTCTCTAGTCTCTACTTCCTGGGGAGCATTCCGGCGCGGCGGCGAAATTTTTATTCCCAAACAGGTTTGCAATTTCTTACATTTCCGTTCTTTTGATTGGCTGATATGTTCTACGTCATTAGCAGCTTGGAAACAGGTCACAAACAATTAGACTTTGGTTTTTTTTATTGCTTTGCCTCACTCACTATTTAAAAAGGCAAAAATAGGACAGAAAATTACTGGGATTCGAACCCACGACTCCAAGATTGAATTACGCTGACCTTATCGATTGAGCCAACGATCGATGGGTTGATGAAAAGTGATTCTGCATGATTTCTATAACTCACCCTAACGGTGTCATTGTTAATGACGTAACATATCATGGGGGTGGTAAGAGGACACTTTTTTTTAAAATTGAAAGTTGTAAAGTTACCATGGTTACGATGTTATTGATCTGCTATTCATAACAGCATAGATGAAATCACTTAGCATGCATTATTTGTTACCATGCCTGGCGACCTTTATATCTAGAGTGGCCCAGAGTACATTCTGTTAATTAAAGAACTATACTTAACATTTTATTAAGCTGGCCTATTGTTTGCGATATTTGTGAATTAAAAATTGTAAAGTTGGCATACCTAAATAATAGATTCAATATATAGGCCGGCCAATGAAATTAGAAGCGTTTATTACAAGCTCCGTGAACATTTTTTGTCCTCCGTAGTCCGTAATATAAAATATGATACCGATTTGTGGATAGTTATGCACACTTCTTTCTCTTTTTTTTTGGCCTCGAAATTTGAAAATTTGACATTTTGCTCCGTAGGGGGGGGGGGTATGGTCATTTTTTTTTTAGGTCAGCCATTGGCATAATTTATTTTTTTAATAAAAAAAATATATATTTATCCATTAAAAAAAAACTAAAAGGGGGTAACCCCCCCCCCCCCCCCTGCGTACGCGCCTGCTCCCATCTGTCTAAGCTATATCATTTACACGATCGCAAACACTTTCGCACATGCCAACTGTTTGTATTTGATTTAAAGGGCCACTCTAACACACCTAACATAGCCTTTCAAAACATGAATACACCTCTACTTATTAATATTCCAGCCTCTGATTTCTCAGAAATCTCTAAATTGACCAACAAATTATAATAACCATCCATTTTTCACAGTTCTCACGTTTGCTGGGCTACGTACGCCCCTTGAAAAAAAAAGGTAAAACGGTCACGTGGCCTTAATTGATGACGCATTTGACGTCATTGCGGGCATGTCCGATCTACGTCCTACAACTAAGGATCTTACAATAGGAATGACGAAATTGCCAGAAACGTACTGGTATTATCAAGTGCATATTATTTTTCGGATAAATGTCTTTTTTCCTTTTCAATTAATATCATAGTTTGCCTTTTTAAAGACATTTTAACGCCTAAATCACACTCTTTTTCACTGGAGAGGCGCCTGCAGTGACGTCATATGCTATTGCGCAATACAGCTCCGAAACTGGGCTTTTTTTCTGAGCGTTCTAAGTCGTCAATCTTAAAGCTAGATTCTAGAATTATTGATGATTTCTAAGAAAAATCATAGTCATGTTCGGAATCTCCGTCAAAAATTATTCTACATGTCTTCATTTTTTAGCCCGTTTTGGTTAGGGTGGCCCTTTATAAGATATGGCATCGAGTATGTTTGGATATTGTAAGCCTTTGTTGCAATGAATGATCTGTAAAAAAAAAAATTAAAAAATCAAGGCATGCTGATAGAGTTAGACAATTCACAACTTCCTTGAAAATGTTACTATCAAATTGCTCCATATTGGTATTCACTTATTTAATTGGCACCTTCCCTCCTCTTTTCCTCTTTCTCAATTCACATTATTAAAGTGTTTTTTTTTTTTTTTAGGTTTAATGCGCTATCCAAGAAGTGTTATATTATTGTGTGCACTTTCATCTTATAACGTTTCTTAAACCTGTCTTCAATGAGTGCATGAACTCGATTGCATTTTCCCGGAAAACGCGATCACGGGAACAGTATATTACCGGGTTTATGGCGGAGCTTGCACAAAAGAGTGTGTATACGACGTCGTCAGCGGTAACATACCATGCATCGTCTTGAATGCGCGTAGCAAGGCCGAGAAATAATCCAGTCGGCGTGAAGCATACGATGAAAGACGCAACCATGGATAGTATGATCTTCGTGGCTTTGATATGTCGCGCGTTGTGATCGTTGATCGTGGGATGATGATGCGTGTCCAATGCGCGCGTCATATCGGCGATTCGATTCGCTTGTCGGAATGCAATGAGAAGCACGTGGATGTTCAGAATTACGAGAATGAACCCAACCACCAAAACTGAAACGGGAACGATGAGATCAAATACCGCCGAAGCAACACCTCCAGTGCTGGCGCCTCTGAGTCCTAGACAGTACGCATACAAGCTGCCAGTTGTGTGCGACCTATCGACGCTCATGCGCGCAATTCCGTACGACAACGGAATGCACCAAGCAATCGTGAGCATGATCGCAATGCGCGTAGTTGTTAATATCGACTCGTATCGTAACGGTCTCGTGACTGCGATATACCGATCCGTGCTCACGAGTAAGAGATGCGTCAATGATCCGAACAAAAAGACGTAATTCCATATAAAGAACCACTCGGCAGAATGCAGTATACAAGTAAACTCACTGCGAACCGTTCGTAGGTGTATCTCTAACGGAATCGAAATCAAACCTGTCAGGAAGTCATTGACTGCAAGACTCGTGAGGATAAGATAGTTGTGTTTCTGTAGTTTCTGTCGGCTGCACACCGTCAAAATCACCAATGCATTTCCAAATATTACGATGATAGTAAGCGGTCCTAGCAAAAATGATATGATGACTCTATGTATGGTTGAGTCGTGGAAAGTATGAATAGATAAGTTTCTGTTTACGAAAAATTCCATTCTTCTTCAATCGAATCTGGAAACTTCAATGATGAAATATGGTTCAAAGTAAATCCACTAAATCACTCAATCAAGTTAAATAATCTAGATATCAAGTCATGTTTATGAAAGTTATCGGCGTGCGTCCTCTTGGGTATTTTAGTAAAAGAACAACGAAGCAGGTCCGAAAGTCATTATAATCCATAAATGATCGCTAAAACGAGCTAGTAGGCCCTAAACCGTCTCCAAAATCCGAAGCTGATACGCTACCAGCTGATTGTCCCAAAATCATAAGGTGCAATATGAACGATTTGTTGTTCGTAGTACAAGACAATATCAACGAGGTGTCCATGAATTAGGCTACCGACGATAAACTGAAACCGTTAATTGAAATCCACCTACGCTTTTGTCCAAAACAGTAGAATCGTAACGACATTTTTACTTCAGTTTTGCAGAGATTATTGGCTGACGTATATATATATATCTTCTTAGACACTTATCAATGACAAGCTTTACCGTGTGCGACAAAATTAAAATTAAAAGCTCGTGGAAAATATAAGCACTAAAGCGCATCCGGTGAATAAAGTTAGAGCTTCCTGTTTCGGTCGCGGCGCCACGCATTGGCGTACCAATCACGTATTAAGTGAACGAATACCGTATTCAGCCGCCTTGGCGCCAGCCGTGCGCTTCACTTTATTTATTTCAATTTGTCATGTTGTATAATAGACCCGTTTTACTACTTGAAGGGGAAACAAGAGAAAGAAAGTAATTTATATTTTCGATTGTATCTATTTAATTTCCATGCAATATTAAAACAAACAAAATCCGTAAAGAGACCAAGGAAGTAAGGAACACCACCTACTAATAATGCCCGAGAATAGCTAAAAGGAAATTAATTCCTGTTAAGTTCGTTCACCTATTAAACTAGTCGGTGGTATACAGACATGTACACCTGTACAGACAAACATAAATGCAAACAATCTCAAGTTAGACTGACGCCAGGCCTATTTTCAATATTACCTGTTCCTGTAGCAATGATGTACATGAAGAAGAAAAAAGGTGAACAACGGTCAAATATTCTGGAATAAGTTATTTTTCTCTTTAGCCACACATTCTTTTCTTTTGCTTTGTATTTTCCTTTGATATGTTTAGTGTTCCAAATATTTTTGGATTAATTTTGCTGCGTTTCTATTCACGAGTATTATTTTCAACATAATTATAGAGCATAATTATTGTAATGACTAATTTTAGGGGACTACGTTCATAAACTTCATGACCATTATGACATAAAAACTAGATTGACGTTACCTTGCCAACCAACATGCAAGGATATTTAAGCCAAAAATGGCTGGGCATATTTTTTTTCTTCATTTGATGAGTAGATATCGAAAATGCAGTTTCTTTGGTATTCATTAGTGAACCAGACAGGGAAAGACAATGAAATAACATATTGCATATTAAATAGTACTGCAATATATTTATTCCAAAACATGGGATTAATTGATTACATAGCATGGCGCTCTGTAGTCGCTCGTAAACTCAGAGATTGGTACTCCAAGCACGAAGTTTGCAATGCATTGCCAACATCAATCAACAGTTCTATTTGTTGATTGAAAACACTCCACGAGGTGCCGCTGGTTTATGGCGTCCATGTAGGTATTGAAATCAATAGCGACGAGTTTGGGCATGGTCGGTAAATATTGGTCTTTTTCCTCGTGTGCAGAGCGGTGATTCTCCTAAGATTCTTGCATCTAAGAGGGGTTCCCATCTCTACAAATGCATGTCTCGATGTATACATACATCTTTTTTAATGGGAAATCCAACCTAGCATCAAGCTGGCTCAAAATAATTACCGTGCTACAATATTTGCATCAACGACGATTGATCTTGGCTTTATTTCGTCAAAAGTGTAGCGTCCGTTTTAGGGTCACAGCTAGGATTCGGGTTAGGGCTGGGGTAACGCATAATATTTAGCCCATAGTTGCAGTATGGAATTCACTTAGGCCAAATATTTTTAAAAAGACATGTTTAGCGTGCTGCCTTTTTGAAAAAGAGGAAGGAGAAGACCCTCTTTTTGTTTCTTCTTCTTCAAATTGGCCGCTCGGTTCATTTTCTCTGACAGTCGGGCTATTTTTCATGATGGCGCGCCGCCGGTATTTTTTGTTTTTCAAATCAGAAATAGATTATTTTAGCAGTATCTTTTTCATAAATGAACAGGAACTATGTTCCCCTCGCATGTGTGTGATAGTTGACCAGACCGTCTGTTACCTGTTAAAAGAAATAAACCACATTTTCATTTTGAGGCAGAGTTCCATCATGTTGGTTGTTCTTGACTTTCTAGTCGACTAAATGGTACCGGGTATTAGCTATGCCGTAGCTACCAGGTGGTATGCAATTTTAGAATCTTTTCATGAATCCTTTATAAAATCCACCGAAAGGCTTGGGATAATCTAAAGGGAGTTAATAGGCTAATCGAAGATACTGCATTGAAACCCCCGCAGGTTTCCCACGTCATAATCAGGTACTCTAAAGATGAATATGTTTGGATTAACCCCTTGGTTACTGAATTATTTGATTCCCGTATGCTTAATGCAGGGAACTCCAGGTTCCAGTAGGCAATAGGTTAATCCATACTCTAGTAACCCCCAAGAATTTATGCAGTAAGATTTGATAGAGTTTATAAACTAGGAGAAGACTCGATCGGATAAAAGTGATATATGTTAATCTCTTTGGAGTAACCACCGATTTACAAGGGATTTCAGCAGGCTTGCCTTAAGACATGGAAAACCATGAACACATTCAAACGAAAACCAGCAAAATCCACGGATGAAAATAAGGAATTGACCAACTTTAATGTAGATTATAGACCTTCGTATGGCTAGCAAAAGAAAGAAAATATTTTATATTAACTCTTCACAGGGGGACCTCCTCCGTGTAAAACCTTTTAATGTAAGATTCTTGTGGCATAGTATTATCTTTGATGGTATGCACATTTTAGTTAAGCCTATATTGATTAGTTGTACTAGTTTTAAAAATACATATTACGGATATTACAGGGCAAAGGCCTTCGCCATAGAGATGTGGGTTCGTGGGTTGAATATGCATTGATTCATTGAAATGAATAGTCCTCTGATCAGAACAGTCTGAACTCGATTTGCATCACCGGTAAATCCTTTTAGAAGTGCTGAAAGAATGGTATAAAGGACGTGAGAACGCCTTCTTCAAGCACTTTGAGTTTGAGAACCTCATGTGCATCATTTCAGTCTGTTGATTGAATGATACTCAGATTACAATGGAACCTTGGTATCCCTTCAGGTTTGAGGGCCTTCGTCTTACGATAGTCCTATGGCTTCTTGTTTCTCCTGCATTCATGTCGCCCGGGCTGGACCATTCCGTATGCCTGCAGACATGTACCTGTTCGATGTTTAATGAAGTCGACTGCAGCACTCGGTATCTCACGTCTGTTCCTGTTGTAGGTCGTTTTCCACGAACAACAGAAAATCTCATCCTATCTCGTAACTTGCTCACCACCATCGAAAATGATGCCTTCTATCTCTTGTCGACCCTAACAGTTCTGCGCCTAAAAGCGAATTTCATATCGACCATAGAGCCACGAGCATTTTCTGGACTTTCTCGGCTGTCTATACTCCAGTTAAGTGAAAATTCATTAGTCGATATCTTTGCAATTCCACCTATTAGGAGCGTCAATCTTGACTTTAATTTCATTCAACAGGTCAATTGTGACTGTCAACAGGTATCCGCGTTCAACAGCGCACGTGAAGCTCAAATCAGCATGTCGAACAATTTCATTGTAAGTCTATCGAACCTAACACTTCCTCTAAGCAACGTTGTGGCTAGATCATCCAATCTCCGGGTGTTCGATATTCATGAAATGAAGTCGGCTCATCGCATCATTTTTATTGACGTTAGTGAAAACTATATCAGGTTGCTTCCTGATCTAACTAACCTGACTCGCCTCAAAACCCTTATTGTATCAGGTAACCATATCCAGGTTGTACAGGTTTTACACTGGCCTAAGAGCATGACGTTATTAGAATTAGATCTTGCAAACAGGGCAATCTTACCCGAACCCTCCTCCAGTTAAATAACTCGCTTTAAACTTAGCGGTACTGGAATTAGTTCCATAAGAGACCTTTTATACACGAACGTGACTTTCTTCGAAAGATTACACATTACAAATTCTTTAATTCGCGACATTAATGACTTTCCACAAGCTCCAAACTTAGAAGAACTCAGTATCAAACAGTCTGATCTAAGAGGAGACCTAATCCTTAGCCCTTGTTCATTTCCTATGCTGAAGAATATAGACTTTCGGGACAATAATATCACTAAATTTATCATCCTAAGAAACAAGCATGACGATTGGTGTGGGATTGATAACCCGTCTATGCAAATTAGTTATCTAAATCTGGTCAGCAATCAGATAGGCGAAACGAACTTCCTCAGAAACCTGTCGAGCCTTAGTTCTTTATGGCTATCCCATAACAAGATTTGGACTGTCAATTGGACTGCTTTAAATCAGAATGCGGAATTACATAGATTTTACATATCTGGTAATTATCTCGATAGTGTGGATGAATTTATTCAGTTGGGTCAACTCAAGTTTCTCGATCTTTCCCATAATCAAATAAAGTTTATTGTACTGGGTGCATTTGATGGTTCTCCAAATCTGTCCATGCTCAAATTGAATCATAACAAACTGATCGCATCACCCGACGTAACTCCCTTGCCACTCTTACACAAATTAGATTTGAAATATAATGACATTGAAATTGTTAAATTCGGACATATGGAAGGTTGGTTTAACATTGATATCAGTTCGAATAAAATCAAAAAGATTTCATCTCAAGATATTTCTAAATACAGTCGCATCATCCTACAAAACATCACACTAAAGTAGTTGGATCAATTGAACATTAGCTCGGTTAAAGAGTTAATTGAATTGGACGTTAGTCACAATCTGATTACAAGCATTGATAATCCAGACTGGATTGGAAGGAGGTTAGAGCAGTTTTTTGTCGATCATAACCACTTGCATAACGTATCCCTTCCTTCAAGAACAGAAATATTTAAATGTTCCCATAATAATATCAATCATTTGCCTGAAAATACGAAGTGCGCAGACGTTGACTTATTTTGCGAGACGGTATGTTGGTTGAGGGAATTACACGCTGGGTGGAACAAGATAACTACCATAAACGTAAACGCCTTTGACAATTGCAGTATGTTAAAGAAGGTCTACCTTCAAGGAAATCCATTAAAATCTCTTTCCTCAGATATCATAGCGAGTCTCTGGTCTTTTTCACTTTCACATACGCTGCTAAGAAGTTCTGATATTACGGTTGAGAGCTATAACCTTTCGTCTTTGGATATTGAAATGAACAATGTGACGCTTTTTCGGCAGCAGCCCAATGTGTCTCTGCAGTTTTCATTGCCATTCCTCGAATTCTCGCTTCTTCTTTGCTGCAATACAATAACTATATTACCTTCAATCGATGCCCCTTTGCTCAGAAGTCTCGATTTGAGTCATAACCGAATTGACTCACTTTCTGGAAACCCTTTTGAAAAATTGGCAGAAGTACGTTTTATTGATCTTCAGGATAATTTAATTGAGGGCGTTCCCCAACATGCATTTACATCATGTTTAAGGATTGATGAAATAAATCTCGAGCATAACCAAATTGAGTTCATAGCACAATCAGCTTTCATCAAACGCAGTAGCTTGACTATTCGGCTAGGTGGAAATCGTTTGATGACCTTTCAAGCATCCAGTTTTCCTCTTCTCTCCAAAAGGATCTACCTCGACCCAAACCCTTGGCACTGCGACTGCGAATTGACAACCCTCCAGAGATGGCTTTTGCAATCTGGCGTCCAGAGCGTGAACTGTGTGACCCCTTCTCACCACGAAAACAAGAATCTTGTATCTTTATCTTATCTCGAACTGGACTCCTGTCTAAGCTCCACTCCTGATTGGGTTTCGGCCGTTCCTGATGAGTTGCTAAAAGAAAGTCTAGGGAACTCCAGACCTTCACTTAATGGCCTTGCACCATCTCGTAATAGTAATGGATTGTGTTTAAAAGGAGCTGTGAATTGTGCCATCATTTCCTTTCTATTTTATTTGTTATGCTCCACTTACTGAATCCCTCTTTTTAAGTATCATCTCGAACTGGACTCTTGTCTAAGCTCCACTCCTGACTGGGCTTCGGCCGTTCCTGATGAGTTGCTAAAAGAAAGTCTAGGGATCTCCAGACCTTCACTTAATGGCCTTACACCATCTCTTACGAGTCGTGGGTTGTGCTTAAAAGGAACGGGGTATTTTACAATCATTTCCTTTCTTTTTGTATTTTTTGTGCTCCATCACCTTGTGAAGGTTAGTGTGCCAACCTTCCGGCTGCAGCAACATCTTTCTGTTGACGAAAAACTTTACTTTTGTATTATTCTATGAATGAAATGCACTCGCGAATTGTACGATCCGGTTTTTGAGGAATTCGCAATCGCATTTGACAGGAAAATTCCAATACGGACGAGGTTCTGGAATGTCATTATGAATAATATATTTCAGGGTGTTGCAAGTATGGTTATAGGATGAAGTTGATTGATTTATTGATTGATTGATTGATTGGCTTCAAATATTGATTGATTGGTTGATTTGATACATTTATTTATTGACTTATTGATTAACATAGTTTTCAGTACCTGTATTATTGATCAAGCGTTGTCTGCGTTGATTAGTCTCTAATGTCAGACATTTTATTTTACATATGATTAAAAAACCAATAGGAAATTTCTTAAATGAAGAAAATATAATGATTTTACTTCTCTGGTCTTGTGATTGTAGGCTGGATGGTTGCGATTGTTTACGATTGTGTCTTGTGGTGACGACTTAGAGGATATTTGGTTGTTTGTCTGCCCACCATATACCTCTAATGTGCAAAGGAAATGATCGCCCCGGACCCTGTTTCACAAACTTTTTAGTATTATAGAACAAGCATTTGAGTAACGATGAGTTACGATGAGTAACGATGAGTAAATTGTTTACACTTCTACAAACCTTTGGCCTTTGTTTGCCCCCCCCCCCACACACACACACACACATTTTGATACTTCTGTTCTGTTGTGTTATTTGTTGGAATGGAGCCCTGAATTCGCCAAAAATTTGATGACAAAGTTTCATTGAATTATATCATGATGTGAAAAAGGATGTCATTTAAAAAACACTTCTACAAAGATTTTCCCCAAAAGAAGTTTGTTTCAAATTATGATTTAATGTAATTTAAAAATTTTAATCAAATTTGTGGGGCTCCCGACACTTTAGAGGTGCTTTAATGAAACGGGGTACACAGTTTCGTTCAAAAAGGAACAAAATCCACGAAACTTTTAAGTGTAAATCCTACTACTTAAAATGGAAATCAACTACTGCAATAGTCAAATATATTGTAATTCAAACGGTCTGAATAAAAGGAATGTCCTCTCCCTACAGTGTTGTAACAGGTCAGTCAATGACTCTGACAACAGTCGACTAGAGTCACCCTTTCTGTCACTTGAATTGATTCGAGTCGGGGACGCAAAATTGATTGAAGTCTGAAGTCTCCACAGTAAACGATTTGACTCGTCTTTGACTTAAACAATTTGACTTTATTCATGACTCGAGTCATGTCCACTGACTCGAGTCATGTTCAGTGAACGAGTCATGATAATCACATTGGTCAGTAATTATGTGAATACTCAAAGCCGATGTTTTCTTCGGTATTAAAAATCGTTTAGTTAAAATCACCCTCTTTAACATTAAATTGAAACTGCCCTCCCAATTATCATTCTTAATAAGTACATTTCAGTTGTTTTACCACAAGGAAACGTATGTACTTTGATAATTATTAAAAAGCAAATATTAATCCATCACAGATTCATACGTCACTGCAAGTTTTTGTATAATGACAACTTTATGCTGAAGCGAATTTGGAAGTTTTGAAATGAATATTTTGTCTTACATAACATCTATGCTAACATATGAAAAGTAAAATGGACTTCGACTACAAAGGTTTGTGTGAAACTTCAAGATGGACTGGTCAATCATAATATTAGTTTAATTGCCAGCATCTGCCAATCGGATATATACATGTATAATGGCTGAGACAGGACTACACTCGACCTGACTTGACTTGTGACTTGACTACTCTTGACCGGACTTGACGTGTGACTTGACCTGACTTGACTTGTGACCTGACTACTCTTGGTCTGACTTGACTATACTTGACCTGACTTGTCTTGTGACTTGACCACTCTTGACCTGACTTGACTACTCTTGACCTGACTTGACGTGTGACTTGACTACTCTTGACCTGACTTGACTTGTGACCTGACTACTCTTGACCTGACTTGGCTATTCTTGACCTGACTTGACTATACTTGACCTGACTTGTCTTCTGACTTGACTACTCTTGACCTGACTTGACTTGTGACTTGGCTATTCTTGACCTGACTTGACTATACTTGACCTGACTTGTCTTCTGACTTGACTACTTTTGACCTGACTTGACTTGTGACTTGACTACTTTTAACCTGACTTGACTTGTGACTTGGCCAAAGAGTGACTCGTTACAACCCTGTTGCCCTATATCACCACATAAATTCGAAGCGGATATGGGAAAGTGTTACATATAACATAATTGATGCTTGTACCATATCGATGTTATTATTATGCTGTCATGCTGTATACATGTTTTTTAAATGGAGCAGTGCTGTGGAAATAAATCAATTCAAATTATAATTATAATTCAAATTCAGTTTAATTCAATTCAAAACCCAGTATTATTATATATTTCTTATAATTCTGTTTTGTCCTATCCATTTTCCGGTTGATTTTCAAGTCAGTTTTCAGATGACATTGCTCTTACTATTTTTTGTTTCTATTTCCGTTGTAACGTAATTCATATTATATTATATTGATGGACGCGCCCACTTTTCCACTTGTTTTGCATGATCAATTGCATTACATATTAAGTAGCGCATATACCCCCATTGGGTTTCAAAGCAACAGAAAGATTATTTTTATAACGTTATTTACATAACAATAAAGCACACGCCTTGTCCATTTTATCCATCAGCTTCATCTCCAAAGAAAAGATCATCGTCCATTTCTCAGATTTCTAAGAGAGATGGTTTCAAAGCCACCTTTATCAATTCGTAGTGGGTCCATGCTTTATCTGACTGAGAATGCGCGCACTACGTATATGGTATATGATACCAACTAACATCCCCTCGAGGAAGACGTAATGATAAGCCGAAAATTTAAGCTGTAACAATAAAACATGATGGCTTAAATGCATTACAAACCGGACTTTAGACTTATCATTTATATAATTATATATGTGTGTGTGTGCGTGCGTGTGTGTGTGTGTGTGTGTGATATGCGTGTAATAAATTAGTATATGAGTCCACGAAATCATAGGACACACACGCAGGGTACGTTTGCAGGCACAATAAAAGCCGAATCGACTTCAAATTTTAGACAATCGCACTACAGGAACGACTTCACTACGATTCTGAGCCGATTTAGCTTCCCTTCTGCACGGAAGCTTTAATTCCATTGAAATTGTAATATCATTAATCATATGACTAATAAAATCATCGGCCGATAAGATTGTAGAAGTTAGAATTTTCATATCAAATGCTTTTGCAAATCCTCCAAAATCAGATCGTAGTCAGATCGTATAGTGTGCGGTTGGCTTAAAGGTAATACAAAGTTTTGGTTTGGGGTCATGAATTTGGTTCAAATGAACATATTGGAAGCATATGCGATTGTCCAATATTCAATGATCGTTGTCGCGGTTGAAATCGAGTCTAAAGTGATGACATTGTAAATAATAAACTATTTATGTTGTATAGCTCCCTCTCAAGACTGATATTACTTTACCTTCAAAACAATGTTTCTTGACTACAATCGGCCGATTTGCTATTGCCGTTTGGAAATTATATATCAGAACTGCATATTCTGATATTTTCATGGTCGCAGCTACCATGGAATGGCCTTATTTGAAATATAACAATTTGAAATGTGCCGGGAGTAAATTTGTATTATTCAATTTGCTCCAAAGCAAAACAGTTTTAGGGACTACAATTTCTAGTGCTTATAATATATACACAGGGGCATCCAAATATTTCAAAATTTTAAATAATTACTATCCATCCAATTTTCAAAATTTCCCAAAACTGTGCATTTCCTTTAAGGTATCCTCGAGGAATCCTAAATGATTATAGGGTGAAAAGGACATAGGTCAACTATTTAACAAAATAATACAAAGTTTCATATCTTAAATGCTAACCAGGAGTTAAAAATAAATAAACATTTGAAACCATTGTTTGCATCATCATGATCAGTGTCAGCATCAGAAACTTGCCATATGGTCTACACCCAGTCTATCTACTATCCACATGATATATTAATCATTTCGTCTTCCTATCATTTGGTTTAAAGAGAAGGTTGAGTTCTGGGAAGAGGTAAAAAAATAATTTGTGAGCGTTATCATTGTTATTATGCAAGGGTGGACGAACATCAGATTAAAGGTAAAGACCAGTATTGGTAACGCCCCAATTTCAAAAAATGAAATGGAAGCTCTCATTACCAATCATGTGAAAGAATATGTTTTGACTAATACATGATGATAAAAAATTTGCCGGGAAACCGCCTACTAATTCATATATTTGGTAAATTTATTTCTCTCATGGTCGTGTGAGAGAGATAGGGTAGTCCCATATACATCTTTCTGTGTATAGTGCTTGTAACTTTACGAAGAATGGGCCAAATTTCTTATCATTTTGATGATTCCAGAACCTTGCAGATGCTAGATGCTAGATGATCAACCTTTTCTGATCGATTCCACAACGTTTCTTTCACAATGCAATCGCATGACCATTACTGGTCTTTACCTTTAAACATGTTCCCTGAAAAGCATGGCTCTTCAAATGCCTTCATATTCTAAATATGACATGAAACATCGTAAAAATCGGGGGGTAGGTTTTTTTCGCCATGTGCTCGTGTAGTCCCATAAACATCATTCTGTGTACAGTGCTTGTAACTTTGCCAAGATTTGGCCAAATTTCTTATCATTTTGATGATTACAGAACCTTGCAGTACACACCAATACTTATATACTAGATGATCAACCTTTTCTGATAGATTACACACCGTTTATTTCACAATGCAATCACATGACCAGAACTCAACTTTATCTTTAAGAACCATTAAGGCTTACAGACTTTTGGGTGTAATTTCCATTTGGTCTAATGTCTAATAAGTCTACTACATATATGGTCTATTGTTCATAACCAATTAGTTTAGTTCCCATGTTGTCTATTGCCCATTTCGTCTACTATAATCCATTGGTCTAATTATCATTAAAATATTATTATTTATGATAATGTAGGAAACTGGATTTATACGTGTTTTTCTTATGCAAATGACTTTGTATAATTTGCATAAAACTGCCGTTAAAATACGGTGAATAAAATGTAGTTCCTCGATTTATAAGTTTGTTTTGTTATAAGAATTGTTATATTGTGAGTTTATGTAAAAAAGGAATAAGATTGCATATAGTGTGTAATAACTCATTTTTACTTCATTCAAAAGGTGTTGTACAAGAAAAGCAAAAAGAGGAAGGATATTTTGTTTATAGAATTATGATAGGTCTTTGTATGTGGGCGCGGGAATCTGCCTGACATAGCAGATACGTAGGGACACATTGCATCTTGTCATGAGCGAAGGAGGTTATGCGTGTGTCGGGCCGTCTGTTTAGCGTGCAACGCCCTTGTTTCTTTTTACACCTTTGAAAGAAGTAAGTTGTTTTCTTTAAATGTCAGTTTGATAGTAAAGATTGTAAGCTTTGATACAATATGTTTATGAAATGTTTTATGTCCTTCAGGAGAGGAAAATAAGGATTATTTTGGAAGAAGAATGTACTTGATTTTGTACTTGACAACTTCCGTTACTCAGAATAGTGTGTCTTCATAGGGATATGGTATCCAGTTAATCAAATTACATCGATCGTTTAAATAAATGTTATTACATTTATTCTATATGATGTTTAGAGAAATTGTCATTTAAATGGTTAGTGGTTAACGCCTACCTGTATTTAGTGCGTGAATTATTGATTGTAATGATTTCGCCGTTGAGGGCGAATGATGTTAATATAGTGATAAAGATGGCGGCGCCCATGGAATCTTTGTATGATAATTTAATTGATGAGTTACTTGATGTAATATGTTATTAGTATACTATAAGGATGTTTTAATGATTTGTTATAGACGACATGCTAGCGAGGTTTGCTGGAAGCTGTCATATTGTGGTCTAGCTGGGACTGTGTTGTCTTTTGGGAGCCGGGAGCTGCTCCGGCTTGTATCTTCAGAGACCTTGGGTAGGAATTATAATACGTTATGATTTAATACATACATTGTTTAATTGGTGTAATGTTGTTTATTAATGCATTTTGAATATGTACTTTCATATAATATGTGTTAACTAAAGACAATGATATTGTCTTAATTATTATATTATCATTGATGTAGACTACATTAATGCCACAGTTTATGTAATACTGTACGCCAACAGTGTGATAATTTACTGTCTGTTTATACCTCGCCCACATTGTTGTATACTATGTATCAGATATATGTTGATAAGAATCTATACTTGTCTTGTATTTATGTTTGGCACATCTGATTGATTTGCAGGGTTTTCTTTTACCGCTGATATATGCTGATGATCTACAAATAAATGGGCTCATCACCCAACCTACCATCACGCTGCTCTCAAGTTCTTTATTGCTGTCTTATCCGTACTACGATAATAAAATGATTATTGGACCATGTGGATAGTAGACGGGCTGGGTGTAGACTATATGGAAAGTATACGGACTCGACCAAACGGCTATAAACCGTCACCCTCTACTCTTGAAGGTATCAAGTACGAAACCCACTTTTAGGAACATCGTGTAAAGTGTTTCTTAAACGAATTACCGGAAACATGAATGCGGTAATAAATAACGGGGAAAAGGGAAATGAGAAAATTGACGGATAACAAAAAAGTGGAAAATATGTCCATCGAATATGTAATGTGTCTAGTAAATTTTCCTCTACTGAAAATTGAATATAGATTGGATATGATTAATTATAAATCTTTTAATTAAAGTGCACCAATCACCAAAACAAGATTTGCTTTTTATGTTACGGATACCCTATCGCTATACTGTATTTAAAATCTGAGCTTAAAATATTACTTCTAAAATGAGATCTTGCAATTTGAATACCGCTTAATAAATACACACACAGCTTGTTAAACTAGTTGACGTACGCGTAAGCACTCACATAGAACATAATTATAGACAACAACGCACACGTAAAATAATGCGACGGTAACGGATTGGACGGATAACAAAAAAGTTGAAAAACGGTCGAATATGTAGAGCGTCTATAATTTCAAAAGTGTATTTCCCTTTCAAAGGATTCGATATAATTAGTTATAATCTGTGGATATGATTGGTTATCAATCTGCTCGAAGTCGAAAAGCAGAAGCTAATAGGGACTTTTAGATTCTGCGGGACGAGAACGTGGACTGCCCTTTTAAGGCAATCTGACGTCACATTGCCTTAAAAGGGCAGTCCACGTTCTCGTTGTGCAGAATCTAAAAGTCCCTATTGATTCAATGAGCACTACCGACTTTGAAGCGGAGAAAAGGGGTAAATGCCCACCTTTGACAAATTTCTATTTTATTTTATTGAGCAAGGATCCAGGAGAGCACCAGCAGAGGGTGGGGGGGGCGATCGCCTGACCTCCACCAATACCTAAACCTTGTTCACGCCATTCATCACCACCTATATCCGTAAAGCGCTTAGGCACATTGTTGGATCGATGTGTTGAGCACTATATAAACACGGAATATTATTATTATTATTATTATTATTATTAACATCACCACCATCATCACTGACGTGATCACCGACCAATAGAAAGATAGATAGATAGTTTATTGGTTTCCACAATATCTCATTTTACAAAGAGTGTAACAACATATTGAAAATGATTATAACATACATACATACAATACCGGTACACACTATTCAGAATATTGTCCATTGAGTTGAACTTAAGAGATATAGTGGCGGAGCCTATGGAAAAGCAGAGCTTGTTGTGGATAGGCCCCTCAAACTACAAATGACATAACTAACTAAAATAAAGTTTATAAAATACGAATATACGCTAAAACAGAGAAAGGAAGATTACAGCGATACATGAGCCGATACTCACAATTAACTACACAAGACAAGGGAAAGGAAAGGGAATAGCACTACCATCGGTGTCACCTTTGACCGCACATCCACCAATTGAAACAAACTAATATAGTCCTCCGATTTGTCACCACAACAAAGAATTGTTAAAGGTAATGCAACGTTTCGGTAAATCTTGAAAATTGGATGAGTATATAGTAATTCTTTAAAATGTTGATATGTTTGGATGCCCCTGTGGATGTAGTATGAGCATTAGAAAATTTAGTCCTTAAAACACTTCTTCTTTCGAGGAATTGAATAATCAAAATTTACCGGTGCTCCTGGTAAATTTCGAATATTTCAAACAGCGCCTAAGGCCAGTCCAAGGTAGTTGCGACCAGGGATATGATTGCTGCAACCATGAAAATCTCAGAATATGCAGTTCTGACATATATTTTCCAAACGGGAATAGCAAATTGGTCGATTGTAGTCAAGAAACATTGTTTTAAAGCTAAAGTAATATCAGTCTTGAGAGGGAGCTATACAGCATAAGAGTTTATTATTTACAATTCCATCACTTTAGACTAGATTTCAACCGCGACGACGATCATCGAATATTGTAAAATCGCATATGCTTCCAATATGTTCATTTGCACCAAATTCATGACCCCATATCAAAACTTTGTATTACCTTTCATAATCGCCACCATTTGGCGTTTCATCACAAGAACGGAGAAGTGCAATAAAACAAAAAATTCATTTCGGTAGTTTTATATTGGTCTCAAGAGCATTAATACACAAAACCAGTACAGATACATAAAGAAAGCTAATAAAAGAACGTTCTTTCTGTTTTTTCTAATATGCTTAATCATATGTTAAAGTTGCTCAAGCGTGGGTATATAGAGGCGAGCATACGGGAGCGTAATACCCATTGGCTCAGTGTTAGGTTGTGATCGCCAAGTTGCCTATTTCACGAACGACTATTATATGTACCAACGCATGAACATCTTAAAAATGTATGATATTCGAGACTAACCCACGTGGACAAGGACATTGGTCAGTCCTGAAAACTACGGTCAAAATAAAATATCAACCAATCAATCAATTTATCAATATATAATATTTAAAATTAATCATTCAATTATACATTAAATAAATATATCAATCAATCAATTGATATATGAAGTCAATCAATTTATCAATCAATTAATATAATGAAGTCAATCAATCAATCAATCAATCAATCAATAAAAAGAATTTTTCATCCTTTAACGATGCTTGCAATACTCTTAAATTTTGATTCTATTTATTATTCATATTAACATCCAAGAACCTGGTAGAGTTGATGTGGTTATCATAGACGACAATGGTGTAAACTGTATAACAATGCCATCTTGTAGGTGGCTCGGTGCAAATCCATTTACAACCTTTCTTGTCAAAAAAAAGAATATTGATGCCCCTGTCACACCAACGAGACCGACACCAGGGCCCTGTTTCATAAAACTTGTTATCTATAACAACTGCTAAATTTCTATGACAAATTTGCTCTCAGCCAATCAGAAGCCATGATTTCAGTAGCTTATAAAAGTAGCTTGTAACTTGTTATTGATTTCAAGTTTTATGAAACAGGGCCCAGATTAAAGGTAAAGACCAGTATTGGAAACGCCCCAATTTCAAAAAATGAAATGGAAGCTCTCATTACCAATCATGTGAAAGAATATGTTTTGACTAATACATGATGATAACAAATTTGCCGGGAAACCGCCTACTTATTCATAATTTGGTAAATTTGTTTCTCTCATGGTCTGTGAGAGATATAGGGTAGTCCCATATACATCTTTCTGTGTATAGTGCTTGTAACTTTACGAAGAATGGGCCAAATTTCTTATCATTTTGATGATTCCAGAACCTTGCAGATGCTAGATGCTAGATGATCAACCTTTTCTGATCGATTCCACAACGTTTCTTTCACGATGCAATCGCATGACCATAACTGGTCTTTACCTTTAAACAAAAACTTACATTACACCAAAAGGTGATGAGCGATGAGTAACTGGCAATATCTTTAGGACGGGAAGTAGATTCTATAGTGATGGTCCACTAAAATAATATTTCTTTGGAGAAAAGTTGTTTTAACAGAGGGTAAATGAAACTTATTTGAACTTCTACTTTCATAAGAATGAATTTCATCATTTACAAAGAACGTCTCATTGAATTAAAATAAACGTAAATTATGAAAGTTGCATATGATATAGAGACTTCACGTTTAAAATGTTCAATCGTTTATGCAAACATGCACTTTGAGAAAGAAATGGAGAATTTATTATTGCACGAACTGCCTTTTTCAGTTAAACCACAAAGGAAATTACTGATGGAAAATCGAAGCTCAAATCCGTTATTAAATTGACTCATATATTATCGGTTTTACATGGTTAGGTTTAATAGTAAATCTCATAACTTAAAAGGAGGGATTCAGTATTAAAGTGGGAGCATAACAAATAAAATAGAAAGGAAATAATAGCACAATTTCCAGCTCCCTTTAAACTCAATCCACGACTATTACGAGATGGTACACGGCCATTAAGTGAAGGTCTGGAGTTCCATAGACTTTCTTTTAGCAACTCATCGGGAACGGCCGAAATCCAATCAGGAGTGGATATTAGACAAGAGTCCAGTTCGAGATCGGATAAAGATACAAGATTCTTGTTTTCGTGGTGAGAAGGAGTCACACAGTTCACGCCCTGGACGCCAGATTGCAAAAGCCATCTCTGGAGGGTTGTCAATTCGCAGTCGCAGTGCCAAGGGTTTGGGTCGAGGTAGATCCTTTTGGAGAGTAGAGGAAAACTGGATGGTTGAAGGGTCATCAAACGATTTCCACCTAGCCGAATAGTCAAGCTACTGCGTTTGATAAAAGCTGATTGTGCTATGAACTCAATTTGATTATGCTCGAGATTGATTTCATCAATACTTAAACATGATGTAAATGCATGTTGTGGAACGCCCTCACTGAAATTATCCTGAAGATCGATAAAGCGTACTCCTGACAATTTTTCAAAAGGGTTTCCAGAAAGTGAGTCAATTAGGTTATGACTCAAGTCGAGATTTCTGAGCAAAGGGGCATCGATTGAGGGTAAGACGGTTATTGCATTGCAGCAAAGTAGAAGAGAATATCTGAGGAATGGCAACGAAAACTGCAGAGACACATTGGGCTGCTGCCGAAATAGCGTCACATTGTTCATTGTAATATCCGAAGTCGAAAGGTTATAGCTATCAACCGTAATATCAGAACTTCTTAGTAGCGTATGTGAAAGTGAAAAAGACTGGAGACTCGATATGATATCTGAGGAAAGTGATTTTAATGGATTTCCTTGAAGGTAGACCTTCTTTAACATACTGCAATCGTTAAAGGCGTTTACGTTTATGGTAGTTATCTTGTTCCATCCAGCGTGTAATTCCCTCAACCAACACACCGTCTCGCAAAATAAGTCAACTTCTGTGCATTTCCTATTTTCAGGCAAATAATTGATATTATTATGGGAACATGTAAATACTTTTGTTCTTGTAGGAAGGGATATGTTATGCAATCGGTTATGATCGACAACAAACTGCTCTAACTTCTTTCCAATCCAGTCTGGATGATCAATGCTTGTAATCAGATTGTGACTAACGTCCAATTCAAATAACTCTTCAGCCGAGCTCATGTTCAATTGATCCAATGACTTTAGTGTGATGTTTTGTAGGATGATGCGACCGTATTTAGAAATATCTTGAGCCGAAATTCTGTTGATTTTGTTTGAACTGATATCAATGTCGAGCCAACTTTCCATATGTCCGAACTTAACAATTTCAATATCATTATATTGCAAATCTAATTTGTGTAAGAGTGGCAAATGGGTTACGTCGGGTGATGCGATGAGTTTGTTATGATTCAGTTTGAGCATGGACAAATTTGGAGAACCATCAAATGCACCCAGTACAATAAACTTTATTTGATTATGGGAAAGATCGAGAAACTTGAGTTGACCCAACTGAATAAATTCATCCACACTATCGAGATAATTACCAGATATGTAAAATCTATGTAATTCCGCATTCTGATTTAAAGCAGTCCAATTGACGGTCCAAATCTTGTTATGGGATAGCCATAAAGAACTAAGGCTCGACAGGTTTCTGAGGAAGTTCGTTTCGCCTATCTGATTGCTGACCAGATTTAGATAACTAATTTGCATAGACGGGTTATCAATCCCACACCAATCGTCATGCTTGTTTCTTAGGATGATAAATTTAGTGATATTATTGTCCCGAAAGTCTATATTCTTCAGCATAGGAAATGAACAAGGGCTAAGGATTAGGTCTCCTCTTAGATCAGACTGTTTGATACTGAGTTCTTTTAAGTTTGGAGCTTATGGAAAGTCATTAATGTCGCGAATTAAAGAATGTGTAATGTGTAATCTTTCGAAGAAAGTCACGTTCGTGTATAAAAGGTCTCTTATGGAACTAATTCCAGTACCGCTAAGTTTAAAGCGAGTTATTTAACTGGAGGAGGGTTCGGGTAAGATTGTCTCGTTTGCAAGATCTAATTCTAATAACGTCATGCTCTTAGGCCAGTGTAAAATCTGTATCACATGGAAAGGGTTACCTGATAAAATAAGGTATTTGAGGCGAGTCAGGTTAATTAGATCAGGAAGCAACCTGATAAAGTTTTTACTAACGTCAATAAAAATGATGCGATGAGCCGACTTCATTTCATGAATATCGAACACCCGGAGATTGGATGATCTAGCCACAACATTGCTTACAGGAAGTGTTAGGTTCGATAGACCTACAATGAAATTGTTCGACAGGCTGATTTGAGCTTCATGTGCGCTGTTGAACGTGGATACCTGTTGGCAGTCACAATTTATCTGTTGAATGAAATTAAAGTCAAGATTGAGGCTCCAAATAGATGGAATTGCAAAGATATCGACTAATGAATTTTCACTTAACTGGAGTATGGACAGCCGAAAAAGTCCATAAAACGCTCGTGGCTCTATGGTCGATATGAAATTTGCTTTTAGGCGCAGAACGGTTAGGGTCGACAAGAGGTAGAAGGCATCATTTTCGATGGTGGTGAGCAAGTTACGAGATAGGATGAGATTTTCTGTTGTTTGTGGAAAACGATCTACTGCAGGGACGGACGTGAGATACCGAGTGTTGCAGTCGACTTCATTAAACATCGAACAGGTACATGTCTGCAGGCATACGGAATGGTCCAGCCCGGGCGACATGAATGCAGGAGAAACAAGAAACCATAGGAAAAGCGTAAGGCGAAGGCCCTCAAACCTGAAGGGATACCACGGTTCCATTGTAAACTGAGTATCATTCAATCAAAACACTGAACTGATCCACCAACTCAAAGTGCTTGGAGAATCTGTTCTCACGTCCTTTATACAATTGTATCAGCAATTCTAAGGGGAGTTGATGATGATGCTAATGCAATTTAGACCGATCTGATCAGAGGCCACTGCTCATTCCAGTTAATCAATTCATATTCAATCCGAGAATTCTCTCCTTATATTTAAATTAATATCACGAAGATAATCCGAAGTCGGTTATAGCCCTTCTTATAAAGAGACTCGTATGAAATTTAAAAACAATCATTTAAAAAAACATATTATTATTGGACGATGAAGTGGACGGGTCAAAAATGCCCTCTCGAATATGTAATTTATCATTCCAAAAGTAATTGTCCTTAGATTAGGATTAGACTAGGATTAGATTTGATGAGTTCTAATCTAAAAATCGTTGGAAGTTCTATCTGCAATAAGGGAAACAACTCTTATCTACTAAGTATAAGCACTAGAGTATTTGAAAGGAAGGAGTGCTTATAATACCTTCTGACCGATTTTCTTTTAATTATATAGGTCGCCGATCATTTTCATTTACTAATTTGAAATTCGACAAACCCTAATTTGCTCCTGAAAATCAACATTTAAACCGAAAATGTTAATGGGTGACGGTTATATTAGGTATTAAGTTATGGAAAAAATGCTTTTCTAAACAACTTTTTTTTAATTGAGGGAGGGAGCTGGAGTTCCGCTTTAACACTTCGAACAGAAGAAACAAATTATCCTCTGAAAACGATCTTTTTTTTCTCTAGGACAAGTTCAGTTACGGGCCGGACTTTGTTGCGTGAAAGGTACCCCTCTACCTGATATTTTGGGAACACGAATGGACGCTTGTTCAGAAACCTATCTCAAATCTGACCCGTAACTCCGGCGTGAAGATAAAAACATACCGAAAATGAAGTAAATATTCATTAAATGTCAAAATAAAGATCATGAGTTAAAGTCGTTATGTTTATTACCTGTTTCGTGTCAATTTTCTTGTTATTTTTGGAGTATTTTTCGGAAAAACGTTGATATTAGTATCAGTGGCGGATCCAGGAATTTCTTACCGGGGGGGGGGCACAAAATGGCATAATCGGGCCGGAAAATTTCGCAACGACTCAGTCGGCCGCTGAATAAGCGGGGGGGGGGGAGTGGGGGCTAAGAGGACATATATCTTTCTTTCTTTTTTTTGGTCTCAAAAATAATCGCAACGACTCATCCAGCCGCTGAATAAGCGGGGGTAAGAGAACATATATTTTTTTTCTTTGGTCCCTAAAAAATCGCAACGACTCAGCCAGCCGCTGAATAAGCGGGGGGGGGGGGGGGGAGGTAAGAGCACTTTTGATTCTTTTTTTTTTGCTCCCGAAAATTTGAAAATCGCGTCGGCCGCAAATTCGGTCAGTAGGGGGGGGTTGAGCACTAATTCATTTTATTTATTTTTTGCCGGAGGGGCACGTGCCCCTCTCCCCCCCCCCCTCGATCCGTCCCTGAGTATACACTTTTTCACAGGTTTCACGGCAAACTGCTGCACAATACATGCAGGGAGGTTTATCCCTGCTAATATCAGGGTGAACAAAATGTACGTGAGCTGTGGTGTGAGGGGATTTTTTATTGGGGGAATGGGGGTGTCTGTGTGTTTGTGAACATTTCTGGTTGTTCTGGTGCATATTTGGTTTGTATAGTTTTCCACATCCCAAAATATAATCAGATCACTGGCACCTTTAACGTTTTGCATACACCAAGCCATAATTGAGCCTTTGGTGAGGTATAATAACTTTAGTCTAGATCCATTATTACACTAAGTTAGAACAGGTGATTTCATGCATTTAAGGAGTATGACTCCTTTGATTTGATCTCATCATATAACCCCCAAATGTAATCATCTGTTCCCTTTTCCATTATGAACATATCCTGAAAGTTAGGCCTAATATATTAATAATGAAACAGTGACAAGCTGAGGTGACCGTGTAACGTTACTGTCTCACCCATACATACACACAGCAATTAACTAGACAATCAAGTACTTCGTTAAATCTAGGCCCAGGCGCGGATCCAGGATTTCTTAGGGGGGGGGGCCCACTTTTTTTTTTGGTCCGAAAAAAAATCGTAACGACTCAACCAGTCGCTAAATAAGCGGGGGGGGGGGGGGGGGGAGGGAAGGACACTTTTTTTTTTGGTCTCGAAATTTGAAAATTTGACATTTTGTTCCGTTGGGGGGGGGGTGAGGTCACCTTTTTTAGGTCAGCCAAAAAACAACAAAAAAATCACAGAAAAGGGGGGGGGGGTTGCTCCAAAATACACACATAAAAAACCGAAGGGGGGAGGGTCAACCCCCTAACCCCCTCCCCCCCCCCCGCCCCTTCCGTACGTGCCTACTCGTCTGAAAATAGTTTTTTCCCCTCCCGCGCGAAGCGCGGAAGCTTTTACGTTTCATTAAATCATTAGAAAAAGAAGACGATTCGTTGTACAGTTTTTTACTCTTAATGCTCGTCTTAATTCATCCCCCTCTCTCGCGCAAAGCTCGGAAGCTTTTACGTTTCATTAAATCATTAGAGAAAGAGGACGATTCGTTGTACCGTTCTCGACTCTTAATCCTCATCTGAATTCAGTTTTTCCCTCCTCCCTCCCGCGCGAAGCGCGGAAGCTTGTACGTTTCATTAAATCATTAGAGAAAGAAGACGATTCGTTGTATCGTTCTCGAAAATAATCCTCGTCTAAACACAGCTTTTACGTTTCATTAAATCATTAGCGAAATAAGACGATTCGTTGTACCGTTATGACTTTTAATCCTTGTCTAAATTCAGTTTTCCCCCCGCTTCGACGTTTCATTAAATTATAGAAAGAAGACGATTCGTTGTACCGTTCCGGAAAATTATCCTCGTCTGAATTAAGTTCCCCCTGCCCTCCCCCGCGCGTAGCGCGGAAGCTTTGACGTTTCATTAATTCATTAGAGAAAGAAGACGATTTGTTGTACCGTTCTCGACTCTTTAATCCTTGTCTGAATTTCAAATATGTTCTTTGTCTATTCCCTTTTCTTCCTACGTCCTCTTCCTTTACACTCCTCTCTTTTTTGGCCGGCGTTTATTGGGAGACCACCCCACTGCCCCCCTGGCTACGCGCCTGCTGTCAGATGAACATATCGTCCCTATTTTCACGAAGTGACGGTAGTGAGGAAAATCGTCACACAAAGTGAATGCAATTTAATTACGGTCAGATGAGCATTATTTTGATACCTAATTGTTACAATGGCAGGTCACTAATTGGCTTGGGGTTCAGGGGGCGGAGCCCCGGAATCTCAAGGGTTTTAGGCACTCAATTACGGTCAGATGAGTATCGAGGGGCCCGCATAAGGGCTCTTGGTTGGGTCCAGGGGGCAGATCCCCCAGAAGCTCAGGGGTTTTAGGCGTTTAATTACGGTCAGATGAGCATTTTTGATACCTTATTATTCGTGACACTAGCAGGACACTATTTGGCGTGGGGTCCAGGGGGCAGAGCCCCCAGAAATCAGGGGTTTTAGGCATTAAATGACCGTCATATGAGCATCTAAGGGCCCGCCTTAGGGCCCTAGGTGGAATCCAGGGGGCAGAGCCCTTAGGATTTTAGGCATCAATTTTAATCATGGTCAGATGAGCATATTTTGATACCCCATTATAATGTGACACTGGCTGTTAACTATTTTTTCTTTCTCGCTCTCTTTCTTTCTATTTCTCTTTAATATACTTTTTCAAAGGAAGTGTGGGGGGAGGGGCTCGAGGATCCCGATCCCCGCCGTTCCGCGGGCCCTGATATGTAGGCATCTCAAGGAGCATTTTCTTGCCTGGCTGTAAATTTAGGAATTTGTCATTTTCCAACAAACGCATGAAGTTAGGAAAATTATCTCATTTCAGCATTATTTGTTAACCACCGTTATGGAATTATAAATAAACCACGTTTGAATTCGATTTCTCCAACCCCCCCCCCTCCCCTATCAGTATGCCAGTGCCCCCCCCCCCCCCCCTCCGATCTACACCTTGTTGGCGGGAAAATTGCAACTGATATCCCCCTTCTTTTCTTTTTTTCTTACTATTTTGTCCTTCCCTTTATCTCCTCTTTATCTTTTTTCTTTCCCTTTCCTTCCTTCTCTTTTATTTTTTTTATTGGGTAGGGGGGAGGGGAAGGGGGGCAAGTCCTTATCCCCCCCCCCCGATCTTCTTCTTCCCTCTTTTCTTTTCTTCTTCCTCTTCTCTTTTTCCCTTTCTCTCCTCTTTCCCTTCTTTTCCTTCTCTCTCTCTCCTTTTTTTTTTTTTGTTGTTGCGGGGGAGGCACGCTCGGCCCCCCTGGATCCGCGCCTGTCTAGGCCTAGACCTAGGCAAAGTAGACCCTACGTTAGGGCTAGATCTAGCATATAGCTGCATGCTATGCTATGAGCAGCTTCGACTTGTGTCACGCGCGTAATACTACTAGTATCTTTGCAGCTCAGTCATGAATATTCATGATGCGTATACATCTAACAAATCAAGAGACATGATTTTAAGCTCATAGGTAAACCTGTTTGGGGGAAAAAGTTAGGGGAACAGGAGTCCAGAATTTGGCCTATTTTAATTTTAATGATCTCCATCACAGCGACCTCCCTGGCCCCTACTTGCTGCAGACCGAATATGATGTGATCCCCGAATGTCTACGCCCGTCGAAAGGCTGGGCGTACGAGTTCGTTGGTGATGCCATGTTTCGTGGCTTGAAGCAAGTTAGTGTAGAGAATATTAGAAATGTAGAGACAAAATGTAATAACCGGCCAGATTCTGGACTACAGATGGTCCAATATTTAATTCCGGCGACTTATATCTACGACTTTATTGTATGATTTTGTTTGTATCAGAAGCCCGGAGTGGGGAGTACTCACAATCAAGACAAACTGGGATGCAGAGGCGGCAGGGCGACTTACAAAGTGGGGGGCACCAACAAAAAAGGACACTTTCTGGGGAAAAGGGCACAAAGTGAAAATATACAATTTGTTAGACATTGGTATATACCCCTATATTGTGATTACATTATCAGGGATGATTTCAATATGTGTTTCTCTTTATACATCATATAAGATATTGCTAAAGCATCTACTTTGCAGTTGGGTGTGATGGTCTGAAAATTAATTTGCGAGAGAGTAAAACCAAATCCTGATCGGGTTATAAGCACATTCTCATAATGGAAGACTGAAAAGACCTTTGGTAATAAGATCTTTAACTGCGAGCGAGCTTTGGGGGATTGCTCTTAGTCGCTTGAAATTAGGGGCATGTTTAATGATGAAAGGAAAAGGGGACACTTATCGAAAGGCTTAAGACACTTATTAGAAAAGAAAATGAGCACGTGTAATTATCAGAGGTGAAAATGGGGCACTTCTTACACCTAAAAGAAAGAGGCACGCACCAGGGATGAAAAGGGATTTTATGAGAATGGGAAATGGGCATTTGTCGACGCTAAAGAGGCACCCATCAAAAATTGAAAAGGGGCGCTTACTAGAGATTACAAAAGACACTTATTAGAATGGAAAATGGACATTTATTGCAGAGGAAAATGGGAACTTGTCAAAGGAAAAGGGGTACGTGTCAAAATAAAAGGGGCACTTATCAGAGGTGGAAAGGTGAAGGGGCAATTTTATAAAAACTAATAGGGGCACTTGCCAAAGTAAAAGGGGCAGTTTTGGGGTAATTGAATAAGTGAGGGCACTGTGCCCCCCCCCCCCTCCCCCCGGAGAGCCGCCTCTGCGGGGATGTGCCGCTCTTATGGGTCGCTTTTTCACAAATATTACTAAACATGGGTCCGTTTTTCCAAAGTTTTCCAAAAAATGTAGGGTGTTTGCATGGCGAACATCCAAAATATATTTCGCGAAAAATCCCTAAAATGGGTACCTTTTTCTGCTAAAATGAACCTTTAAAAAGGCTAGGGGTTTCTAGGCTTGAGTGGCACACCCCGTCCAAACAAAATCTGAGTACCCATCCCCCCCCCCCCCCTCTCTCTCTCTCTCTCTCTCTCTCTCTGGGAACTGGTGGCAGTTTCACACCGGTGAGGACATGCCAGGACGGGTGGGAACCCTGCAGTGACTGGTCGAAGGATGTCGGGAGTACCGTGTCGTCAATCGCCCTCAATGCTGTCACGGTGGCATGGTTTTCTGCTAGGGTTTGCTTCCTTAGCCTTAGATCCTAAAGAAAACCTTAAACGTAATGCAGTGGTATACATGCATGGCTAGGGGCGCCAAACCCCATGGGGTATTGGTATACCCGCATACCTAGCTAGTACTAATGATATTTTCTTTTTTATATTTTTTACTACAAAGATGATATTTTAGTGTCTGATAATTTAATTTATTATTTGTGTCCAAAAAAGTGATGTATTAAGTTGTCAACTTTGTCGAATTTTGCCAGTTTTGCCAATTTGACCATATTTTCTGGCAGGTTTTCCGGTAATTTTGCGATATAAAAAAAAATGGTATAAAATCACAACGCAATGACCGATTTCAATTCTGTTTTTTGTTTTTTGAAGCTTTCATAAAGTATGATCATTTGCAACCATCAAATAACATGAGTTTGTTGTAATTATTTTTGGTGTGCTTTACCTACTACTAGTAAAGGTAGGACAGACATGGCCTACCTGCCCTATTTTATTACAACACGTAATGTATGCGCAATTCGTATTCTGACTATTGAAATACAATTATTCGTAACAGGTGAATGAAATAATTCGTATCAAGGCACTTTTAAGTATAAATGTGGTTACATTTCGCCAGGCCTTGTCTTGTGTCACACAACCTATTCTTGCAAGAGCAAATGACCCGGAAGCACATACATGACACGTCGGATCACCTCATAACCGACAAGAAATTGTTGGCCAAGTAATGGACGTAAAAAGACGCCGGGAGATTCGATGTATCTTCTAGAAAATTGATCGTTGATCAATTATAATTGGTTTCCTAAATCTAACTGGGTCAGATGCGAGGATTAAAATTGTAATTGCACGTATCAAAGGATTAGGTGATTTGGCTTGAAACATAATATATGAAATAATTCAAAATTGGAATTATTTCCATTACTGGTATTACTTTAAATCTCCATATATCTTCCTGAGCCTCTAAGCAAATTACAATTATTTTCATTATGGTTTTTTATTATTTGTTATTTGTTATTTGTTTTTTTTGTGCCTAATTTGCCTTGGGCTTCTTTTTTTTTTTCTTTTCTATTTTAGTTTGGTTTGGGGTGTTTTGGGGTTGTGTTCATTCTTGTAGAAGTGAATATTTTTTCAGTCTTGTGCCTCCCCCTCCCGCGCCGCCAAGAAACCATTGGGAATGCATATTCTCCATTGCAAGAATGTGGGGTATCGTCACATGGTGAGATCGGCAAAGTACCCCCCCCCCCCCCCTCCCCACGTTTATGGACAGAGGAAAGAATAGATACATCTCCGTTTCACAAATCCTGGAAACAGGCCTGTAAAAATCAACCTTCTCTAGGGTTAGCCACATTTTGTCGGCTTATGGAAAGACTTTTTTTTCTTAGGACATAATGTTCTTACATGGATTTAACTCTTGTTCACGTCTCCTGTACTTTGTATGAGTTTCTTTTAATAATTCCTCAATTTTATCTCTACCCCCCCCCCCCCCCTCTCTCTCTCTCTCTGTATATATATATATATATATATATCACATTTTCGTTTCTCTTCCTCTTTTTTGTGGTTTATATATCTCCCCCACTATGAAACATCACTTTCTCTTCCTCACTCTCTCTCTCTCGCTCATCTCTCTCCCCCTCCCCGTCTCTCTCACTCTTTTGCTCACCCCCACCCCCCCCCTTCCTCTATCTCGCTCCCTCCGTCTCTCTCTATCTCTCACTCATAATTCTTCCCATGGTAAAATAAAAAAGAAATCATGAGACACAGATTGAACTATACATGTACATTTAGTACGTAATGACTTTTTTAATTTGAAGATATGTTTCCATCTTTCTTAATTTTAAGCGTTGGAGACGAAACTATATGACTTTCATGATATTTTAGATGACTGGCAAGAACATAACGTTATTTAAACTAACTCCCTAAAATGATTTTTTTTTTTTTTTTTTTTTTTGTCCTTTTACTTCTTTGATAGATTTAAATGACACAATAAATAGCATTGATTAATAAATTTAGAAGAGAGACTTATATTTTAGAAAAGAAAATGACAAGCTCTATGTATCAATTGAAAATGATCTACGAACCATGACACATGGTATGAAGTTAGGGGCAAAAAAATTACATCAAACGCCTTGTACGGATTAAGAATAATTTTGTGTCTGTGACAACTAAATTTAATTGTCATAATTTTATAAAGTTGTTATATTTCAAAACATAGTTCATGAAGGTGAGAAATAAAACAAGAATTGGGGGCCTAAAGTATAGCCTACAAGATATTAAAGTAATTATCTTTTCAGAATTGAATTCAAGGGCGGCGATCCCCGGGGTTTGGGATTGGATTCTAGGCCCTCTTTCATAAAACTTGTTATTAATAACAAATGCTAAATTTCTATGACAAATTTGCTCTTAGGCAACCAATTTCCATGACTGCAGTAGCTTTTAACAGTTATTTTAACTGGTAATTGGTAACAAGCTTTATGAAACAGGGCCGTGGTTACAGCATACCCAAAAACTTTCCAAGCATAAAACCTTTGAGTGGTCGAGTTTTTTTGTTTTTTGTGTGTGTGCCACATATAATGATGGTAAATGAAACTTATTTGAACTTCTTGTTTCTTCTTGAAAATGACTAAATTGTGCCAGTTGTATATGATAGAGACTTCACATCTAAAATATTCAATCGTTTATACAAGGGTGAACTACGAGCAAGATACATGTATGGAGAATTCGTTATAGCACGAACTGCTTTTTCTGTAAAACCACGATTGAAAATTACTGATTGAAAATCGAAGCTCAAATCCGTTATTAAATTGACTCGTATAATATAGGTTTTACATGGTTAGATTTAATAGTAAATCTCACTACTTAAAAAGAGGGATTCAGTAAGTGGAGCATAACAAATAAAATAGAAAGGAAATGATGGCACACCTCCCAGCTCCTTTTAAACACAATCCACGACTATTACGAGATGGTACAAGGCCATTACGTGAAGGTCTGGAGTTCCCTAGACTTTCGTTTAGCAACTCATCAGGCACGGCCGAAACCCAGTCAGGAGTGGAGCTTAGACAAGAGTCCAATTCGAGATAAGATAAAGATACAAGATTCTTGTTTTCATGGTCAGAAGGAGTCACACAGTTCACGCCCTGGACACCAGATTGCAAAAGCCATCTGCGGAGGGTTGTCAATTTGCAGTCGCAGTGCCAAGGGTTTGGGTCGAGGTAGATCCTTTTGGAGAGTAGAGGAAAACTGGATGGTTGAAAGGTCATCAAACGATTTCCACCTAGCCGAATAGTCAAGCTACTGCGTTCGATGAAAGCTGACTGTGCTATGAACTCAATTTGGTTATGCTCAAGATTTATTTCATCAATCCTTAAACATGATGTAAATGCATGTTGGGGAACGCCCTCAATTAAATTACCCTGAAGATCAATAAAGCGTACTTCTGCCAATTTTTCAAAAGGGTTTCCAGAAAGTGAGTCAATTCGGTTATGACTCAAGTCGAGACTTCTGAGCAAAGGGGCGTTGATTGAGGGTAAGACGGTTATTGCATTGCAGCAGAGTAGAAGAGATAATTCGAGGAATGACAATGAAAACTGCAGAGACACATTGGGCTGCTGCCGAAATAGCGTCACATTGTTCATTTCAATATCCAAAAACGAAAGGTTATAGCTCTCAACCGTAATATCAGAACTTCTTAGCAGCGTATGTGAAAGTGAAAAAGACCAGAGACTCGCTATGATATCTGAGGAAAGAGATTTTAATGGATTTCCTTGGAGGTAGACCTTCTTTAACATACTGCAATTGTTAAAGGCGTTTACGTCTATGGTAGTTATCTTGTTCCACCCAGCGTGTAATTCCCTCAACCAACATACCGTCTCGCAAAATAAGTCAACATCTGCGCACTTCGTATTTTCAGGCAAATGATTGATATTATTATGGGAACATTTAAGTATTTCTGTTCTTGTAGGAAGTGATATGTTATGCAATCGGTTATGATCGACAACAAACTGCTCTAATTTCTTTCCAATCCAGTCTGGATGATCAATGCTTGTAATCAGATTGTGACTAACGTCCAATTCAATTAACTCTTCAACCGAGCTCATGTTCAATTGATCCATAGACTTAAGTGTGATGTTTTGTAGGATGATGCGACCGTACTTAGAAATATCTTGAGCTGAAATTCTGTTGATTTTGTTTGAACTGATATCAATGTCTAACCAACTTTCCATCTGTCCGAACTTAACAATTTCAATGTCATTATATTGCAAATCTAATTTGTGTAAGAGTGGCAAATGGGTTACGTCGGGTGATGCGATGAGTTTGTTATGATTCAGTTTGAGCATGGACAAATTTGGAGAACCATCAAATGCACCCAGTACAATAAACTTTATTTGATTATGGGAAAGATCGAGAAACTTGAGTTGACCCAACTGAATAAATTCATCCACACTATCGAGATAATTACCAGATATGTAAAATCTATGTAATTCCGCATTCTGATTTAAAGCAGTCCAATTGACGGTCCAAATCTTGTTATTGGATAGCCATAAAGAACTAAGGCTCGACAGGTTTCTGAGGAAGTTCGTTTCGCCTATCTGATTGCTGACCAGATTAAGATAACTAATTTGCATAGACGGGTTATCAATCCCACACCAATCGTCATGCTTGTTTCTTAGGATGATGAATTTAGTGATATTATTGTCCCGAAAGTCTATATTCTTCAGCATAGGAAATGAACAAGGGTTAAGGATTAGGTCTCCTCTTAGATCAGACTGTTTGATACTGAGTTCTTCTAAGTTTGGAGCTTGTGGAAAGTCATTAATGTCGCGAATTAAAGAATTTGTAATGTGTAATCTTTCGAAGAAAGTCACGTCCCAGTATAAAAGGTCTCTTATGGAAGTAATTCCAGTACCGCTAAGTTTAAAGCGAGTTATTTGACTGGAGGAGGGTTCGGGTAAGATTGTCCCGTTTGCAAGATCTAATTCTAATAAAGTCATGCTCTTAGGCCAGTATAAAACCTGTATCACATGGAAAGGGTTACCTGATAAAATAAGGTATTTGAGGCGAGTCAGGTTAATTAGATCAGGAAGCAACCTGATAAAGTTTTTACTAACGTCAATAAAAATGATGCGATGAGCCGACTTCATTTCATGAATATCGAACACCCGGAGATTGGATGATCTAGCCACAACATTGCTTACAGGAAGTGTTAGGTTCGATAGACCTACAATGAAATTGTTCGACAGGCTGATTTGAGCTTCATGTGCGCTGTTGAACGTGGATACCTGTTGGCAGTCATAATTTATCTGTTGAATGAAATTAAAGTCAAGATTGAGGCTCCAAATAGATGGAATTGCAAAGATATCGACTAATGAATTTTCACTTAACTGGAGTATGGACAGCCGATAAAGTCCAGAAAACGCTCGTGGCTCTATGGTCGATATGAAATTTGCTTTTAGGCGCAGAACGGTTAGGGTCGACAAGAGGTAGAAGGCATCATTTTCGATGGTGGTGAGCAAGTTACGAGACAGGATGAGATTTTCTGTTGTTTGTGGAAAACGATCTACCGCAGGGACGGACGTGAGATACCGAGTGTTGCAGTCGACTTCATTAAACATCGAACAGGTACATGTATGCAGGCATACGGAATGGTCCAGCCCGGGCAACATGAATGCAGGATAAACAAGAAACCATAGGACAAGCGTAAGGCGAAGGCCCTCAAACCTGAAGGGATACCACGGTTCCATTGCAAACTGAGTATCATTCAATTAAAAGCCTGAACCTTCTTGAGGTCTTGTGAGGTATCCTCAAACTTAAAGTGCTCGGAGAAGCTGTTCTCACGTCCTTTATACAATTTATTCAGCACTTCTAAGGAGAGTTACCCGTGATGCAAATACAGTTTAGACCATTCTAATCAGAGGACTGCTCATTCCAATCAATTAATGCATATTCAATCCAAAAAATTCTCTCATTATATTCAAAGTGACCTCACGAAGATAATCACAAGTTAGTTATAGCCCTACCATATAAAGAGACTCGTATGAATTAAGAAAGGACAAAAATACTATTGGACGGACGATTAAGTGGACCGGTCAAAATAATGCCCTCTCGAATATGTAATTTATAACTCTGAAAGTAATTGTCCTTTCAAAGGATTAGATGTGATTAATTTTAATCTAACAATTTCCGGAGATTTAAACTGTAATGAGGGAAACAAAAATTATCTACCCATTAAGAACTAGAGTACTTGAAAAGAAGAAGTGGTTTAAATCCCTTTCGACCGATTTCCTTCACTATAAGTAATACGGTTAATCTCCGCTGGGGGCATATGGCGTCGCCGCGAGCCCATTTATTCTATTGTTTTTTTAATGAGATCAGTGACCAAAGTTAAAGTGCAGCTATCTCCTCTTGAACCCTCCACTCGGGGTAACGGCGCCCGGTGCCTTCGTCCGTGGGAGAGTCTAGTAATTGGCTATACTCCGCCCGAGGTCCTAGCTCCTCCGTGTCGACGTCCAGAGCGAAAACAGACGCGGTATGCATAATGCATGATGTGCGTGACGACAGCGATGCGGCATGCATATTCAACATTACATCCGTATCAAAGAGCTACATGGCAAATGATAATCCACTCTCTTAATGTTATATAGCAAATGCACGATGCAACGGGTATGGCTATTACCCGGAGTTAAGCATCTTGCTATAGGATATGCTTTGTAGTCCGTATCAAAGAGCTACACGGCAAATGATGATCCACTCTCTTAATGTTATGTAGCAAATGCACGATGCAACGGGTACGGTCGGAGTTCAGCATCTTGCTATAAAATATGCTTTGTAGTACTGCGCTGCACAAGCCAGAGAGATACACGGGGCTTCCATCCACGTCTAAACTTAGAGACCTATTTCCATCATGAGCAGGGGCGTCGCCAAAGGGAGGGGGGGTGTAGGGGTGCGACACCCCCCCCCCCCCCTCCTGTCGGGATATTGTCGGTAAAATTGCGCTGCCGTCAGGAAAAAAAGATAAAAGGGGGAGGGAAAAAAGAGAGGGAAAGGGAAAGAAAAGAAAAAAAGAAAAGGAAAAGAAAAGAAAGGAAAAGAAAGGAAAGAAAAGAAAGGAAAAGAAAGGAAAGAAAAGAGAAGAAAGAAAGAGTAAAAAGAAGAAAAAGAGTAAAAGGGAAACAAAAGAAACGGAGGGGAAAGAGAGGAGAGAGAGGGGAGGTACATGTAAGAGCCTGAGGGAGGAGGAGTGGGAGTAAAAGAGAGAGGGGGTTGTTGGGTGGAGTCGTCTCGTCGAGGGAGCAAGAAAGACAAGGGTAAATATATTGCTGTGACGGGTCATCTGTGTCGGTGTTCTTGCTCGATCCTCGTGTACTATACCAATGCAGAACTTTGAAGTCGGTGAGATGTATATTGTCGGTCGGCCGACAAGTTTTTTTTCCCTACGAAGTGTGACTTTTTATCCGCTGCGAGGACTTCGAGAGTGACTAAAACTACAATACTTGTATTTTCTCGAAGTTCCACTTTCCTATAATATCAGCTAAAGTAATCAGAGGTTTAAAATTTTCGGGGAAACTAAATTCAAACGAGGTTTAAGAGTCAACAACGGTATGACGAATCGTCTTCCTTTCTCTATATTGTGATGAAACGCCAAAAATTCCGCGCTTCGCGCCTGAAAAGGAAACTGAATTCAGACAATTACGGCTTATTGAGAGTCGAAAACGGTACAACGAATCGTTTTCTTTTTCTAATAATTTAATGAAACGTCAAAACTTCCGCGCTTCGAGCGGGAGGGGGACAACTTTATTCAGATAAGGATTAAAAGTCGAAAACAGTACACCAAGTAGGGCTTATTAAGAGTCGAAAACGGTACAAACGAATCGTCTTCTTTCTCTAATAATTTAATGAAACGTCAAAGTTTCCGCGCTTTGCGCGTAAGGAGGAAACTGAATTCAGATGAATAGGGCTTAATAAGAGTCAAAAACGGTACGACAAATCGTCTTCCTTTCTCTATATTGTGATGAAACGCCGAAAAGGAAAGGGGAAAACTTCATTTAGACGAGTCGAGAACGGTACAACGAATCGTCTTCTTTCTCTAATACTTTAATGAAACGCCAAACTTCCGCGCTTCGCGCGGGAGGGGTAGAACTAAATTCAGATAAGGATGAGTCGAGTACAGTACACCGAACCGTCTGCTTTTTCTCATAATTTAATGAAACGTCAAAGCTTCCGCGCTTTGCGCGGGAGGGGGAGAAACTGAATTCAGACGAGGATTAACAGTCGAGAACGGTAAAGCAAATCGTCTTTTTTATAATAATTTAATGAAACGTCAAAGCTTTCGCGCTTCGCGCGGGAGGGGGGAAACTTCATTCAGACAAGGATTAACAGTCGAGAACGGTACAATAAATCGTCTTCTTTTCCTTATAATGTAAGGAAACGTCTAAGCTTCCGCGCTACGCGCGGGAGGCCTATCACCTAGCTACACCCCTAATGAGCGCTCTTTAAGTGATTCGCTTGCTCACTACCGCCCCTCCCTAAAATAAGATCCTAGCTCCGCGCCTGCATTAAAATATATCAGCTATGATGCTGACTAAGTTGACGAAATAATTCGTATATTTATGTCGTCAAGGAAAATTTGCGCATACGCAAGTACTATAGATAGTCCATAGGAAAAACAATATAGCCTTTGGCCCCGTGTTTATAGGGTTAAATTTGTAGTTATTAGACATTTAATTTTGTCGGTAATTTGTCGCTAGTTTTGTTGGTAATCGTTGGCCTCTACACCCCCCCCCCCCCTGAAAAAGGTCTAGCGACGCCCCTGATCATGAGTGCCGCGATTTTTATATAGTTTCCGTGAAAAGAGGTATGATATCAAAGCTTATTTTGTGATGTTTACTGAATTTTGATTATCATTTTTTAAAGGAAAGTTTTCACAAGAAAATCAAGAAAAACATCGTGACTGACAGTTCAGTTGCAAAGCTGCCGTGAGCCAACACATGTACGTACGTATACAGTGTGTAGTGCATGCTGCTGTATGAACTTTGACTGAGTGAGCTAGAGTCGAAGTCGAAGCGACTATGGAGGGACAAACATGCCAATATTCGTACAACTATTCGACTATATGTCTATCCATTCATACGACTATCTATCCATCCATTGAAGTACACGTGAACACAACAGCGTGTAGGCCGAAGTGTCCTAAAATCGTTGGGGGGGGGCATCTTATAATTTACATGCAGGCCCCGCGAAACGTTTTTCAAAGTAGAGGGGGGTCAGGTAGATCGTAGCAAGCGAAGCGAGTTGAGTGTAAATAGGCGTGGGGTCCACGGGGTTCAAGGGGCTGATCGGCTAGTTTGACAGTAGACTCATATTTAGGTACCGATTTTGAGTGAAATCAGTTGAGTTTTGTACAGTGGTGTTTGAAATGTTGAGAATCAGTTGAGGTCGTTTAAACAGTTTTTAATACACGGCCAGGGTAGTAATGCAGTATATAATTATGTGTGATTACTTTCGGGATTTGAAGCCTCTTTCACACCGGGCCATACGTAGAGTTGCGTACCGACTACGCCGACATGTCTATTTTTTTGCATACTTTCGGCGTAGACACTTGACGCAGAAAGTACGCTACAGTATGCCATGCCTACGCAACAGTACGCTACCCTACGCCAGTTCGACGAAGCAGTAAAAGCTTGCGCTCACAGTGAGCAATAATTGTAAGCAAACCGGTAAGCCAGGCCTATGTAGAGGTACGCAACCCTACGCCTGTCATACGCAATCGTATGCGTAGGTATGTCAATTGCATATACCGAAGTTACGTGGTGCCTATGTACAGGGTATGTAACCCTACGCCATCGTACGCCAGCCTACGCATAACCTTCGCAGGAACTACGTATTTTTCATTAATACTCTGCTAATTCCTGCGTAGTCGGTACGCCACACTACGCAACTCTATGCAGTTCCAGTGTGAAAAGGGCTTTAAAAGTACCGGTAGAGTTGGGTCGGGAACTTATGGTGTTTTCTAAATGGCAAATAAAGTTCTTTGTGGTTTGATTTAGAGAGTCTCGATATATCTAGTTCCCCCCCCCCCCCCCCTCCCTCTAGAATCCCGCTAGTTTAATTATATATAGGCTAGGTTTACTAAGAAAACTGTTCGAATTCGACAAACTCAAATTTGCTCTTGAAAACCAAGATGTAATGGAACATTTAATGCCGGACGGAACTATCAGGTATAAAGTTATAGAGACAATGCTTTGCTAGCAGCTTTTCCAAATACTTTTTTTTAATTGAGGGAGGGAGCTGGAGTTCCGCTTCAACAAAACACGGAATTGTCTTCTGAAAACGGTCTTTTTTTTCTCTAAAGGACAAGTTCTGTTTCAGAGAACACGCCTGATATCCTTGTTTGTTTGTTTTACTTGAGTGCTACGAAAGCATGTGTATGCTTTGTAAGTAAGCAACCAGGGGGACCGACGGCTCCGAGGGACGTGGTAATGAGGATTAATGCAAAGGGCACAACCGCATCGACTTGATTTCGAACCAGGGACCTGTCCGTTACAAAACCACTGCTATACCACTAAGCCATCACGCATCCTTGACTCGGCTGTCCGCTCGGTCGTTGGGGCCGTTGCCTAGAAACGCTATAGAGAAGCCTTACAGATCTGGACCCCGTTTCATAAACTTGTTATCAACAATAAATGTTATATATCTATGACATATTTTCTCTTTGGTCTAAAGTCTGCATCCACAGACTCTAATGTAACGCTGTAACATGATTATTACGGAAGATGACCTGTAGCCAGAATCTAGCCGGTTTAAATTTTAATGATCTCCAGCACCGCGATTTCCCCGGCCCCTACTTGCTGCAAGCCGAATATGACGTGATCCCCTAATTTCTAAACGTCCGTCGAAAGGCTGGGCGTACGAGTTCGTTCATACCGCCATCTTTGGCGGCTCCCAGGTCGAAAATCCCATAGAGACCAATAGAGACCATTAGAAAAATTCTATTGGTCTCTAATGGTTTCTGTTGGAGTCTGATGGTTTCTGTTGGACCCATAGATTGAATCCAATAGAGACCATTCAAACCATTAGAAACCAATAGAAACCAATAGCACCCATATAAACCCATAGAAATAGAAACCAATAGGACCAATAGAAACCAATAGGACCAATAGAAACCAATAAGACCAATATAAATCAATAGGATCAATAGGACCAATAGAAACCAATAGGACCAATAGAAACCAATAAGACCAATAGAAACCAATAGAACCGTTAGGACCAATAGGACCGATAGGACCAATAGAAAACCAATGAGACCAATAGAACCCAATGGGACCAATAGAAACCAATAGGTCCAATAGAAACCAATAGAAACCATTAGCTAAATCTATCTCATGCATATTCATGATTACTTTATACGTGTTCACAGAAAATTACATTTATCATAATTTGTTAAGCAACTTATGACAATGTACATCAATTTTGTGATTTTTATTTTCTTTCGGCAACTAATGACCAATAGATTATTTGTTTAATCATGTTACAATTTCATTAACGTTTTAGCAATAGATATATTGATTATAATGATTACTAACCAAGAAACAATTCATGTATGTTTATTATATAGAATAGTACAAGCTAGGGTGTCGATTTGTATCCGTGGTTGGGGGGATGATAGGTGCCAAAATATTTTCGGCAATGGATCAAAGCAATCAAGAGGTAGAAGCGTGTGCAAGTTGCACCCCTCCAAAGCGCGTAGCCAGGATTTCATTTTGGGGGGGGGCGGTAGTGAGCACGCGAAGCGCGGTCCCTAGGGGGTTGCGTGCAGGGAGGGGGAGCCCCCCCCCCCCGCGAAGCGCGGAAGCTTTGACCTTTCACTAGATTATTAAAGACAGAAGACGATTCGATGTACCATTCTCAACTCTTAATCCTTGTCTGAATTTATTTTCGCCCATTCCTGCGCGAAGCGCGGAAGCTTTGACGTTTCACTAAATTATAAGAGAAAGAAGACGCTTCGTTGGATCGTTCTCGACTCTTAATCCTTGTTTGAATCAAGTTTCCCTTCCTCCGCGCGTAGCGCGGAAGCTCTGATGTTTCATCAGATTATTAAAGAAAGAAGACGATTCGATGTACCATTCTTGACTCTTAATCCTTAATGTTTGAATCAAATTCCCCCTTCCCCGCGCGTAGCGCGGAAGCTCTGATGTTTCATTAGATGATTAAAGAAAGAAGACGATCCTATGTACCATTCTCGACTCTTAATCCTTGTCTGAATTCATTTTCGCCCATTCCTGCGCGAAGCGCGGAAGCTTTCACATTAGAGAAAGAAGACGATTTGTTGTATCGTGTCCTTCATGAATTCAGTTTCTCCCCTACCGCGCAAAGCGCGGAAGCTTTGACGTTTCACTAAATTATAAGAGAATAGAAGACGATTCGTTGGACCGTTCTCGACTCTTAATCCTTGTTTGAATCACAGAAGAAAATATCTAATGGACCAACAGAAACCCATAGAAGACATGGGTGGATGCTGGTCCAATAGAAGCTTTCTGTTGGTCCATCAGCATTTCTTTCTGTGGGTTTGTGTTGGTCCAATAGATTTTCTAATGGTTTCTGTGGGTCCATCACTTCACTTTCCCCATTGAAACCATTAGACACCAATAGCTCTAATGGTTTCTGATGGTCCAATAGGATCGGATCCTAATGGAATTTCGACCTGGGCTTGAATCAAGTGTAGAGACAGAATATTAGAACTGTCCAAATTCTGGACTACAGATGGTCTGACATTTTTTCCGGACCGGTTTTTATCAGAAGTGTAAAATTAGGATTGCAATTGGCTTCTATGTTAACTTGTGGACTAAGGTTACATTTAGGTATAATGTTGAGTCTTAGATTAAAGTTCAGAATTCGGAAATCCTTCGTTCAGACTACAAGAGTTCATCTGATGGGTATGCGAAGCGACAAAGACGTACCGCCTTCATAATCATAAGGTTGCTTGCAAAGGAGGGTAACTACCGGTGGCGCATATTTTAGTTCTTGCGGGGGGGGGTAGTGAGCATTTTTTTTCTTCATTTTTGCCCCCGGAAATTCTTAAATTGCGCAGACCGTTTTTTTTTTTTTTTTTTTTTTTTTTTTTTTTTTTAAATAATATATATATATATATATATATTTTTTTTTTTAAAGGTTGGGGCCGGGCCAGTCCCCCCCCCCCTCCCCGGTGGATACTCTCAGTAACTGGTTTGAGTTTCACACCGGCGAGGACAAACCAGGACGGGTGTGAACCACTAGACCCTGCAGTGACTGGTCGAAGGATGTTCCGTATCGCCAATCGTCCTCAATGCTGTCACGGTGGCATGGTTTTCTGTTAGGGTTAGCTCTCTTATCTTTAGATTCTAAAGAGAACCTGAACCCCCGGCCCCCACTCAGAGGTCGGAATGACCGCATGCGTGTATGCTATATGGCACGGACGCCAAACCCCATGAGGTATTGTTATACCCGCATATACCTAGGTAGAACAGACATCACGGAATCCCGGCACGGAATGCCCTACCTTACATTTGGACTGCCCTGTCTCATATACAACACTTAATGTACGTGCAATTCACATTCTTACTATCAAAATACAAATATTCGTATAACAGGCCGTGAATGAAATAATTCGTATCGGCACTTTAAAGTATAAATGTGGTTACATTACGAAAATGGTCTATTATATTGTCGCACAATTAGCCTCATCTTGCATCACAAAACATATACTTGCAAGAGCGAATGACCCGGAAGCACATACATGACACGTCGGATCACCTCATAACCAACAAGAAAGTGTTGGCCAAGTAATGGACGTAAAAAGACGCCGGGAGATTCGATGTAGCTTCTTGAAAATCGGTTGTTGATCAGTTATAATTGTTTGTCTGAAATCTAACTGGGTCAGATGCGAGGATTATAATTGTAATTGAACGTATGAAAGGATTAGGAGATTTGGCTCGAAACATATATCAAACAAAAAAATTATAATCATTTCCATTACCGGTGTCCGGTATTACCATAAATATCACAATATTTTCCTGAGCCTCTAGGCAAATCATAATTATTTTCATTAGCGGTATCATCCTACCGACTTAGCTGTATAGGTCAAGTGCATTAACAGCCTTCAAAATATCTCTTAAAAAGCTTTATTTTGCAGGATAGTTGGAGGAAAAAGAGAAGAAAAAAATAATAAAACTCGTCAAAACTCCACTTGACTCGGGAAAGTTTTCTGAAATCCAAGATAGCGTCCATTTACCCGCCTTTATAAAAAATGGAAATAATTTCGGAAATATAGGTAATCTCAGGGGCGTACGCAGAGGGGGGGGGTTGGGGGTTCAAACACCCCCCCTTTGGTATTTTTATGTATGTAAACCCCCCTAAAAAAAACTAAACCCCCCCCCCCCCTTTGGGTTTTTTTTTTTTTTTTTTTTTATTAAAACAAAAACAAACAAAAAAAACAAAAAAATTATACCCACGGCTAACCATGAAGCAGGTATTTTCCCTTGCGGATTACAATGGAACCCAATTTGTGACCACTTGTAAAGAAAGACCACCTGTCTAAACAGGTCGTTCTGAGAAGTGTTCCCCTCTGAAATGCACAAAAGCTACATCTGCATGTGCATATAGATCACCTGCTTTTATACAGACCACATTTCTTGTCACCCTTGAGTAATCTTTATTTACAGATGTAATACTTATAAAGGAAATATTATCCTGCTGTCCCTCTTTCTAGCGCTCTGTAAAGTTTGCTACGACGATGTGGGTTGCTTTAGTCGAGTCTTTTTTTACCTGCCATCATCGACACCCGGACTCGCCGGCCAAGATCGGCACGACGTTCACTCTCTTCACCCGCTCGACCGCCGGCGACGTCGGAGTTGGAGAGTCGATGGACAGGAAAATTCCGTCAACGATTACAGCGTCGAAGTTCGATGCGAGGAGGGGTACGAAGATTCTGATACACGGCTGGAAGGGAAGTATGGAGGGATACAGGTGGACTGGTATGAGGGACGCTCTGCTTTTGAGGGTACGTGGAAGACAAGAGAATATTATTTTAACAGAAGTTGTTATGAGAAATTGTAATACTGTCATGTGCAGAAGTAATACATTGCTTCCACTCCATATATATATCCCCCCACTCTCTCTTTCTATCTCGTTATTTCTCCCTCACCCCTCTCCCTCCCCCTCTCTCTTGCTCTCTCTGTCTCTGTCGCTCTCTCTCTCTCTCTCTCTCTCTCCTCTTATTCCCACTCTCGATCTTCGTCCCTCTTCCTCTTCTCTTTCACCTCTAATATAATTTCTTTCTTGGTACCATCCTTTCCCACTCCCTCTTTAACTGCCGGTCTCTCCTTAATTTATTATTTTCCATTAATTTGAATTTATTTGTAGATATTCACGATCGCAAACTATATAAGTAATTAACTTTATCGGTTATTTCTATACCTTCTTTTACAACCAACAGAAATAAAGTTCGGATGACAAGAAGATGTGTCATAATCTTTATTTTTAACATTTAACAGTTGAAGCATCACAATCAGGCTATTGAATTTGCCTCTTATAGATTTTAAAAATAAATAATTTGCGATCTTGTGTAAAGTTTCCATGGTTGCGTCATGTGTTCTTTTTAAAGCAATACAGCCCTGAATGTTAATAAGGGCTGATATTTCGGTATTTTGACACTTTTCGCCACTTTTACCTTTATAAAAACACAAAGGAAGACGTCAACGTGATCATGGTCGACTGGTCTTTGGGTGCTCGAAGACAATACCCGACGTCGAGGGCCAACTCTCGCGTGGTCGGTCGCCAGGTCGCCAGGTTAATCGAAGCCCTCAATGTACACGACGGGGCTCTTTATATCGACGTCCATATCATTGGGCACAGCTTGGGCGCCCACATTGGGGGCTACGCAGGGTCATCCACCCACGAAATGATCGGAAGAATATCAGGTACATGATTTTTTTGTTTTAATTATTGTTATTATTTATTAGGCCAATCATTAAAGCACAATACAATTACATTTTGACAGATCATGCAATACATACAAAATACAAGAGGAAAGGGGAGGGAGCAGCGTGTGGGCCAGGACTCACAAAAGTGAAATTCAACACTATTACCCGGAGGTATGTGAGCCCTCACATGTTGCTCCCAAATCAACTTAAATATAAACATAACATTGTCACACACATAATATTGCACATTGTTTAAAAAAAAATCTTAACTCCTCCCTCCCTCCAAACACTAAGACTAAAATGACACATTTATTACATATCGCATATTCCTACAAATAAGGATATAATTCAGATGTACCAAGACAATTATAAATCATTATGATACAAGCAGCATTATATTAGAGTAATGAGGAATTAAACAGTTAGGAATCTGGTATCTTCAACAGGGTTGAGAAAAATCACATAATGCATCTAATAAAGACGCAGGATATAAAGCTTACAGTATGCAAGGGGCCTAGTATCAAAATGAAAGTGTATAAATGATGTAAAATACAAGTATAAAGAGAATATAAGTGTTATATAGGCCTGAAGAAAAAATGTCTATATTATCTGTGAGCCTATTAATATATAATAAAGAAGTAAGAGTAGTTATGTACAATACAATTGTTATATGTATAATGTTTGTACATTAAATCCAGCAAAGAGTGGCGCCCCCCTAAAAAGATAATAACAATGATAGTGGGCTTACCGACATTCTGGTAAAAAAAAAAATAAGATGCACCATCATGAAAACAAGTTTCAAGAGCCTTGTGAGTCACCAATTAAAATGTTTGATCATGACAATGACGCGTTATTACGTAATCTCAACATTTCTGTAGGAGTCAATAGCGCATTGATAATGCCCTTGAGTTGATTTTTCGGAAAACGGTTTGCATACCTGACTCTCAACATTTTGCCGGTCCGTTCATCATTCTGATACCATTTTCTTTATAATAATATCGAATATTTAGGAGCGCTAAAAACAATAAGTACCATAGCGCTTACAATGAAAAGAGGACAAAAAAGCACAGTACAGGGAGTATATCACATAGATCATTGGGGGAAAAGGTGAGTTTATCAGGAAAGTACTGACATAGTCTAAGAACCTGTCCCGAAATAGTCACTCAATTAGACCCATGTAACATTGGACCCTTAAAAAAATCGTAACTGAGCATTATTTTTTCTCAAGCCTATTCCGGTCCTTGCACGCTTCGTTCGCCCATAAGATGTACACTCTGGCGAAAGGTGTCTTGGATTCGATTACTTCTATATTATAAATATTTCCCCAAGAACATTGCGTGTATTCTGATTGTTGGTATTGTTGATATTATATGATATTAATTGCGGGGGGGGGGCATATAGCTTGAATTACTTAAAGCTATTTTTACATTCCATTTTCTTGTTACGTAATTATGCAAATCTGTTTCCTGATGCAATAGAGTACTAGTGAACTTCGCCTTTGTTGAAGCGGTACTCTCTAAAAAAAATCGAGTGATCACGGACGTCACTCCTCTGGAGAGTGAAAATGTAGTGAAAATAGAGTGAACATTCACTCTGTTCTTCTTAGAGAGCACTCTAAAATCAATCGATTTGCACTCCTAAACAAGTGATCACAGACGTCACTCCCAAGAAAGTGAAAATAGAGTGAAAATTCACTCTTTTTTTTAAAGAGAGTATTGCTAGTAGTATAGCATCCTCCGATGTCGGCGGCGCTCTCCACTTTGTATATCAATATGACAAACAGATGCTTCGGCCTCATACACGTAGGCCCCTATTGAAAGAAAATGGGAAATGGGGCCTTCATTAATTTGATATTAACTTACCCAATCTCTCACCCGCCTTCTCTCTCTCTCTCTCTGTCTCTCTCTCTCTCTCTGTCTGTGTCTCTCCTCTTTCTCTCTCTCCCCTCTCTCTTTTTCTCTCTCTCTCTCTCTTTTCTCTCTCTTTTCTCTCTCTCTTTTCTCTCTTTCTCTCTCTCTCTCTCTCTCTCTCTCTCTCTCTCTTTATATATATATCTTTATACCAGGTTTGGACCCTGCAGGCCCAGGGTTTGGCGGGAAACGGGTGAGGAACTTCTGTCGTCTAGACAAATCCGATGCAACTTTTGTTGACGTCATACACACTGACGGTGAACTGATCGCAATGGGAGGGCTTGGGCTCATGGATGAGGTAACTATGGAAACTATTGTAAAAGATGTTCCTCTTTTTTGTGATTAAAGAAGGGGAAATCAGAAAAGGGCTACATGACGTTAAACGTAGGTCTACTCATTTCTAATCTAATTTGGTAATACAGGGGTACTATCTCTACCCCCCCCCCTCATTTTCGCCTTCCCCCCGCCTCCCACCCATCAACTCTCTTTATCTATATCTCTACCTCTGTCTCTGTCTGTCTGTCTCTCTGTCTCTCTCTCTGTCTCTCTCTTTCTCTTTTTCTTTCTTTTCCCCTCTTTCCTACTTTTCCACGTTTTACGCCTTCCCCCCCCCCCCAAAAAAAAAAAAAAAACCAAAACCTGGGCGGGGGGCCAGGGGGCACATTATTTTCCGGGGAAAAAAAGAAGGATTTTCAGGATTTTTATTGACTTACCAACAGACCGACTTATTTGTTTGAGTCATTATTCAGGTCTCAAATTGAAAGGAATCTTTAGTGTATTCCCTGGGAATTTCAAGGGTAGAAACAAGGGCGGGTTGTGGTCTCCTAAGTTTGCCAGTATTTCCCTATATTCTCTGAACACTCAGTCGCTTCTTTGTCCTAAATCTTTTCACAGCTTGGCCACCAAGATTTCTACCCAAACGGAGGGACGGACATGCCCAATTGCTACTTCAGCATCATCTGCGACCATATGAAAGCCATTGCATACTACACTGAGAGCATCTCCAAAAGTACCCCATGCCGCTTCAGGCCCACCACTTGGGCACCTAAATGGGACAACTACAAGAAGGGAATACAAACCCGGGACTGTCGGAACATGGCTTGTCCCGATATGGGTTACACTGCAAGTCCCATTCATGACGAAGGCGTGTTTTATCTCAAAACAAATAAATATTATCCCTTCTGTCAAGGGTGATAGGCGATTTCAGGAAATTTACCACAAAATGGAAGTACGAAAGAAACAAATATCAAAACTCTTATGTACACTTTGTTTAAACGTTGTGATGAAGATCTGGGCCCTGTATTATAACGAGTTGATATCAATCGCAAATTATTTGCGATTGATATCAATCGCAGCTATGTACACAAGAGATAGGAGATTGCAAACTTGCGATTGATCGGAGGACTTACGATTGATTTGGATCAATCGCAACTCTTTGTAAGACGGTGCCCTGTAGATGCCTACTATTAAAATGATAAGAGATACATTATGTACATATAAAAGTAATTCCTACTTCTTTTCACCTTCGAATGTATCCACGGTCTCGCTCCGTCATTATTATCTGAACTCCTGGGACCCGTTTCACAAAGCCTTTTTTCAAAGACAAATGACAAAAATCAGTGACAAATCTGCTAATAGCCAATCAGAAGCAAGGATTTCAGTAGGTTATAACAAAAAATGTCATTTGTCTCCGACGACAAGTTTTGTGAAACGCCCTCTGCATACATGTAAATACCAGGCAGTTTTCCCGTGCTCCCTTCGCTCCTCTCAAGGGCATCATGCTACCAACCCTTGGTGACAGAGCATTCACAACTCCTGCATCAAAACTATGGAATAATCTACCCAGATTCGCAACCAGCACTTTTTAAATGCCTTCCAAAAATATCACAAAAGCTCACCTCTTCTGATAATAACATTATTGTAAAGTGCTTTGAATATTGTTGTTATGATTATTACCATTGTTATCATTATTGCTATTATTATTTCTTCTTCTTATTATTATTTTTATTATCATTATTTTTTGTCTTCATTTTAATATGCCGTGAATTCCTATTGTTTTTTGCCTGTTTATATTATCATATTTTGCTGTTGCTGTTATCATAAGTTAAAGAGCTGCATGCACTTCAAGTGTACGCTTACGCTGCAGCTCTTCTGCATTTTGCTATGTCAATCGTTCCCAACATTTTGTTGAACAAATAATATTCAATGACGGTGATTCACCACTATGTACAAAATGATCAGATTGTTACTGGTTATTATTGTATGAAAAATTGAGAAATCAATCAACCGAACCAAAATCAAATCAAATTATTATCATTATTATAACACAATGTTTTGTGTGTTTTTTCTGTTAAACTGCTACCTCAACATATTTCATTTAACCCATTGCTTACACTGGAACCGAGTGGCCCCTGTATTAAGCCTAGAGTAATGAATAAATTTAGTTGTCAATAGGTTAATGTGAAAATACAATTTTAAATATGTCAAGTGTAGTCAGTGTATCTTTTGTAATAATTGATCATTTTCTTCTTCTTTTTATCACCATTATCATTTTCTTTATTTTTTCCTTCGAGTCAGAGTTAGAGCCTCATCAGTAGAACAAAACCTGTGTGTAAGTAAAACCATTCAACCTAACTGACATTAAAAAATAAACATACAAAACTTTGGATACGTAAATTTGAATGATTTAGATGTAATTGAAAGTTGTTTCAAATTATAATTTAAACATATTTTCAGGGTAATAAGGATCAAAATAGAAACACGAAATTTAGGAAAATCAAAAACAAAGGCATTGGTAAATGGATAAAATGAATAAATGAATAAATTGATGAATGACTGATGAATAAATTAATAAATTGATGAATGACTGATGAATAAATTAATGGATGGATGAATTGATGAATAAAAGAATGAATGTTGAAAAAGTGTAAAAATGTCATTCATATATGGATGCTTAATAATAATCTTAAGCTAAACGATAGTGAGCGTGCATTTTGGGTTATCGGAACTTCACAACAAATTTCAAAATAAGAGTTGGATCCTCCAATGTGAAACCCTTTGTTACAGCAAGGAATTTAGGAGTATACTTTGATACTAATTTGAACATGGAAACACAGTCATGTTAGAAATATATGCAAATCAACATACTATCTTCTATACAATCTCAGACGTATCCGCAGATATTTTGATCAAGAAAGTATGAAATTGGTTCGATATGCTCTCATCACAAGTAAGCTTGATTATTGTAATGGGTTGCGGTTTGGAATGCCTGATTCTCTGATATAGCTAGGTTACAAAGAGTCCGAAATGCATGCCCAGGTCGAAAAAACAGTTAGATACCAGTTGAACCAACTGGTACTGGTATCAGTTGATTCCAATTTGTGAACTGGATTCAATATGGATATTGGAATACTGGAATCAACTGGTAACCAATTGATTCCAGTTGGACCAGTTGTCAACTGGTATCTAACTGTATTTACCTGATGAAGCACCATCGCTGCGAAACTTCAATTTTCTTTTGTTCAGACGTTTCGAGGAATCATTTATGCATTCATTTTCAATTTGTCACGTCCGGATGTCACGTACACCCGACCTGGCTTTTATCGTCTCGAAATTGTGAAAACAAATTATGATTCTTACTGGATTCCGAAGTGGGCCTATTGCAGTTATTTGAACCAGATAGATTTATCGCTTTGGTCTCAGACCACCTGGGCTATACATGCACGCAGAGTACAAGAAAAATAATCAGCAAATAGATTTTGAGGCCATTGAACAAATTGTAATAACAATGTAATGAAAACTCTAAAACCGTAAAGCAGGCATAAAATTTCGCGTCCCAAATCTCGGATACGTTGCAAGTTTTTGGCATAATGTAGATAATAAACGAGCCACAGAAATATACATTTTCTAACGCTCGATTCCTTCGCTTTCACCGTCTTAGTGAATTAATTCCAGAGGGCACAGTCATGTACAATTTCATTGCTAAGTATTGTCGATTGTTGCTTTTAAAAAAAATTGGCATACTATCTTAGGTCTCTATATAGGGTTGATTTAGTTGAAGAAACACGCAGGTTGATGTTTAATAAAACGATGAAATAAAAATGATAATATTTCATTTGTCCTGTCTTATTTAATAAACACTGGTACAGGGTAAAGGAGGATTAGAGAGAGGAAAAGAAAGAGAGAGAGAGAGAAAGAGAGAGAGAAAGGGGAGGAATAGAGGATGAGAGAGAGAGAGAGAGAGAGAGAGAAGAAAAAGTGAGCGAATAAAAAATTAGAAGGTTAATAATGTCCAATGTATTCAAAATATAGTTGTATGCCTATCTCCAACAAAACATTACAAATCAATTATTCGTTTACTATAAGGAAACAGAGAGGTCCACTAAAATAAAGCATTGCTTGTACAATTATTGTAGTCCCCTCAAATGATAGTTAGGAATAATGATAAATTAAATTAACAAAATCGTAACTACAAAAAGGAACTAAAATAGGAAATAAAGGGGAGACGAGAACTGGACAAGAGAGAGTACTTTAAGGCCAATAAATTATTGGAGAATACGGTCACAATACAAAAAGTATAATAGACAATGCCAAATAAGCAGGCGCGTAGCCACGGGGGGCACGGGGGGGGGGGCACGTGCCCCCCCTAAAATTTCCAGGATCGGTTAAAATTTTGGAGACCCCTTTTTTTGACCTCGATCGATTACATGTATGTGCCCCCCCCCCCCCCCCCCCCAAACATCAAACTCTGGCTACGCGCCTGCAAATAAGAAGTAAGAGATCGGGGTACAGAAAATAATGCAAAAGGATGAGCTGCATGAGGGGTTGAGAAGAAGATGAGGAAGGAGAAAATGCGCATTAGAAAGGAGATATGCATGAGAGGGCACAATATAGTTTATCTAATTTCATTATGAGTCAGAATTCTGAAATCATGGACGCGTATACGTCACCACGATTCGTAGTCGGCCGGGTTTCTTCTCCGACAAGAATCATCTTAATGGAAAAGTGCAATTGAAAATGGCGTTTCGGACGTTACATTTTCCGTAAACAATGTAGACCCTTATTTAACCCACTAGAACAACAAATTAATGAGATTGCATATGGTTTGAATGAGTTTATTAGTTGCTCCAAGTGATTATATTAAAAGAAAATATAATTTAATTATAGTAGCGCTTATATTACAAATATACTCAAAATTTGAAAAAGTTGTCTCATTTTCCGTAAACAGTTTTGTAACGTCCGAAACAATTTTCAAGTTGAAGTAGCAGAAAATATATGAACAGCAGGATATATCTATCATAACATTTTGTTAACATCTCATGGCAGCTACCCACCAAAACAAAGAAATTTGCAATACATTACTACAATACTATTTTATAGTTAAAACCAATTTTCCGTTAACAGTTGTAACGTCCGAAACAAATGTAACGTCCGAAACAAAAAATACCAATAAAATGATAATAATCCATATTTTAAGGTATCTATAGTGAATAAATTATTATGAAATAAGTTATTATAAGTCTTAACACAAGTCAAAACACAAATCAGGTCTTTCAAATCCATTTATTTGTTGTAATCACAAGAATGGTGTTTCGGACGTTACACAATTATATTGTTAACACAAAGTCGACAAATTTCACCTAATTTTCGATCATATCTGCAAGTTACCATTTCACAATGGACACTCCTGTTAAAAACACTGTTTTGATGATTTTATTCAGATTTAAATATAAAAATGTGTAGAAATATGATGCCAAAAATCAAATAATCCATAAAATATCTAATTTTCTCCAAAATTGACTTATAAAACATGAAATATTGAAGCCACACTTTGTGATGCAAGGCATGGCTGGCTGCTTCAGTATATCCTTAATTGTAATTTATCAGAAAAAATCTCAACAAAAGTGACTCGTAACAAATATTCAGCCACTTTAACAGCACTTTCTGGTATGCTGTTAGCACGTTTCGGACGTTACATTAAACTGTTAACAGACATTTTCATACTTTAACTAGTTCAAATGAGGGGCAATGATAGATGTGAGAATAGCAAATTTCATTTGTTCAACTTCTCCTTTTGCTATTTACATTGGTGTGTGTTTGCAAATCATGAGGTTTTCATTTTTATAGAGGTTGTTCAAAATGATGTCATATAACCAAAGATGGTATGGTCAATTTACACTATCTGGTAGGTTACAAAAATCAAAATCACCCACTTAAGCAATACCCAGTGTGCATGGTCATGACATGGATATGATACAGGTATATGAAGTTGATAAAATCAAGCAAATTAAAATGTTTTTCTAAAAATTTATGAGAAATATGTATTTTCATCTGAAAATACATTTTTAAAAGGGCACTCAGTACATGTAACTAATCTATGTAGAAAGGATTACTACTGCCATTATCCAAAACTGGAATTGGCATTTACGCTTAATAATGATAACAATTTATCAAGCAATTTTATGAAATTGGCTTACACACTACATGACACACTCATTGGTTGCATACATGTACAATTGATGAGCACAAAGGCTTTCATTATAAAACAATAATCAGTAATCAGTATCCGATACCTATTATAGAAACTTGTACAACATAATGTTGACATAGATGTAGATCTGCCAAATTTCCAAATGACAAGAAAATGGATTACCAATTTGTGGGGGTAATTAAAGAATGAACATGAAAATAAGGTGTAGCCTCTTCAAAATTAATTAATTCATAATTTTTTCCTTTCATTGGATGAATTACCCTCAAATGAACTAGCCTTATGTACAAATACTTTTCAAATGCTTGACCCTCATGGGTGTTGATCCGTTGCGTCGTGCTATTCATCAGGGGGGTATATGATCTTACTGTTTCGTGCCCCACTGGTGACTGGGGTGGCGCAGCGGTTCGACGCCGGTGCCAAGAGTTGCATTATTATCTATAGTAGTTTATTATTAGTAAGTGCAATTTTACCTTGTAATAATTAATTCTGTAATCCATTGCGCAATTTAGTTTTTAGCTACGAAGCATGGAATTAATGAACATTTATTGTTTACATGTTTGATTTGATTTGAATAAACCATTTATCTATCTATCCATCTATCTATCTATAACAAAATGTACATGTTAATGATCATTTCATGATCCTAAAGATATAGTAACTTCCTCAAATTTATGCAAAAATATCGGGATGTACAATGAATTAGGATTCCCATATTTCTTATTGCGTAAATGACTGGGGATACTTTTGTATACTTTTATTTGTTAAAAGTATTTTTGTAATGTTTTGCTTACCCTGTACACACTGTACATGTATGTGATAGTGATAGTATTGAATGACACACTACATGAATCTAGTTTAAGGCAAAGTACAAAGCAAGCCGATTAAACATCTATGTTGTAAAGTTTGAAGAAATTGATGATCTGATTAAAATGTTCACATCTTGTAACATCCGAAACAAACTATAGCATATATTGTACACTGTTGTTCATAACCTGCAAAAGAGAGTATGTTTGTATAAAGTGAAATTTCTAGGAGTTGTGATGACTACAATTGCTATTAGCTCCATATTTCACTTTGTTAGATCACATAAGCATTTTAAACTACACGTTCCTGAAATGAACAGTTTACCTTACATAAATTGAGTAGTCGATGAAGACAAACTAGGTATATGTGCAAAACTAATTAAAACTACACAAGTTTTTCAATAAATGTTAAAGAAATATTTTTCTGCAAACAATTAATGTTACTTAGGTCAATAATACCTAAAGAAAAGCAATTAACTTGAATAAAGTTATGATGTTAACAGTGTGTAACGTCCGAAACACCAGTGGTGTGACATATGAAAATTATTAGGCAATGCACTGGTTCCCCAATTTTTTGGGATGTATTTAACTTATATCATCAGTTGTTATAATAAAATAAGTTTGACCTAAGAAAAAAGCATTTTACCTATTGAAATAAAAACTTGTTATTGTCAAAATCCTAATTTGGAGCTATTTTTCACTTTCAAGGGACACAAAATCTGTATTTTTCAAGATAGAAACTCAAAAATTTGCATGAATAATCTCTGAAACATATTCTTAAAGACCAACATATTTGTTGGTGAAGTTAATAGCAAATGAGTTTTATATCACAGTTATTAGATATGCTATAGTTCACAATGAAATTGTAAAAACTCAAAGTATTCATATCTGGTGAATAAATAAGGAGATAGATTAAGGTCCAAAATTTGCATTTCTCAAAAATATGAATAGTCCTAATCCTAAAAATACATGTTTGAAGTGAGTAAACATGATTTCATTTCAGACCCTATTGTGGACACATTTGGTATATGTTAAAAAAACCAGTGCATATACAACAACAAAAAATTAACAGGCGTGGCCCATCAATGCGTTTCATCTAGAATACAACAACAAAAGGGGAGAAAATAAATCTAGGCCATATCCATCAAGAAGGCAGCAAACAGAAAGGATATTACATCAATAAGACTCGCGAAGTTAAGGACACGGCAGGCCCGCCTTCTCTCCTTTTAAAAAACCAACGGGAATACCCTAAATATATACACACCATGCACAAAGGGAATGAATCTAGGACATTCTCTCAAAGCATACAAATATAAATATCTAATCATTAAAACCACTAGGATATTGAAGGGTGAAACCGACCCGCGCCCCCTCCTCCATGAAGAATCTAACTGACATACTGTAAGTAACTTACGCAAACAAGCCATCCCTTTAAAGTATGAATACCTCCCCTCCCACCTTACATCAGTCCACAAAGCCCCAAAATCCTAACTAATGTATGTAGAATACCATTTGGGAAATTTGACAATGTACAGCCATGCCGAGAATTGTCATGTTAGACCAATCATGACAGAAAGGATGTATTCTACATATTTTGGACCAACCCTTTAAAAAACCTTAAAATTAATGGCAAATGCTTTTAAACGTGACTTTCTTACTACCTTGATTCCATGAAATCTGCTTCTCATCCATCCAGTGTCGAAACCTGATGTTTGGGTCATCACAGTTCAGGTGACAAGCATGATCCAGGAGAACAGTTGATGGTTCCAAACACAGATTCCCTTCTACACCATCTTCCCATGAAATGGCAGGAGACGCCCCTGGAGGTTGGGAACAAGAAGAGAAAAATGTTTAGCCTGCTAACCCATGGATGTATGAGAGTGATATGCAGTGCGAATAAGGGGATGTCCAGAGGTCAACATCCAAGAGGGTTTAGCCGGGGGAGAAAGAACCAGCGAAGCTCCGATTAAGAAAGTGAGGGGGAGGGGTAGAGAAATCTGATGTTAAAAGATCGTCATCGGGTTGCCTACTTCAGTTACTGGTGCACAATAATATTGCATCCCAAAGAAAGACTAAAGCACAGGAATAGATTAACCGAGAAGCCATGGACATGATATATCCCATCTCAAAACACAAGATTAGTGCTATTTTAGCCATGGCATTTCTCGTCGCATAAGGTGTGTTGTGCAAACTTGAACATTAATGGCCAAAGTGGCCAGCCCCCAGAACCTACTATATTTAAGACATATTTAAAAATGTATAAATAACTTCTGCTACTGGAGCCAGAAGCTAACATAATGTTTGACGTTTTAATGGATTTTTATTAAATTGCAACAGTAATTACCTATAATAAAGTGCAAAACACTTTTATCAAAGGTCGCAGAAAAAAGAAAAAGTATTTTAGAATAAGAAATATGCGTATTGCTCATTTTTTACCATTACGAGTACATCCACCTGTATCATTCCAATGATAATGTATACTACGAAAAATTTTCAACCGTTTTGATGTCTGTTTTTTTTTTTGGGGGGGGGGTGGCAGTTTAACATTTACAAATGGGAAACTGAAAATTAGATATATGACCAAAGACATAGAATAACATTTTGGCTAGAAAGCCAACTTCCTGAAATGAAATTTTTGCCTTAATTGCAACAAGCACGTATCACCATTTGTATTTGAAGTAAGCAACCCTATGACTTGATATGAAACAAACATGAAAGAAAAGTGCCTTTCAGAAAGACCTGCAAAGAAAACAAGCCTCCATTATCATTACGTTTTCCAGTGCAAAGTCCCAAATGAATCATATATCTGACTAATCAACCATGTTTAGAGATGTTTGACCTTTAATCTTTAATAGAGATTGAGGAGGAGGGGTAACTACTGGATACCAAAGTGTGAAAACAAGACAATATGTGTCATTTCATTCCCAGGCCTGTAAACTGCCCCTAGATTAGGAATCAGGAGTTTCAGGAGTTTCAGGAGTATTCTATCAAGGACTCTTCCCGCTCTCTCTAGCCAGAAGGAGCAAATTTAACGCCCTGCACTAAAGCCTCGATCAGATACCCGCGGCGGTTCTTTTATGACGCCGTAAGGTGCAATACGCTTCACAGTTCTGTATCTCATTAGACAGAGCTAAGTGAATTCATGAATCTGCGGAAATTTTGATATTGCTTCCATTATTAATCGATGAAGAATTCTAGCATCTTGTATAACAAATCAAAGGTTTTATAAGAGATAAAAAAATGTTCAAAAATAATTCTTGGTCCTATCAATGTCCTTTTTCAATTTTGAAAACAAATCAAAGTGTAAAAAGGGGGTATGTAACGCACGTAAAGCGTATAAGTCAAAATAATTAGTTTTTCTTGTATATAACAGAATGTTGATAATTTATTTCAAAACTATCAAGATCTTTTTCTTTATGATCCTGAAATGAATTTATATACAATTTGACTTGTTCAACATATATATAAACAATGAAAATGACTGCTTGAAAAACACATAGTCTATAATTATATTCTCATTTTCACAAAATTATTTTTTTTTTTTAAATCGAAATCTACTGAAATTAATTCCCAGGTTGAATCTTTGCCTGAATGATGAATGAAATGCCACAGCCTGCCCCCAGCATGTGAAGATTTTATTCAGATGGCTTGGGCCCCTCCTTCAATCAAGCCCAAACCCCTAATCATTCCCCTATGATCGGACCAGCCATCCTCCACCTAGGTTATTAGAGCTAAGACCATCACAGTGACTACATTGACTACGACTGAAACAAGGACATGTGAAGCTATGCCTGTCGAATATCAGCACTGTAAACAGTGCACATACTAAGCAAGCACTTGCCTCACAAATCTTTATTTCAATAGATCATACGCTCACAAACATGACCATCATCAGCGGGGATTTGACATCGTTCTCTGCTTGTTCTCCGGCTCTAGGGGTGTCTCTGCCATTCCATGATCCAGTGGTAGAGAGGGGAACCTGCTTTTGAAGTCACCAGCGGCACTCAAGAATCATGCTTGTCACCTTAACTGATCAGACTCAAACAAAAGGTTAGGCACGGCATGGATGGTACAAATTTCAATGAACCAACGAGATAAGAAAGTCATGTGTAAAAACATTTGCAACCCTTTCCCGTTTTACTCCCGAATTTACTGCTGTAAAAATTCTACCCTCTAACCTAAAAATAAAACGGGCTCACTTTTCTGATCCGTACAATAGCCCTCCCCCCGGAAATACCCTCACCACTCTCTCCCCTCCTTCCCCTTCCCCTATTCCCATCTCTCACCCCTTCCCGCCCCCAATAGAAAGAATGACATTACTTCAAAACATTTGGAAACCTACAGTACCAAGCCATCGTAAAGTATGAAACTTGAGTAATACTAAAGGGGACAAAGAAAATGGGACACAAGCATTGTGAAATGCATGCCTCTACAAACAGGATGGAAGGGGCCAATAATATCTGTGGTGTATACGCAATCCATGGAGCACTATGACTATTTCCAGAGATGAAGTGAATCATTCAAAAGGCTTAAAACCCAAAATATGAATGATAAAAGGTAAACTATGTTCACACGAACAAAATAATACATAAAGACATTGTAGTGTCATTGAATATACGAAAAACTATGCAAAGGTCTACAGAAAGAAAACAAAAATAAAAACAAACAAACAAACCAGTGTATAATTGAGCGTGCTGTTCACCTATAGTTTAAGGGTAGAGCTGAGTATGCTCATCATTCACAGCTCACCATCCCCCAGCCGGGAAGTACTGTATCTATACTATCGAACCTCATGACCGATTACATAGAATAAAATCCGGAAATCATGCAAAAGACGAACGTGGTATACAATAGGGATACCCATTGAAAATATACACGATAAAACAATACAGACATGGTATTTCTGGTGTCTGTTTGTAGGAAAACCTGTGCATGAGACTTGGTCCCCCTTAATATGGTGGGGCCAAAAAATAATAGTTTCTGACAGAACAAAACTCCACATGAATAAATGAAACAAACCAACTGATTGGGCGAGCCGTTGAGCTGTCACGAGCATGAAGAGAATGACATGATGACACATAGCAAGCACCTTAAACTACAAACTAGCCCTACCGGGGAAAAAAAGAAGGAAAAAATACCTGATCTTGCTGTACCGTTCTCCAGCAATTTAAGGTACGAGACCAGCTAGAACATCATTCAAAGGTGCTCTAGTAAGACAGGTTATACCCTATTTACTAGTTACAGCTAGCCCTTGTATCATCCAACCTGATCTCCCATAACTCTCAAGGCACCCACAACTATCCATCACCCTGCACGTCGCTGGCTGTACTGTCTACGGCATTACAGTAACAATTGCGAGACAAGAAGTACTCAAAATTGGCCAGACTAAAAACTAACTAAACTAAATTCTGGTGAGCCTTTCGATTATTTTGTGAACAGTCAGTACCTGACAAAACTAACCTATTCACCAAAAATAGCAAGTGACTGGGTGCGCTGTTCACCTATAGTTTAGGGGGCGGGGCCCGGTAGGCTCATTATTCACAGGTCACCGTCTCCCAACTAAGAGTTAACTACTCTAAACTTCAAATAGCCCTACATAAAAAGAAGAAAAATAAAGTTTCTTACAGAACAAGGCTCTACATACATGAGAGAGGAAAAGAAATAAAGCTACTGCCTGGGCGTGATATTCACCTACAGTTTAAGGAGCGGGGCCAGGTAGGCTTATTATTCACAGGTCATCATCGCCTCTCAGCCAGTAATTAACTACCCTATATTCTAAGTAGCCTTACAAGAACAAAAAACTAAAAAAGTTTCTGACAGAAAAAAACTCCACATGAATAAATGAAACAAATCAACTGATTGGGCGAGCCGTTGAGCCGTCACGAGCATGAAGATAATGGCATGATGACACATAGCAAGCACCTTAAACTACGAACTAGCCCTACCGTGAGAAAAAAGAAGGAAACAAAAGAAGGAAAAAATGCCTGATCTTGCTGCACCGTTCTCCAGCAATTTAAGGTACGAGACCGGCTAGAACATCATTCACATGTGCTCTAGTAAGACAGGTTATACCCTATTTACTAGTTACAGCTAGCCCATGTATCATGCAACCTGATCTCCCATAACTCTCAAGGCACCCACAACTATCCATCACCCTGCACGTCGCTGGCTGTACTGTCTACGGCATTACAGTAACAATTGCGAGACAAGAAGTACTCAAAATTGGCCAGACTAAAAACTAACTAAACTAGGTGAGCCTTTCGATTATTTTGTGAACAGTCAGCACCTGACAAAACTAACCTCTTCACCAAAATAGCAAGTGACTGGGTGCGCTGTTCACCTATACAGTTTAGGGGACGGGCCCTGAAGGCTCATTCTTCATAGGACACCGCCTCCTATCAAATGATTAACTACCCTATATTCTAGTTAGCCTTACAGCAATAAAAAAGCAAATTAAGTTCCTGACAGAACGAAACTCTACATAAATAAAAATATACAAAAAAGCAAATACAGTGTAAGGGGCGGGGCCCGGTAGGCTCATTATTCACAGGTCACTGTCTCCCAACTAAGAGTTAACTACTCTAAACTTTAAATAGCCCTACAGAAAAAGAAGAAAAGTAAAGTTTCTTACAGAATAAGGCTCTACATACATGAGAAAGGAAAAGAAATAAAGCTACTGCCTGGGCGGGCTATTCACCTACATTTTAAGGAGCGGGGCCAGGTAGGCTCATTATTCACAGGTCACCGCCTCTCAGCCAGTAATTAACTACCCTATATTCTAAGTAGCCTTAACAAAAAATAAAAAAGTTTCTGACCGATAAAAACTCCACATGAATAAATGAAACAAAGCAACTGATTGGGCGAGCCGTTGAGCCGTCACGAGCATGCAGAGAATGGCATGATGACACATAGCAAGCACCTTAAACTACGAACTAGCCCTACCGTGAGAAAAAAGAAGGAAACAAAAAAGAAGGAAACAAAAGAAGGGAAAAAAATGCCTGATCTTGCTGCACCGTTCTCCAGCAATTTAAGGTACGAGACCGGCTAGAACATCATTCACAGGTGCTCTAGTAAGACAGGTTATACCCTATTTACTAGTTACAGCTAGCCCATGTATCATGCAACCTGATCTCCCATAACTCTCAAGGCACCCACAACTATCCATCACCCTGCACGTCGCTGGCTGTACTGTCTACGGCATTACAGTAACAATTGCGAGACAAGAAGTACTCAAAATTGGCCAGACTAAAAACTAACTAAACTAGGTGAGCCTTTCGATTATTTTGTGAACAGTCAGCACCTGACAAAACTAACCTCTTCACCAAAATAGCAAGTGACTGGGTGCGCTGTTCACCTATACAGTTTAGGGGACGGGCCCTGAAGGCTCATTCTTCATAGGACACCGCCTCCTATCAAATGATTAACTACCCTATATTCTAGTTAGCCTTACAGCAATAAAAAAGCAAATTAAGTTCCTGACAGAACGAAACTCTACATAAATAAAAATATACAAAAAAGCAAATACAGTGTAAGGGGCGGGGCCCGGTAGGCTCATTATTCACAGGTCACTGTCTCCCAACTAAGAGTTAACTACTCTAAACTTTAAATAGCCCTACAGAAAAAGAAGAAAAGTAAAGTTTCTTACAGAATAAGGCTCTACATACATGAGAAAGGAAAAGAAATAAAGCTACTGCCTGGGCGGGCTATTCACCTACATTTTAAGGAGCGGGGCCAGGTAGGCTCATTATTCACAGGTCACCGCCTCTCAGCCAGTAATTAACTACCCTATATTCTAAGTAGCCTTAACAAAAAATAAAAAAGTTTCTGACCGATAAAAACTCCACATGAATAAATGAAACAAAGCAACTGATTGGGCGAGCCGTTGAGCCGTCACGAGCATGCAGAGAATGGCATGATGACACATAGCAAGCACCTTAAACTACGAACTAGCCCTACCGTGAGAAAAAAGAAGGAAACAAAAAAGAAGGAAACAAAAGAAGGGAAAAAAATGCCTGATCTTGCTGCACCGTTCTCCAGCAATTTAAGGTACAAGACCGGCTAGAACATCATTCACAGGTGCTCTAGTAAGACAGGTTATACCCTATTTACTAGTTACAGCTAGCCCATGTATCATCCAACCTGATCTCCCATAACTCTCAATGCACCCACAACTATCCATCACCCTGCACGTCGCTGGCTGTACTGTCTACGGCATTACAGTAACAATTGCGAGACAAGAAGTACTCAAAATTGGCCAGACTAAAAACTAACTAAACTAAATTCTGGTGAGCCTTTCGATTATTTTGTAAACAGTCAGCACCTGACAAAAGTAACCTCTTCACCAAAATAGCAAGTGACTGGGTGCGCTGTTCACCTATACAGTTTAGGGGACGGGCCCTGAAGGCTCATTCTTCACAGGACACCGCCTCCTATCAAATGATTAACTACCCTATATTCTAGTTAGCCTTACAGCAATAAAAAAGCAAATTAAGTTCCTGACAGAACGAAACTCTACATAAATAAAAATATACAAAAAAGCAAATACAGTGTAAGGGGCGGGGCCCGGTAGGCTCATTATTCACAGGTCACTGTCTCCCAACTAAGAGTTAACTACTCTAAACTTTAAATAGCCCTACAGAAAAAGAAGAAAAGTAAAGTTTCTTACAGAATAAGGCTCTACATACATGAGAAAGGAAAAGAAATAAAGCTACTGCCTGGGCGGGCTATTCACCTACATTTTAAGGAGCGGGGCCAGGTAGGCTCATTATTCACAGGTCACCGCCTCTCAGCCAGTAATTAACTACCCTATATTCTAAGTAGCCTTAACAAAAAATAAAAAAGTTTCTGACCGATAAAAACTCCACATGAATAAATGAAACAAAGCAACTGATTGGGCGAGCCGTTGAGCCGTCACGAGCATGCAGAGAATGGCATGATGACACATAGCAAGCACCTTAAACTACGAACTAGCCCTACCGTGAGAAAAAAGAAGGAAACAAAAAAGAAGGAAACAAAAGAAGGGAAAAAAATGCCTGATCTTGCTGCACCGTTCTCCAGCAATTTAAGGTACGAGACCGGCTAGAACATCATTCACAGGTGCTCTAGTAAGACAGGTTATACCCTATTTACTAGTTACAGCTAGCCCATGTATCATCCAACCTGATCTCCCATAACTCTCAAGGCACCCACAACTATCCATCACCCTGCACGTCGCTGGCTGTACTGTCTACGGCATTACAGTAACAATTGCGAGACAAGAAGTACTCAAAATTGGCCAGACACTAACTAAACTAGGTGAGCCTTTCGATTATTTTGTGAACAGTCAGCACCTGACAAAACTAACCTCTTCACCAAAATAGCAAGTGACTGGGTGCGCTGTTCACCTATACAGTTTAGGGGACGGGCCCTGAAGGCTCATTCTTCATAGGACACCGCCTCCTATCAAATGATTAACTACCCTATATTCTAGTTAGCCTTACAGCAATAAAAAAGCAAATTAAGTTCCTGACAGAACGAAACTCTACATAAATAAAAATATACAAAAAAGCAAATACAGTATAAGGAGCGGGGCCCGGTAGGCTCATTATTCACAGGTCACCGTCTCCCAACTAAGAGTTAACTACTCTAAACTTTAAATAGCCCTACAGAAAAAGAAGAAAAACTAGAATTTAATTCGTCACGAGGACGAATAAGGTGGTCTGCCTTCAAGTTATATAGACATGTAAACAATGATGATCATCATGATGATCATGATGATGATGATCTTGATAGTAATTGTGATGACGAATATGATGATGATGATGATCATGATGATGTTGATGATTATCATCAACAGACCATGATGACATCAGACTGAAAAAAATGAGAGAACATTGAGATAGTATATAGTCTCAGCTACAACATACTCAAAAATCAACAAAAATCAAGCCGAAATAACGGCGATATTGCTCGCAAAAGACAAGAATGTAGAATCCAGATTTGAGAAAAAGTCATCTCCCATAAGGATTACACGCAAAAAGTAATGGATCAAGTGATAATAGGGTAATAATAAAGTAAATATGGTTGTTTATTACATTATTTGCGATTGTATGTGTTTTAATATTCAAAGGAGATGGTACAGTGAAAGGTCAAAAAGAAAAAAAAGTGAAGAAAAAAAATTGTTGGAGACGCCCGGACTCGAACCAGGGACCTCGAGGTCGGAAGTCAAGTGCGTTGCCGATATACCAAAACATTTCCTATAGAGATTACACGTAAACGGAAAATGTAATTCTCAAATCCCACTTTGTAAGTGAAATATGAGCATGATCCCGGCATCTGATCGAAAAATAAAAGGCACACTTGTGATAGCTTATTGTCTCAGCTACAACATACTCAAAGCTCAGCGTAAACAAAGATAAAACGACGGAGATATTGCTCGCGAAAGACGAGAATGTAGAAACCAGTTTTGAGAAAAAGTCATGTCCCATAGAGAATACACGCAAAATGTGAAAAATTGACATGCCTCCTTTAATCGCAAAAATACGCCATGATGCCTTTGTCAAAATGAAATATCGTGGTGACTACATTTGTAGAGAATATTCTAAGGTAGAACATATCAAAATTTGAAAGAAAATTGATCAATATTTGCAGAGATACAATCAATTTTCCAAAAATCTGCTGACGTCATAATATGAAAATTGAAATTTTGAGTTCGGAGGCCATTATGATGACGTCATGAGTTAATTGAGGGTCAAATGAAACATGAAATCATATCTCCAACTCATAATCTATTTAAATATGAAAGAAATTGGGGGGTATCTATCCATCCTGAAGAGTTACAATGAATTTTGTATAGGCATGTTTTTGCACATGTATGTTATGTATTACAAGAGCTCGCACGCACGGTAATTATCTTAAACGGACGCTCATTCCGTTATTAATGGGCAGAAAAAGTTGAACAAGGTATCAAAATGCTTGAAAAAATGTGCCAAATATGATGACAGAAAAAATTTGGCGATTCTATGTTGGAAGATGCAATTATGCGCGAAAACGCGCGCGCATGTCCGTGCGCGCGTTTTTTTGCAAAATGCTTAAAATGGCCTGAAACGTATGCAAAATTAATTTGGAACGAATTTGACCATTTTAAAATTTTAATGCGCGCGTACGTGCGCGTCGAGGTGCGCGCGCAAATTTTTTTGACATTTTTCGTTGACCTTTGACCTGAAGTTGATGTATACCAAATATGGTTGATTTTTGATGACTCGTTATCGAGATATGATACTGACCTGATTTTTACAAAATGGCGCCTGGATGACGTCACGATGACCCCATGAACTTGAAAAAGGTTTCGGGAACTTCATATCATAGGGCCTGATGACTAGCAGAAATTTGAAGGAAATTGACCAGGTCGAGTTCGAGTAAACGTATACACAAAAAAAGTGTACGGAATAAATAAAAATAAATAAAGAATAAAGAATAAAGAATAAAGAATAAAGAAAGAAAATTCTAACGAAATCAATAGGTGATCTGTCATCGACAGACCACCTAATAAAGTTTCTTACAGAATAAGGCTCTACATACATGAGAGAGGAAAAGAAATAAAGCTACTGCCTGGGCGTGCTATTCACCTACAGTTAAAGGAGCGGGGCCAGGTAGGCTCATTATTCACAGGTCACCGCCTCTCAGCCAGTAATTAACTACCCTATATTCTAAGTAGCCTTACAAGAACAAAAAACTAAAAAAGTTTCTGACAGAAAAAAACTCCACATGAATAAATGAAACAAAGCAACTGATTGGGCGAGTCGTTGAGCCGTCACGAGCATGAAGAGAATGGCATGATGACACATAGCAAGCACCTTAAACTACGAACTAGCCCTACCGTGAGAAAAAAGAAGGAAACAAAAGAAGGAAAAAATGCCTGATCTTGCTGCACCGTTCTCCAGCAATTTAAGGTACGAGACCGGCTAGAACATCATTCACAGGTGCTCTAGTAAGACAGGTTATACCCTATTTACTAGTTACAGCTAGCCCATGTATCATCCAACCTGATCTCCCATAACTCTCAAGGCACCCACAACTATCCATCACCCTGCACGTCGCTGGCTGTACTGTCTACGGCATTACAGTAACAATTGCGAGACAAGAAGTACTCAAAATTGGCCAGACTAAAAACTAACTAAACTAACTTCTGGTGAGCCTTTCGATTATTTTGTAAACAGTCAGCACCTGACAAAAGTAACCTCTTCACCAAAATAGCAAGTGACTGGGTGCGCTGTTCACCTATACAGTTTAGGGGACGGGCCCTGAAGGCTCATTCTTCACAGGACACCGCCTCCTATCAAATGATTAACTACCCTATATTCTAGTTAGCCTTACAGCAATAAAAAAGCAAATTAAGTTCCTGACAGAACGAAACTCTACATAAATAAAAATATACAAAAAAGCAAATACAGTGAGCCATCACGAGCATGAAGAGAATGGCATGATGACACATAGCAAGCACCTTAAACTACGAACTAGCCCTATCGTGAGAAAAAAGAAGGAAACAAAAAAGAAGGAAACAAAAGAAGGAAAAAATTCCTGATCTTGCTCAAAATTGGCCAGACTAAAAACTAACTTAACTAAATTCTGGTGAGCCTTTCGATTATTTTGTGAACAGTCAGTCTGGGCGCGCCGTTCACCTACAGTTGAAGGGACGGGGCCCGGTAGGCTTATTATTCAAGGGTCACCGTCTCCCAGCTAAGAGTTATCTACACTAACTTCTAATTCGCCTCACAGAAAAAGAAGAAAAGTTAAGTCTCTTACAGAACAAAGCTCTGAATAAATAAGAGAAGAAAAGAAAAAGGCTACTGGCCTGGCGTACCGTTCACGTACAGTTTAAGGGGCGGGGCCCGGTAGGCTCATTATTCACAGGATACCGTATCCCAGCCAGTAAAACTATCCTATATTTTAGTTAGCCTTACAACATCAAAAAATGATTAAGTTTCTGACAGAAAAAAGGTCTACATAAATAAAAGTATAACAAAGCAACTGACTGGGTCTGCCTTTCACCTACAGTAAATGGGACGGGCCCGATAGGCTCGTTATTCACTGGATAACGTCTCCCAGCCAGTAATTAACTACCCTAATTAGCCTTACAGAAAAAGAAGGGAAAAAAGGAAGTTTCTTACAAAACTAAGCTCTGCATATAAGAGAAAAAAAGAGAGCTACTGACTGGGCGTGCCGTTCACCTACAGTCTAAAGGGCGTGGCCCGGTAGGCTCAGTTTTCATAGAACACCGTCTCCCAGTCCCCAGCCAGTGTCTAACTACACTAAGTTCTAATGAGCCTTACAGAAAAAAAGAATAAAAGGGAATCGAGTACATGACTGAACCACGCTCAACGTATAAACAAAAAATGGCAAATGATAGGGCGTACCTTTAACAGTAGGCTAATTATTATTCACATCACACCAGATCCTTACCATCAATTAGAAACAAAGGAAGGTACAAGCTTTAACTATGTATTACAAGAAAATGTAGTTACCACGCGTTAGTGTCAGGGAAACCATAGAAAACATTTAAAAAATAGCAACTGGCTAGGCTTGCTGATCACCTACAATTTATTTAAGGGGTATGGCCCGGTAGGTTCGTCATTTACAGCCCACCATCTCACAGACAAGCATTGCCTACCTTAAATTCTTTTGCAAAGCCTTACATATTGTAAAAAATACAAAAATGCAAAAGTCAATAAAAGAGTCCCTGATCGGGCGTGCCATAGACCTACAGTTCAAGACCCAATAACAAACACCTGAGAAAAAGGACATCTAAACATCATGCGAAATACTAACTTATCTATCAATATAACAATATAAACTGTGTCCACAAATATTCAATAATTATATGAAATTTTCGGGGTTATGTAATCCAGGGAAACCTATAATGGTAGCCCTATAAATAATAATGGATGACAGACCACTTGATTGGGCCGGGGTGCCGGTAGGCGAACATCTCCCAGACAGAAATTAACTACATAAACGATCGAGCACCTTGACTACTTACAGAAAAAACAGAAAACCTGAAATTACGAAGAATATCAATATGTCAAAGATCATGGATCTTAAAATCAAAAGTAAATATACGAAAGACAATTCCTATATAATAACCGAAGCCTCATTATTCGTAAGTCACTATCTCCAGCAAGGCATATACCAATAGGCCTCTGAAAGGGATAGTCTACTCTTGATACAAAGCTAAACTCAGTCAGCCGGTCAGGCGTTACTCATGTACCTTTTCCTCGAAGAAATATCTTTACATTAACTTGTATGTGTGTCAAACGTGCAATGCAGTTGGACAAGAGGCATATAAAGCTAGTAACCTAATAAACCCCTAATATCGGCTTCATGACTGGAATCCTAAAATCCCAAAGGAATGGAATATATACGGAAAAGGACAGTAACAGGAATTTTAAAAATTAAGGAGAGTACTTATTCAAAATTCTTATCTACCTACATATAGAATACCCCCTTCCTCTCATTTTCCTTCGTTTTTATCTTGTTTATTTTGAACAGCCAACGAAGGTTTGCATGATGCAAACACTGCCAAAGAAATGCAAATCGGTTCGAAATATCCCCCCCCCCCCCCTAAAATGGGGTATTCTGTATTTGGCCCATCCCTAAAACACCCTTAAAATGAGAAGCAAATGTTACACATGACTTTCTTACCACCATGATCCAATGAAATCTGCTTCTCATCCATCCAGTGTCGAAACCTGATGTTTGGGTCATCACAGATAAGTGACAAGCATGATCCAGGAGAACAGTTGATGGCTCCAAACACAGATTCCCTTCTGCACCATCTTCACATGAAATGGCCGGAGACGCCCCTGGAGGTTGGGAGCAAGAAAAGAAAGAAGTTAAACCCGCTGACCAATGGATGAAGGTGAGTGGAAAAGGTGAAGTCAGTGTGAGATTACGTGATCTTAACATCCAGGGTGAGACGCCTGGTGTCCCGTTCTCACAGGGGAACCTCCACGATGCGGGAGTCCATTAGGAGGCGGAAGAGGAGTGTTGCATTATTTCGCACAATTCGCACAAAGTTTTGGGAAATTTTGAAAATTTGCTGGATAGTGATTCTTTACAATTTTGATATTTTGGATGCTCCTGTGGATGTATTATAAGCACTAAAAAATTAGCCTCAAGAAAACTTCTGCATTCGAGAAAAATTGAATATCAAAACTTACCGGTGCTCCCGGAAAATTCTGATAAATTTTAAATTTTGGAAAAAAATTAAATAGCGCTTACGGCCATACAATGGTAGCTGCGACCATGAAAATGTGATTTTTATTATGGTCTTCAAGGATTTGGGGGAAGGGGCAATCACAGATGATGACAGATGCGAAGCAGAAATAAAAAGAAGAATAGAAATTGCTAGGAATACATTTCTGGCAATGAAAAGATTATTCACAAATAGAAAGGTGAAATTTGCGCTTAGGTTGAGACTAGTAAACTGTTATGTATGGTCTGTTCTATTGTATGGAGCAGAAATATGGACGATAAACAAGGCCATGGAAAATAGAATAACATCTTTTGAAATGTGGATCTACAGATGAATGATGAAAATATCCTGGAAACGAATGAAAACCAACAAAGAGATATTGCACATGGCAGGGCGTAAACAAATTGCACTAGTAGGATTAGTTAACCCTAAAAATGCCGGGCTATTTGAGGTCTTAGTACGGCCGGGGGGGGGGGGGGTGTTACACCCACAAATGTAATAACGCCCACAAATGTAATAACACTTTACCCACAAATGTAATAACACCCACAAATGTAATAACACCGTACCCACAAATGTAATAATTTCACCCACAAATGTAATAACCACTTTACCCACAAATGTAATAATTTTGAATCACCCACAAATGTAATAATGACTTTACCCACAAATGTAATAAATTTGAAGGGATATTTTGTCGAATTTGGTCAAAACTAAAACCCTGTAATAAAGAATGGGTATAGCGCGCAGTCTTTACTCCAGACCCGGTTATTTCAAAAATTTAAAAAATCTTCAAAACTAAGACCCCATAATCCTTTTCCTGTGGATTAACTTCTTCTTCTTCTTCTTGATTTGATTTTGTTTGGCAATCAGTCACAGTTGACTATTTTTGCCACACACTATTTTATGAATTATTTATATATATATATACATTATATGTACAATTTCATGTCATAAATGACTATTTTTAGGATTCTTTCTCTTTCCATCCCCTTTCCTTCCGCTTATTTTCTTTTTAGACCCTATATATATTTGTTTTTTTGTTTTTTTTAGAGAAAATTCAATAAATTAATAAATTTGGAAAGAGATGGCCTAGCCTAGCGAGTTGTACGTACTTGTGTTTTCGCGCACGTACGTGCGCGTTCACATACCACCTCTCTATGCACATGTGTACTTCGCACGTACATGTACCCCCACCCATGAGTATTGAGCGTAGTCTTTCCTCCAGACCCGATTATTCAAAAGTTTAAACAAAACAAAACAAAACAAAACAAAACAACAAAAAAACCTTTTAAACTAAGACCCCTCCATCTTCCAAATTAAGACCCGGTAATAAAGCATGGGATTAGAGCGTAGTCTTTACTTCAGACTCGGTTATTTAAAAAAAAAATCTTCAAACTAAGACCTCACCATCTCATTCCTGTGGAATAACATGGGTATAGAGCGTAGTCTTTCCTCCAGACCCGGTTATTTCAAAAGAAATAGAAATTTAAACAAATCTTCGAAACTAAGACCCACCATCTTATTCCTCTTTTTTTTCATTTAAAAATAAATTACATTATAACATATGTGGATACAACACGTCACAAATAAATGATTGGTGGGCGGTCGCACGAACTGACGAATCAGTAAAAATGGTCCATATATATAACACACAGAGGAGGGACCGATTCGATGGTTCGTTGACCGTCGACGATTTTTTGTAATCATGTAAATATTCTAACGCCCACAAATATCCTGGAATTCAATGTTCGTAGAAAAAAAAGTAATCGAATAAGTGACCTTAAATGTATTTAAATATTGACGCTGATTGTTTTATGCATGTGATTATGAAATATGTTCACGATATGTAACATATATATATATATATATATATATGTACGCTATTAGTGACATTGAAACGTTGGATTGCGATGTTATATTTTCATGAGTGCGTGAATGAATTACCTTTCTTCATGTGATGAACGTATCAATTACTTATACTGAAGACTACCAATTGGTACGCGGTACACGGTACACGGTGTGAATTCATGAGAACGACATTTATTCAAAGGCAAATACAAACAAAACACATTTATATTACAGTTTTCCCTACTTCTGAAACACTCAAGCAGCTATATAAACAAGAACAAGTCTGAAATGATAATCGGTTAACAAGCAAATAACAACGCATACTTTCATATAACAAATCACTTGATATGACTCTACAACTATGGAAGCACTGAAAAATAATTATCTTTATTATAAGTTCGAATAGAATACAGATCAATTTAATTCCGTTCTCTTGGGAGCCAAATTATACACATTGACACAGTTTGGACAGAAATAATCATATAAAGGAGTAACAGACCCATATCACATATCTAGAGAGATGTACACCCACTTGAATTAACAAGTGAACATTTGAAATGCCCACAAAAATACCTTGTTTATTAATGTTATCACGAAAAGTGTACTTAACCTGTCGGTATACAGTGAAAATACACGACAATAAACAGCTCTATGTGTATATGATTAGTGTTCGTATGATTGTGACGTGTTGTATCCACATATGTAATAATGTAATTTATTTTTTAATGAAAAAAGAGGAATAAGATGGTGGGTCTTAGTTTGGAGGTTTGTTTAAATTTATATTTCTTTTGAAATAACCGGGTCTGGAGGAAAGACTACACCCTATAACCATGTTATTCCACAGGAATGAGATGGTGAGGTCTTAGTTTGAAGATTTTTTTTTTAAATAACCGAGTCTGAAGTAAAGACTACGCTCTAAACCCATGCTTTATTACCGGGTCTTAGTTTGGAAGATGGTGGGGTCTTAGTTTAAAAGGTTTTTTTTTTTTTTAACTTTTGAATAACCGGGTCTGGAGGAAAGACTACGCTCGATTCTCGTGTTATTCCACAGGAAAAGGATTATGGGGTCTTAGTTTTGAAGATTTTTTAAATTTTTGAAATAACCGGGTCTGGAGTAAAGACTGCGCGCTATACCCATGCTTTATTTCAGGGTTTTAGTTTTGAACAAATTCGACAAAATATCCCTTCAAATTTATTACATTTGTTGGTATTTGTTGGTATTACCAATAATGACCTTACTAAGGTCATTATTACATTTGTGGGTGATTCAAAATTATTACATTTGTGGGTGAAATTATTACATTTGTGGGTAAAGTGTTATTATATTTGTGGGTGTTATTACATTTGTGGGTAAAGTGTTTTTACATTTGTGGGCGTTATTACATTTGTGGGTGTAACAGGGGGGGTTATGGCCCCCTTAAGATCTCGGCCGTGAAATGTGCATGCGTGTCAAGTGAAGTGTATAGAATAATATGATAATTCAAATTTTCTGAAAAATTCACTCATTTGCATATTTATGGTAATCTTTGCAAATATGGTCATAAAATTACATTTTTACCCATAAATCATACATTATTCATATTTAACAATTCTTTTTCACTTCATATATTCATTACACCATTTAGAATAACAATACGATAACAAAATTATGAAGAGCTAGCTTATTCCTTATGTTATCTGTTGTTTTCATATTTCTTATGTATTTAATTGTTTTTATCAACTTATGTATGTTATTGTTTTTGTTGTTTTATTTCATTTCTTACTACATTTCAACTATTTTGACTCCCAAAACAACCACCTAAACTTTAAACAAGACCCAATAACCAATGTTTGATCTATTTTTTTAAAGGAAAAATGACATTTCCATATGTTTTGTACACAAATCACAAAAAATGAGCGATTTTCGGGCTGACATGCAAAGACAAAATGTCACATGACCTTGTAACTATAGGTCCGGTTTTCAAAAGAAATCTTTTAAAAGATGCGCAAGACTCGAAAGAAAAAAAGTCAGCGAGCGGCGGGGCGCCATCCATATGCGTTCCAGAACAATCAGGAAAATCGTGGGGGGGGGGCATAATGGCCCCCGGCCTTATAGGGTTAAGGAGAGAAAATAAAACACTTTGGTCATGTTAACCTTTTGAAAATATGTCTTGTTTATATCTAAGGCTTTACCCACTTTACTTAACCGATCATACGCTTTTATTTCCACATTGTGAAATCCCCAAAGGAGTGGGTAATCTGCCATGGTAGGCAAGTCATAGTTAGAAGTGTATTCTCTAGTTTTCAGACCTACATTAATTTTGAGGTAAGTTCTGTCTTCAAATGTGTAAACTGAATAGTTTAAACATATTTTTTAACATTTGGAATGCTGAAGTTTTGTAATTTTGATGTGCTGACGCCTAAAACATCGGACACAAATTTCATTACATCGTATTTTTCTAAGAATAATATATTGGTGTATTTTTATAAACTATCAAATGAAAATATCCGGGGGATACCCATCAAGAACAAAACTGATTCACCGGTCATGTAATAAAATACTCACAATTATATTTTACAAGTACTTCTATTGTATAATCTACACAAATTTGGAAGTATATTGCATCTCTTATTTCCTGGAATCATTTTCAATCTTTTTTTAATTCCAGCCTGAGGACCTATTTTTCGCCGGGCGTCCTTGATCACGCCATCATCGGCTGGAAGCAAGTAAGTAGGGAGAGGTAGCGTTGGTGTGGTGGAGATCAAAATGAAATAGGCCAGATTCTGGACTACGTAGTTGGCGGATAAAGTTATGACTGTCTTGTCGTTGGTTTCTAGGAACGGACCCCCGGTCTATTGCCATGAATGATCTAGAAGAAGTACCGGTAAACAGCGATGGTGGACGAAGGCGTACAATACTTTGCCTCCTTCCTTCCCCTGTTAGCCGGTCATATCAATTTCCATGTAGGTCTACGGAGGAGGATTAAGGTCTTGATCTTCCCTCGCAATTCGTCGTTCTTTCGGGTTGTAATGATCAATGAATTGAATTTCAGATCACTTTTGAAACGCCCTCCCTGATGAAGTGTTATTTAATTTGGGCTTGGAAAATAATACAATATTCAGATTTTCTGGATCGGGCCAGTAGAAATGGGAAATACAGTGCGAGTCAAAAAAAAATTACACCCAGAAAATTGTTAATTATTTTACAAATCATCTATGAACAGTAAATTATTATACATCTTATGAAAGAGTGTTTTATCCCGAATCATTTAGTATCATTTTTGTGTGGTGTGTGTCCACGTTTGGGTGAACAGGAGGCATTGTTTGCAAGAGTGTAAAAATCGACTTGCGCCGAAGTGATGCCTACAGTATGTGATATGCTGGATTAAAGTGAGAGAATGAATTCAATGTATCAAATGAAATGCATTGCATATGCTTTTTTGCAGAAGGAAAGTCACAATCACACACACGCATGTGTGGCATGATTACTTTTGTTAGGGATTTTATTTTTTCTGCACTGACCGAATTAATACCCAAATCCCAATTGTTTTATTCCAACATCACAAAAGCAACGTTGACGCAAGTCGATTTCTGCACTCTCGCAAACAATGCCCCCTGTTTATCCAAGCGCGAACACATACCACACAAAATGATACTAAATGATTCGGGATAAAACACTCTTTCATAAGATATTTAATAATTTCAAAGATGATTTATAAAATAATTAGCAATTTTCCAGGTGTAAACTTTTTTTTACTCACACTGTAGATGTTACCCTTGTTGATGGACTTTAGGAGGATACTAGTACAACAGGTCGTTAGTACAATACTCCTAGCCTTTCAGTGCCACCCCTCCCATCTAATAAACAAGACTGATTCACCGTTCATGAAACGAATAATCACAAATATATTTTACAAATAATTGTATAATTTAATCTACACAAATTAAGTATACTGCATATCTTATTCCCTGTTACTATGTTTAATCTTACTTTTATTCCTAATTCATTTAAATAATTGCAGTTTTCTTAAAATTACTTTTTGTTTAATCCGGTAGAGTTGCGACTAAGGTTATTTCTTGGCTCCTCTTCTTGCCGATAGTATCGATTTCACGAGATATCTAGCTAGTAAGCACGTCATGAAACGGTTTCGGAAGATCAGCGACATCTCCGTAGTTGCTTGATAAACTTATGACTGTCTTGTCCAGTGGCGTACGCAGGATTTTTTCAAGGGGGGGGGGGGGGGGGTTAAAATCGAGTCCAAAAGTTCGCAACGACTCAGGAAAATTTGAAAATCGCGCCGGCCAAAAAGTCGCTCAGTGGGGGGGGGGGGAAGCGGACACTTTTTTTTGGGGGGGGGGGAGCCAAAAAAAATCGCAACGACTCAGTCAGCCGAAAAGTCGCTCAGTGGGGGGGGGGGGGGGGGGGGGGGGGGGGGGGGGTAAGAGGACACATTTTTATTTTTTTTTGGTCTCGAAATTTGAAAATTTGACATTTTGCTCCGTTGGGGGGGGGTAAGGTCAGCTTTTTTAGGTCAACCATGGGAATTTTTTTTTTTTAAATAAAAAAAAGAACAATTTTTTTTTTTTAAATCCAAAGGGGGGGGTTTAGAGAAATTTAGGGGGGGTTTACACACAAAAAATTACCAAAGGGGGGGTTTAACCCCCCAAACCCTCCCCTGTGTCCGCGCCTGGTCTTGTCGTTGGTTTCGAGAAACGGGCCCCTGTGTTTTGTTTTTCATCTGCGAGCATCACTTTCCTATCGTGGAAGAATGCGCTCATCTGAATAGGTCGAATAGGGAATAGCTTCATAGTAGTTTCTCCCTCCATCCCCTCCCCCCTAAACAAAAAAAAATGAAAGAAAAACAGAAAAACATGAAGGAATTAAACTAAATGAAAAGCGGGAAGAAACTTACTCTTCGTACGTCAGCTCGGCCTTGTGTTGCCAACACGTTTTTGTGGCATGGCGACTTTTTCTCTTACATCGTTCTTGTCCTATGGCTTTCGTCCGACATACGCACCTGTAGCGTACTGCACCGTACATCGACGGGTGCTCAAAGTCAATGTTCATCTACGTAATGAAAGCAGAGCAAAGAAAACACACACAAATAAATGACTGAGATATTTAATCAAATTTGAATGGAAAATTGAATTGAAAATAACTCCTTTCCATCATCACAGTCAAAGACCAAACAGATGGATAAAATGGATGACAAAGATAAAATGATTGTTTTACAGAGTAAACGGTATTACAAAAATACATATAAAGTACATATCATGTAACCATATTACAAATAGAAAATGAAATGCTATGCTGATAAGGCTTGATCATCCAATGCACACCATGCGCATTGGAGATAAAGATATTGGTTAGGCCTACAAATAAAGAAAACTGGATTGATTTTGATCGAATATCAAATTGTATTTCCCAAGAACGGGTCTTAAAACCTATCGGGGTTCTGGTGTTTGGACCGAATCCCACTACCCTTTTATTAAAAATCCATTTGACTTTCCTTAAGAATCAAACTAACACATCATATGTCATTTTAAAGAGTAATTAAGATTATATCTAATGACACGGATGACTGAGCAACAGCTATTTCAAAGAGGAATTGTCAAAATTCTTTTCTACCAAGTTTAGAATGGAGAAATATATATTTTGTTAAAGCCATTACGCATTGTTACTTCAGTCCAAAAACCATTGCTGATTTTACATTCACATTGATTTTGTACATTTGAATAGAAAAGGTGAACCTGTCAACTCAGAAAAAAAAATGAGGGAAAAAAAGACATTTTCTTTATTATGCTGACACAATATTGGCTTTTCTCATATCACCTTCTAAGGTAAGCCATGTCATTTCATCCAAAATGGATAAAGTTTACTTGGGACACTATCCTTTTTCCAAGAAATTTACTGTCAGCATCTTTGTTAGTTATCATAATGTGTTCTTTCGCGCATCTAAGCTTTCATGTGCTGCTCGAAACAAATAACTTATAAACCTTACACACATCAGAAATGTGAAATGTTGCAATGGATAAATGAGCGGAAAGATCTTAGATATCAAGAGACGAGAAGATAGGCTGAAATAATTCAAGATTGTCCCGGTGAATGAAATAAGGTCATTTGAAAGCTTAGGTAAAATGGATCACTTTAAAGAGAAGGTTGAGTTCTGGGAAGAGGTGAAAAATAATTTGTGAGTGTTACTCATTCTTATTATGCAAGTGTGGAAGAACATCAGATAAGACATGTTCCCTGAAAAGCATGGCTCTTCAAATGCCTTCATATTCTAAATATGCATGTAACATCGTAAAAATCGGGGGCTGGCTTTTTACGCCACGTGTTCGTGTAGTCCCATATACATCTTTCTGTGCAAGTATTTGTAACTTTACCAAGACTTGGCCAAATTTCTTATCATTTTGATGATTCCAGAACCTTGCAATACACACAAATTCTTATATGCTAGATGATCAACCTTTTCTGGTCGGTTCCACACGGTTTCTTTCACAATGCAATCGCAAGACCAGAACTCAACTTCATCTTTAAATGATGAAGCGCTACAGTTTGAAGGAGAATTTCATTATTAAAAGGATTTACAAGACCAAAGTAAATATGCACGACGCGTTACTTTGGCATATCCCACATTTAGTGCATGATCTCAAACGTTAGACAAGGAGATTTGACAGCACTTTTTAAAAGACACTGGTGATCGATCAACCGTAACAGGAAAAAAATCCCAATAGTGCAGGGGCAGAAAACAAGTTACTCATACCTTGAAATACATCCACGATCACATTGATTGTGAATTTGTAATCCTAAGCTACCAAAGTTGGGTATACGTTCTTGTTTACACACTCATTACCTTTAAACGTAAATTATTCTAGGACCGGGCTTCCCCGGTGATGAACGGAAAATACCTCCAAGTATTGTAATGCCATGATATTTGCTTAGTTTGTTTCGACATGTTCCTTATTGGCATATGATTATACATATAATCAAATCGTGTTTCTGAGGATTTCAAGATTAACATAAACATGATGAATATAAAAATGTAACCACACATTCTGCTGTATAATGTCGCTACATTATCATGTACTTACGGTGGATTGAAATGTGTATAATTGCAGAATCGTGTTGAAGAATGGCCTAAGGATAAAATACAACAAAAAGAGAAGAAAAGGTCATTAAAGCGAATAAGATATGTTAGCACATAGAAGTTAAAGGAAACCTCATCCCAAAATATAAGTGTGTAGCTTTTCTGAAAAAATGAGATGTACTCAAGCCCTTTCGTGTATAATATTCCTTACGAAAATATACAGAAGATATATAAATGAATAATTATATTCTTGGCATGATGCCTTTTAGCATGACATGGGCGCAGCCCATTTTCTTGAAAATGTGACTAACCAGTTAAAGCTACATACTTGTATCATGTACCAAGCCTGCACTTAAAGATACTATGTCCCTTTTGCACCGAACAAAAATTCTGTAGAACTTTGCAGGAATTACGAATATGTCTGTGAAATTTAAACGTTAGCAGACTATGCAAGGAAACCTGTTTACTTGCTAGACTTCACTGTCAGACATTATTGAGTGAGTGACTGGCTGTTCTTCTTCTTTGGTAATAACATGCATAAAATGAGCTATAAAGGTATAATGAGCAATTTGTCTTCATCAATAACCCACTTCTTGTCCAAAATTAAACTGATTGAATCTTTGAGCAGCCTAAAATATACGACCATTCGGTACAATGGTCTGAAAATCAGACTATTACTTACTGGCTCTAAAGCTCTTAAGTCGATTCAACAACTAATAGTCGTTATTTTTCCACTTAAAGACATTTTCAAGCCCCCTTGTTTTTAGGAAAGTTCTTCTTCAAATGCTGTTGGAATTTAACCATTTCATTTTGGCCTGCAAATGGGACATAGTACCTTTAAGTGAGTTGGAAAGACTTTTTCAATTAATAACAAATACCTTAATTTTCAACGAGAAACATCAAAGATGAAAAGATAAAATTCATATTAAATTTTGGTGAAATATATATATATATATATATATATATATAACCAGTGGCGTACGGAGGATTTTTTCAAGGGGGGGGGAGTAAACAGTTTTAAATCGGGCCGAAATTTTTGCAACGACTCAGCCAGTCGCTGAATAAGTGGGAGGGGGGGGGGGGGGGGGTAAGAGCACATTTTTTTTTTTTTTTATTTTGGTTCCAAAAAATTCGCAACGACTCAGGGGGGGGGGGGTAAGGTCACTTTTTGGGGGTCACCCTTTGGTAGAAAAATATATATGTATGTTTAAAAAAAAAACTTATTTCTTAATTTATTTTTGTTTTTATTAAAAAAAAAACTTATTTCTTAATTTATTTTTGTTTATTAAGGGGGGGGGGGGGGTTCCTAAACAAAAAAATCACGCACATAACAAAAATTGAGGGGAGGGGGTTTCAACACCCCCCCCCCCCCACCCCCCCCCCCCCCGCTGCGTACGCTCCTGTATATAACAAGGGATTTATTATTGTAACTTATTCATTGAAAAATAATAAAATGTAGTACAGTCGAACGTGTCTATAGCGACCCCCCCCCCCCCCCCCTAGAAAAAAATGCCCCTGCGCATTGAAATTCGTCATCCTTTGTTATAAAACAACGAAATTCCCATACCAACAATCTTTGGTACAAGCTCGCTGATTGGTTGTTTATTCACTTGGGACGTCATTGAGAACGCCCGTAGATTTGTTCTTAAACCGTTCTGGATTTCAGTACCTCAGCGGTCACCCAACTGTTACTATACCGAGTGAGTCAAAAAAAAAGTTTACACCTAAAAACTGATAATTATTTAAAAATCATCTATGAACAGTAAATTATTATACATCTTATAAAAGGGTGTTTTATCCCAAATCATTTGGTGTCATTTTTGTGTGGTATGTGTTCACGCTTGGATGAACAGGAGACATTGTTTGCGAGAGTGCAAAAATCGACTTCCGCCAAAGTGATGCCTACAGTATGTATTATGTTGGGATTAGCGGAGTGAGAAAATGAATTGAATGTATCAAATGAAATGAATTGCATATTCTTTTTGAAAGGGCAAAGTCACACACACCCACACACACGCGCACAAATGTTCGTAGATATTTGATATTCGATATGTGATATGTGTGGCATGATTAATTTTGTAAGGAATGTTATTTGAAATTGCAAAGACCGAATTAATACCCAAATCCCAATTGTTATATTCAAACATCACATAAGCAACTTTGGCGCAAGTCGATTTTTGCACTCTCGCAAACAATGCCTCCTGTTCCTCGAGGCGTGAACACACACCACACAAAAATGGTACCAAATGATTTGGGATCAAACATTCTTTCATAAGATATATAAACAATTTTATGTTTATCGATGATTTTTTTAATAATTAGCAATTTTGTAGGTGTAAACTTTTTTGGACTCACACTGTAGTAGCTTCTCGATTTTGCGCACGCACCCAGGCGCGTACGCAGGAGGGGGGGGGGTTATGCCAATGGCCGACCTTAAAAAAAATGACCTCACCCCCCCCCCCCCCCCCCCCCCCCCCCCCCCCCCCCCCCCCCCCCCCCCCCCTATGGAGCAAAATATCAAATTTTCAAATTTCGATACCAAAAAAGAACTGGCAAAAACCAATCTTTGCAGTTTGGATTCTGTTTGAAATACTATTATTCTTATCAGGTGAATGAAATAGTTTGTATCGAGGCACTTCACAAAGACGTATGTATTACATTTGGTTACATTAGAAAATTGCCTATTATTGGCATTGCATTGCAATACCTCCGTAATATACGTACGCGTTCACCGAAAAGCGAAACCGCGTATTCCGTATTCTATCGAGGGCGGTCTATTCCCCCCCCCCCCCCCCCCGTTCCCCAACATAAAACAATCTTCTGTGTGCCCATGCCTTGGGCCATAATGCATGGGCGTACAGAGGATTTTGTTATGTTGAGGACCGGGGTAAAAATTCAATGAATTATTGAACATTTATTGCATTTTTTTCTTTTTTTTATTTGTGGGAACTGCCCCCTATCCTAGCCCCCGCTGCGTACAGTCATGGTTCAGTGTCAAAGCAATGGCCTCGTAACTGTGAGACCCCAGGATCAAAACCAAACATTGACAAATTATTATTCAATAAAATCTGAGAATGTATACTATTATCTAGATCTATTAGGAATAAATAATTGTCAAAATAATTCCATAAATTGGGGTAAAAAAATATTCCAACTATATGAGCGACAGTGTAGTAAGAAGATTGTATGACCAGGGAGCTGTAATACAAGGAGTGGAAACTCAAACGCATGCGTGGGTTCTAAAGCGTAACAATGGGATGCGTAACATTCCACTTGGCTTTGAGGTTCCATGCTTCGAGCCGCTCTTTCACTGCGGGGTAATTCGGAGGCCAGGCACCAGTTTCACATTTATAAAATTACCGGCAAAAATTCAGTGTAAATTATAAATTCTATATGGTGATTGTATTGTGAATAATGCATCAAACAATTTTTCAAATTTAGGACTCCGTCCTTCCTATAATTTGTGTGCCAAAGTTGGTAAAAGAAAAATTAGATCCTGACGAAACCTCAATACTTTAGGATAGTCCGATTATTTGTGCGAGTTTTAATGTCCAGTCATTTAATCCATGAGTTACAATCTTCGATAACTTTAATTTACTAATGCGTGCTTTCGCGTGCTTTTTGTATTTTTGCAGTTGGCCAAACAATTATGAAACTACAAAAGTTTGTTTTTGCTTGTTCAACTCCCTACACATTCAAAAATTGATGAGAATTCATTGAAACGGACAACGAACATTTGCTGAGATACGATTTTCTGATGTAGGAATTCTAAATCCTGATATTTCATTTGCTTTTTTATCTCACCACCTGCCCAACAGTTGCTAAGTAGCGCATAATATTTTGGCGGCTTGGAGCATGGGGTCAGGGGCGGCGATTTCTTTTCATGACCGGGGGGGGGATGCGAGGGAGCATAGGGAACGAGAGGGGCGAAGATGACGGAAGTTACTACCCCTTTACAGGTTGTTGAAGTTGTGTTGTATTAAAAAAAATACATTCCTTATCAAAACTATAGTATAAAACGAAATACAGATTTTCTACAATATTTACTCGTATATTTTTAATGATATTATGCGAGTGAGCGTAGCGACCGAGCAAGAAGATTTTTGCATTTTTATTAGTCTAAACGCTGCACTCCTAGGCCATCCAGAGCCTAAAAGTGTGTTGCAGTCTTTAGTCAGTATTTGCTTTACATTTTTGGGGGGCACTTTTTCAAATTTTCCGTGGGGGTGATCCCCCTAAACAAAATTGAGGGAGACGTGTCCCCCTCCGTCCCCAGGGATCGCCGCCCCTGCATGGGGTCAAAGGAGAGCGGCTTGAGTCCACTCCTTGTATGACAGCTCCCTCGTATGACTTACAAATAGTAAAATTGTATTCGCCGTTAACAGTACTAGTAGGCATAATAATAGACCTTCGTAACAAGTGTAAACATTCAAATTTGTATGAAAAGTACTTAAACAAATTAACAACAACACAACAACAATGAGAATGATAACATTAATAAAACAATGATAACATTAAAACAACAATAACACAACAACATTTACAACCGTTAATGATACCGGCATGCCACATTAACATTTATGGAGGAGATGATAAAACATTAAACATGCAAACGTTCTTTAAAGGCAGCTTTTGTCAAACATATAAATAATTCTATCCGCTCCGGTAAGACAAACATTCACATTACAAATATGGGCATGGATTAATTTTTCGTCATGAGTAATTTAAGAGACAGAGACATACAATCAATTTCCACTGACATAAAGCAACCGCGACTATAAAGTAGGCTTAAAATAGACTTGACCATGAGAGGAGGCCAATATACGGCCTTGGTACCCGGAGTAAACGGGCATAATGTTTTGATAAACATCGTTAAAACTAACTATTACAAACATCAACAAAAACAACCACAGCAACAATATTTAGGAGTTAAGAGTTTTAAATGATGCCGACATGACTGTAACATATTATACAGACCGTTATTAGTCAACGTTTGTTTTTAAATTGATCTTTATCGGCATCATTTTGCGAAGAAATGAGCACATGAAAGTTCTATCTGATTTGATGTATAAAATTAATACAAATCTCAAGTACATTTTCAGTCATGAGGCTTTTAAAACAAAGAGACGGTCAGACGATCATGTTATATTGACACACAATAAACGTGATAGGAAGATGAGGGTTGGGCGCCATGACAGGTTCACACATAGCTTCATTACTATTCTGGCTGTGTATTCAAAGCTGTTTTGTTGATTCTCAACATTTCAAACACCACTGTACAAAACTCAACTGATTTCAGTCAAAATCGGTACTTTAGTGACAATTGATGACACCTAAATAGCAGTAAGATACAATTTTTTCAACTTACCGATGTTAGGGAGAATAATTTAAAAAATCAAATCGTGAGTCTACTATCAATCTTGCCGATCAGCCACATCGTATTCATCGTGTGCATTTGTGTGTATTGTGTACCGTATATTGACTAGTCTGTCCTATAATCTCGCATATTATTTCGTCTGTCATCCCTCTTGACTCCCAATACACACAAATAACACAATAATACACTTCAATTATTGTGGAATAGCCTGACAACGACTTTTTCATACCATGTTCTTATTCTATAAATCAAAAAACAAAATTCAGAGTTAGAGGCCCCTGCATGTTAAATAAACCGTGTTAATAATCTTAAAAAAACAAAATGAACATGAAAACGATTTCTACAAACTAAGGCAACGTTTGACGAAGAAAATCTATGACACCAACACTCCAGCCAATATACAATAACAATCACTCACTATTAGCTAGAAATTACATACCCAAACATAAACTCGCATTATTTCTAATGATACGGAAATGGAAAATATAACCGAGCGCATATCTACTGTTCATATTAAACCATAATATTGTTAGACATAAAACATAGTTAAAGAATGACCACAAATATGAGAAAGACAAGGAAGGTGGTGTTGACTTACGAAATTCTGTGAGACAAGTCTGCAGATCCAGTGAAGGCTGTTGGTATTTATACCAGATAATGATCAAAGACGCTCGCATTGAACATGACCATTGAACTATATCAAACTCAATGGATTAGCTTGTCATCTTGACCAGTAACGTGGAGTTCTATTCTTATCATCCTTGTCCATCGCCAGCTCTCTGAAAAACGGCTTTGTCATGTTAGAAGTAATCATTGTCCCCGTCAACTCTGGCAAGTTCGTAGCCGTCCACGTCTCAAACTGACGAAGAAAAGCTCCAAGCCTGCAACAAAGCATTGGCAATGTTTTACACTCAGGATAAAGGGGAAACATTCTGGGTCAATTATCATGCAAATCTGCTGAAATAGTCATTTATTTGTCATCCCTCTTGGCAATAGATGCTTTCAATTAGTATATGCTGTAAAGTCAGCCGTTAATCCATCTCCCTGATCAGGGTTTAGGTGCCCATTCAATCCTTCAACATCATGCTTTGTAGCTTATACAGTTTCTTATACATACAACAACATTTGTGAACTTTCTTTCTGCATGATTATGCAACAATAAATATACAGTAATGTTCATTTTTGATTCATGGAAAATGGGGATTTCACCGGCCAAGCATCAGAGTTGATGAGGAGAAAGAGACACTGTATTAAAATGCAAAATCAAGAAAATTGTTAAAGTTGTGACCCCCCTCCACTAAATCGCGACAAGAGAGAGAGAGAGAGAGAGAGAGAGAGAGAAGGGGGGAGACTGGAGAGAGAAGGGGGGGTAGTAAACCCTCCCATAACACAAGTATAAATCTTCCCATTAACGGTGTACGTGGCCCTTGGTAATTCGAATTTCAGTTCCGCGCCCCCCCCCCCTTCCTTCCCCTAACAGTTCCCAATAAATGGCTGGACCGAGGCTACACTCTTTGATACCTGGTTAGGGTTACATAACATGTAATGGGGGTCTTGGGGCCATTTGTATTCCATTCAACGGTGAACACCCCCCCCCCCCCCATCAAACCGCCAGTGTCCCTTAAACGGGGCCCAAATCACGGCACTGGATTTTAAGTTGTGTTTGAATAATTATTTAAAATTTGGGAGCCTTTACCTTATGAAAAGACACTTTAAGTGTAAACAAGATAACACATAATGTGCAAATGATGGTCTGAGGTTTTAACATCACAGGAATATTGTTTGAAACCAGCTATATTCTTGATTTTATCAAGTTTGGTCAAAATAAAACAGTTATATTATTAGGAGTGTATAAAATGAGAACAGAAAAATATTTATCGTGCTTGGTTAAATATAAGTGCAATGTTGCCATGCCATAATCAGCATTATGGTAATAGTTAATAGCCTTTTAGAAAGTGAGCGCACGGAATTGAGGAATTTCTTGTCAAGGTAATAATTTTATTGGGGTAGTAGGTTCAGTGTATGGCTTCATATCGTGGAGGTGTTGTGGTATAATGGTTCATTAACTTGACTCTCAATGCAAAGTTTGAGGTTCAAATCCCAGCGCAGCACTAATGTCATTTGGCAAGATGTTTTGCGACTCTCCACCTGGTACGTACCTGGCAACTGGCCTTATCTTAATTACAGGGCCTTCAGGAAGAACAATGTTGATGCTGATGATGGTTCACTGGGTAAACAAATTATCATAATTTATTATTATTATTATTGTTATTATCATTATATTTTATTGCTGCTACTATTATAATTATTACTATAATCATTGTTACTAATGTGCCTCTTGATTTAACTTTAGTATTCGGGTTCTATCTATAATATGATATTTAATAGAATTTCACCATCTTTCTGTTACATTTTTTATGTACGTTTGAGACATTCGGAATGAAGTACATTCATTTCGTGTCTGCATTGCAAACTTTCTGTAAGTTTTGTGGTAAGGTACCCTTGAACTTAGTTGCATGCGACAGGGAAGGTATATACTTTGTGGTTTTCAAAGCATTGCGAAGATGAAACCTTATTAATTGACTTCAGGAGAAAAAAATAAGCTAGGAATGACCTTCATTTATATCCCCCCTTTTCACTTTTTACTCTATTAAATATCATAATATGTGCAATCAGGTGGTGCAACATGAAAACAACTAGTAAATGATCCGCATCCATGGCGAGCTGCGTCAACTTAGTGGAGTAATAGTGTGACGAACACACAGACAATGAACGGACGAGTCCATTGTGATCTCGAAGGGTAATGAGTCTGAAAATAATGTTTCATTGATGAGGAACGAGGCACGAGCACTGGTGTAGGGTAGTTTGCAGGCACAAACCTTGGTCAGTCGTAAAAGAGAGTCTGCACTATAAGACTAGCATAGGCCATGTACTATAGCTGCTCCTGATATTGACATGTATCTTCTTTCTTCTTCTTGATTTGATTTTGTTTGGCAATCAGTCACAGTTGACTATTTTTGCCACACACTATTTTATGAATTATTTATATATATACATTATATGTACAATTTCATGTCATAAATGACTATTATTAGGATTCTTTCTCTTTCCATCCCCTTTCCTTCTGCTTATTTTCTTTTATATTTTTGTTTTTGTTTTCAATAAATTAATAATTTTGGAAAGAGATGACCTAGCAAGTTGTACGTACTTGTGTTTACGCGCACATGCGCGCTCAAATATCACCCACACCCTTTTCAAAATGCCATCTTACCAGTCTTTGAGGTACATTTCGCAGACTTTCGGTTTTAACCTAGGTCACTCCGGCATAGGTGAGGGGGTGCCAGCTGGCATGTGATGCTGGAGGCGACCACCGAATTGTTAGAAATTTAAATGGTCAAATTAGTTACAAGTATTGTGGGCTTTATTGGTGCAAGAAAAAGGAAAAGAGAAGATAAGAAAGAAAAAAATTAATTGTTTTGATACTGCCGCTTTGTTCTTCAAACGAAGCGAACTATTGCTTTTTGTTTAATTATTTCTGAAATGTTAAGTAGTGTCATGATTTAACATAGCTCTTTCTATAATGTACTTTGGGCATTCAGTGAGAAGGTGGTATACAGTTTCAATATGTCCTATGCAGTTATTGCAATGGCCTGTCGAGTGTATATTCAATCTGAAGAGATCTAAGTTCAAACCTATCACTCCTATTCTTAATCTATGGAGAATACTTTCTTCAAATCGGTTCAGCTTACATAAATATGGTTGATTTACTGTAGGCAGTATCTGTCTAAGAAAACTATCAGAATTATTCCATCTGTCTTGCCAGAGTTTTATATACTTGCTGGTAATAATACTCTTTATTTCAGAAAAGGATAATTTATTACAAATTTCAATGTTATTGGCGTGAGGTCCAGGGGGCCGAGAACCCAGGAGCTCAGGGGTTTAAAGTATATTTTGCATAAAAATCTGCCATTTCATTTCCGTGTACACCACAATGGCTAGGAATCCATTCTAAGTGTATGTGTTTTCCTTGATACGATAATTTTGTACTTAATGTAATAATTTCAGTTACAAATGTAATAGCTTTTTCATCCTTTATAGCGAGCAGGGCGCTTATGGAGTCACAAAAAATAACAATGCCAACATACACATTAAGGTTCTCTAGCCAATTAAGCGCAAGGAGAATTGCAGCCAGTTCGGCTCTAAAAGATGATGTGTGATCCGCCAATCGTTTTGCTTGTTGAAAGGAAAAGGCTGGTACATAAAAAGAAGCAAAACTTATTCCAAGATTTGGAACCTTTGACCCATCTGTATAGATGTGTAGTTGTATTGGCCATTTGGTACTGATCAATTCTAAACTGCGTTGAAGTAAATGAAATGGGTTTTCATGTTTGTTCACTATTTCGCTTAATTCTATCGACACGTTTGGAGCATTAATTTTCCAAGGGGGGGGGGGAACTAGATATAGTGAAGGGTTCGATAGTATACAATGTTTGATAAGTTCTGTTCTGCATCCAAATTGCTTGTTATTCTATTGGAGCTTCAAAAGTTCCATTTGCCAGCTGGGCTTAACGTTTAATATGACAGGGTGATCTCGATGCATTTCAATCTTTTGTCTGAATCTGTCTGCCAGTAGGTATCAGTAGGCAGCTGGGCTTGGCTTCTCTCAAGGCACAATAATTTTTTGATAAAGTGTCAAATTAGGGTCTGTGCTTGCAGAATAGGTGTAGGGTGGGGAGAGGGCATGGGGGCTGCACCACCAAAAAACTTTGAAATTCGCCCCTACTTACGAATAGGCCATTTTCGTCCCAACCAATATAACCAAATTAAATGCAAATGCCTTGGGGCTTATACTAAACACTCGGGTCGCGGCGCGCTGGAAAACATTCGGGTCACGGCTTGCTGCTTCCAACTTTGTTTTAAAGTAAATTTCCCCACGCACCCCCATTGAAAAATGGTTAAAAATAGTCGCTAATCTAAAATAAGAATTTACCAGCGTGAAGGGCCGATTTTAGTATTACAAACAAAAATGGCCCAGCCAGCCGTGACCAGAGTGTTTTCCAACAAGCCGCGAACCGAGTGTTTAGTATAAGCCTGCCTTCATGTCTGTTACAAATTATTTCAGTCACCTGTTCATTTTTAGAATAATTGTTTTTTTTTAGTAGTCAGCCGTAATATGTGTTCTACATTGCCATAGAACATCATCTTCACCTTTAAGTTTAGGTTTAAATGTAAATCCTACCTCCCTGGACGGCAACAGAAACCGTACATAATTATATTGTAGCAATGACAATGACAATGATTTGTATTTCTTTAACGGCCCCTTCTGGGGAATGGAAGAAATGTTCAAAAATGATATTTAAAAAAAACACAGAAAATCTTTAAAAACAAGAAAATCTTTGGCAGCGAACAACATACGAATCGTTCGTTCGTGTCAGTTATGTAAAGTTCCTTAATTAAATTAAGTTAAATTAAATTAAGTTCTTCCATCGCCCCATTGCTGCAATGGACGTTTCATTAAAGGCGCGGATCCAGGATTAATTAGGGGTGGATTATTTAGGATTAGTCGTGCCGACAAATATTTAGCTCAGTGGGGGGGGGGGGGGGGGGGGGGGGGGGGGGGGTAGTGAGCTATAATTTGTTTTTCTTCCAAAAAAAATAGAAGTTTAGGGGTTTTATACATCAAATCAGGGGCGTACGCAGAGGGGGGGGGGTTTGGGGTTCAAACACCCCCCTTTGGTATTTTTATGTATGTAAACCCCCCTAAAAAAAACTACTCCCCCCCCCCTCCCTTTGGGTTTTTTTTTATTATTATTATTAAAATAAAAAAAAATAAAAAAAAAAATTATACCCACGGCTAACCTAAATAAGGTGACCTTACCCCCCCCCCCCCCCCCCAACGAAGAAAATGTCCAATTTTGAAATTTTGAGACCAAAAAAAAAAAAAAAAAGTGTCCGCTTATTTCTGATATTTAGACAGGGTGATTCATTATCACCAATAATGGTGGTCTTCCATGAGGCTCTGTTAAACATAATGAGGCCGGGGACATTATAGTTTAACAAATATATATATGATAATAATATTAACAACAAAATCTTGAACATAAATTCACAACAACAATAAACAATAAGTAAGAACATGTATAAACATATATACAAAGTATTTGGTATCCTCGTAATAAAAGAATGGTTTTTTTTTTGATTTTTTTTGCATTGCTTTTCGTTTAAGAAAACGTTGTTGTATAATTATAATATTTCAATTGAACATTATAGCTTCGTAGACAATCAGTCGTAGACGAAAGACTTAATGCATGACTGATTGTCAACGAAACGGATTGAAGTCTTTTGTCAATTCTGCTTGTTGCTACGGCAGGCAGCCAGTGAAAACGAATTTGTTTGATAAAATTATGGAAATGCAAGCACTACTTTAAACAAACAGAATTTTGTCATTCCTTGCTCATTTTTCCTGATTGGGGTTTCATATGAAAGGGCAGAAACTCAACTTTTTAGAAATGTGATTTTCTCTTTGAAATTCAGATACCGTCCGCCAAATGACTTTTTGGCTTCCTCTCTTCAAATTCATTTTAATCACTCATGCGTGAAAAATGCATCACATGACTTGCATCGAATGGAAGAGGAGGATCTAAGCTTTCCAAATTATGTGTCATTAATTAATTATGAATGTGACTTAAGTTATGATAAAACATCGATAATTCTGGGGGAGGGTTCTGGGACGCACTGTATATTACTTGCATTTTCGTATCTCTTTCTCTTTTTTATGGTTTATATACACTCTTTGAAACATCACTCTCTGTCGCGCGTGCGCGCTCATCTATCTCTCTCTCTCTCTCTCTCTGACTCCCCCTCCCCGTCTCTCTCACGCTCTCGCTCATCCCCTCCTTTATCTCGCTTTCTCCCTCTCTCTCATCTCTCTCTCTCTCTCTCTCAGTTCTCCCCCCCCCCCCACCTCTCATATCTCTCCCCCATATATATAAATAAGAAAGCATGAAACACAGATTGAACTATATGTACATTTAGTACGTAATTACTTTTTTATTTGAAGATATGTTTGCATCTTATCTCAAGCATTGGAGACAGACCTAGTTCACTTCCAAGACATTTTTAGAAGACTGACAAGAACATAACGTTATTTAAACTAACTTCCTAAAATATTTGTTTTCTTTCTTTTCTTCTTCTTTGATGGATTCAAATGACACAATAAATAGCATAGATTAATAAATGTAGAAGAGAGAATTGTATTTTGGAATAGAAAACGAAAAGGTACATGTATTAATTGAACATGATCTGCATACCAGCACACATGGTATGAAGTTAGGGAGAAAAAAATACTACCTCCAAAAGCTTTGTACGCATTAAGAATAATTTTGTGTCTGTGACAAGTCTGACAACTAAATTTTGTTGTCATAATTGTATAAGGTTTGAGAATATTTCAAAACATAATTCCTATTAGTGAGAAATGAAAAAGGAGTTTGGGCCTAATTTATAGCCTACAAGAAATTAAAAGAATGATAATTTCAGATAGCATGTGGTAATGTTTGGGACTACATTATATGATAACCTGTTCTTTATTGACCACCACTGAAACTATCTGCTATTAGATTTGGCAACGTTTGCCTTGTTATGAAAAGCAGATTTCTTAACGTAAACAAAGATATACCAGAGAGATAACTGTACAAATGGGAACCCTATGTCTGCCATTTCACTTGAAGTTGACAAGAAATTTCCATCATAAATTTGTCTTTTGCTTGATCTCATACAATTCCTTTTATTCTAGAAAGTAAGTTTACCGTAAATGTCATAAATATTCAAGCATTTTCACAAGAAAAGGTGGCTACGTCATTTTGACATTGCAAATACAAAGGTTCCCATGTCTGCACACTCATTCATTTTTAAATGCAGTTTCTGATTTTCTACATAAAGATAGCATTTTAAGGCTTGTGAATGATACTACTTGAATTATAGTTATCAATGATATTTGTTCCCTTTTTTTTTTCCTCAAATAAAATGAACATTTAATTCCATCGATGATTGGTTTGAAATTTGGTTCTGGGTCCCAGTTTCATAAAGCTTGTTATCAATAACAAATGCTACATTTCTATGACAAATTTGCTCTTAGCCAATCAAATGCCATGATTTCAGTAGCATGTAACAGTAGTTTATAACAGTAACTGAAACTTGTTATTGAAAAAAGGTTTTATGAAACAGGGCCCTAGTTACTTGACACACCCAGAAACTTTTCCCAAGCTTAAGACCTTTGAGCGGTCAAACATTCCTGAAAGTTTTGTGCCACTTAATGATTAAATCATGCTCATTACGACAGAAAAATTTACACATTTACACATTTTCTTGCTGCTGAAATGGCCGCCTCTATCCCTTTACAAAAGCTTCTTGTCATAAATGTTTCTAATTTTACAGTAGGTTCAGGGTCACTTTTAAGGTTAGGAATGATTTCGGATCTGGGGTTGAAGTGCGGAATCTGGGTAGGTTTAGGATTAGGTTTAGCTATAGGGTTGGATCAGGGGTTGAGATTAGCAAGAAACTATTTGTGTAATGTTATCAAATTAAATGCACAAATCTTTGTTCAGTGCTACGTTACAAATTATATCTATTTCATTCACATATTGTGAATAATTGTTTTTCAATAATCAGAATGTGAATTGCAAACATTATTTGATGCTTGGTATGACAAACAACATGCAATGTATGCAATTCGTAATTCCAACTATTGAAATACAACTACTTGTGAATACAGGTGAATAAAATCATTTGTAACAAGGCACTTTGTGCATTATATTTGACTACATCACAAAAATGTCCTATTCAGAGTTCGACCATGGAGCAGTTCGAGAGGTCAGGGACACAAGATGTAACTCCATTTTGGCCATTTTGAGAAAAAGTGGTTTATGTGCCGTTGAGCACTTGGGCCTTGAGGAGTTAAATATATGTTTCACTAGCCAGACTTCAATGTTGGGTGGAGTTAAGTCTTTGCGTTTCCTGGCAAGCCCACATTTTTCTGAACATTTTGATGTCAAATACTCATTTTGGCAAAATATGGATTTGCGTCTTTGTGTCACTGAACCCTCGAATTGTCGCCAGACATACAATCTCACACCATATTATATTACAGGAGTTTGGGCTCTATACTGCAACAGCATTAGCTGCTTTGGATAACGTAAGCTTTTCGTTGAGAGTGAGCTGGGTCTCAATCAGACCGGACAGGTAGACTACCATCAGAAGATCCTATGTGTAAATAAAAAATAAAGAGAAAAGAAAAATACATGTCATGAGAGAGATGAAATACAAACAAGTAATAGGTTACTCTAATGAGTCAATCTTGATAGTCAAAATGCAAATTGCGAACATTAATTGTTGCTAGGTAGAACAAACATTATGGCTTGCCCTACCTAGCAACCAAAAATATATGCAATCAGCATTCTGACTATTGAAATACCAGTATTTGTAACATGGGAATGAAACAATTTGTAACAAGGCACTTCAAGATAAAGTTGAGTTTTGGTCGTGCGATTGCATTGTAAAAGAAACGGTGTGGAATTGAACAGAAAAGATTGTTCATCTAGCATATAAGTATTGGTGTGTACTGCAAGGTTCTGGAATCATCAAAATGATAAGAAATTTGGTCCGGTCTTGGTAAAGTTACAAGCACTATACACAGAAAGATGTATATGGGACTACAGGAAAATGTGGCACAAAAAACGGCCCGATTTTTATGTTACATGCCATTATTTAGAATTATTAAGGCATTTGAAGAGCAATGCTTTTCAGGGAACATTTTGTATCTGATTTTCTTCCACACTTCCATAATACAATGATGACGCTCACAAATTACTTTTCACCTCTTCCCAGAACTCAACTTTCTCTTTACCACAGATTTGTGCATTAATTTGATGACAATACAAAAACGGTCTACTCTGCATATGACATTGTATTAATAATAAGATTATGTCCAATTATTATATAGCACAGCTACTATATGAATAAACTCTACTTCGCATGATACAAAGTATCATGTTATAGTGCCAGCTGTAGGGCAACCCTCATGATAAGGGACTAAAGCATTCAAGGAATTTCTTTGTGCTGGATACCCATTTAATTCACACAGGTGAAGATTGGCTAATGTAGATTAATCTACATTTTGCAAATCAGCCATCCACTTACAAAGATATGTATTACGTTAGAACAAATTTTGGATAAATATTGAATAAATCTTGAATAAATCTTAAATGTACTACTAATCAATGCATGTTATAGCAAGAGTTTGTATGTTTGTGATCTTACCTTCATACTGTTATTGAGCATCTCATCAAACTCATCAGGCTGCAGCTTAGGAACGTTGGAAACTAGATTCATCAGAAACCGGCCAATCTGGTTATCGGCTTGAATCTTTCCACTCTGTACGTCAGATTCCAAAGAGAGAGAGAGAGAGAGAGTAACTAGTGAGATTATAGCTCGTATTCAGTAGGGTGCCCAGTGGGGTGTTTCACAAAGATCCTAAGCTGAACTTATCTCTTTAGTTGGACATCACAATTATGGAAAGCCATTAGCATCTATGAAAATATTTTGTAAAAGTTGTTTTAGAAGGGATAAAATTATAATTCAAATCATTCATATTTTCTATTATCAAGGAGATTTCATGTTCTGGATGTGCCATTTATAAAAAGTCTAAAATACTTGAATTTTCACTTTTTAATATTTTCAATTTTAAGCCTACAAATGGCTCTCCATAATTTTTAAGTCCAACTTAGAGTTAAGTTTGACATAAGATCTTTGTGAAACACCTCCCAGGTCATTTAAAACCGGTCACTTACATGTACATAGTCCACATATTTATGACGTGCCATATATGTGAAGCTTTGTATCCTGTACAAATTAGTCTAATTCTCTTACAAAATGAATAAACAAACTGAATCGAGTCGTGAAATGGAAATGAGAAATACAGACGCTCTTCTAATAGTACTGCAAGTGAATGATTGTTCTACCCTGTTTCAAAACTGACCCCACGCATTTTTAAGCCTGTTAATGTTAGGATTATTTTCTGAGTAAGAATATTTTGTATAACTTTTGGTTATTAGTAGTACATCTGTAGTTATGTTGACCATTTGTCACCTTTTCATTTTGTAATATAATTTGTTAATTTTTTTTATTAATGACCATATTCTTGTAATGTATTTGATTTGTTGACCATATTCTTGTAATGTATTTGATTTGTTGACCATATTCTTGTAATGTATTTGATTTGTTGACCATATTCTTATAATGTATTTGATTTGTTGATCTGTGCGCCAAGAGTGCCATTATGTTGGCAAAGTTGTGCGCAATATAAATGTAGAATTATTATTGTATCATATCATCATTATTTATCAAAATCAGTATTTTCCCTCATACAAGGGGTAACTGACTTTCGCGCCAAGGTGACACTTCTTCTTGTCTCAAGCATCCTCCTCACTTAGACCAACCTTGCTACTATCTTTCTTCACCATATCTTTCCATATAACTAAATAATTCAAAAAACATCTAAATAATTCTGTTAAAATTCCTGCCTTTTTGAGGACTTTGGCTTGTTGCGCCAATTAATGAAGGAAATGGGCGACCCTATGTTTGCTGTCATAGCGACTGCTACAGGATATTTCTTCAACTATATATAGTTGGTTTAGGGTCGCAGTACGGTTTAGGTTGGGATTAGTGCAAAGTTTCGGGCTACGTATAATGTTCGGTATGTGTTTGAAATAAGAAATTTGGTTAGTGTAGGATCATAACATGTCTTCTGATGACTACTATAGATAAACAAAAGTCTCATACGTTAGAATTTTGTATCACTGTTTTTTGCAATTCCATCTTCAGAAGGCGAAAATGAAATCGTACAACTGAGAAATCATATCCTTATAGCCAGAAGGTCATTAAGTCTGTTAATGGGTTAGCGCCATTCTAACTCTAAACAAACGAAATGATGTTACTTACCAGGATATCATCAACATATTGGAGCACTCTTGTCAACATCTCTTGCAGTTTACCCGAGGCTTTAGACACGTACTGAAGATCAGTCGTCAACTCAATGGTTTTTCTGTTTGGTTCTGTCTCCCTTATAAGCGCATCCACTATAAATTATTGCAAGAAAAAGAAGGAAAAAGATTTGAAAAAACCCAAATCAACGTAAACTGTATCTCCCTTCCTAAACAAAATATTAATTTGGCAATTTTTAAATTGAAAATTTGAGTATGAATTGTTTTATCTTATGCATCGCTCTTCCACCAATTTTTCCGGGTGATACAATTCATTCTGGCATGCAACACACGTTTTCCATAGAATCCAGCCCAAGTTCTTTCAGGCTTTCGACTATACAGTTTAATATAAATTTCATTCCGTCCCTTGTATTTAAAACTGTGTCACAATTATTAACTTCATCAGGGCAGTGTTTCACAAAGACTAAGATCAACTTTAAGTTGGACTTAACTATGGGAGGTTGTTCATGCCCCTGTTTTCTCTTACCATTTCCTGGCATTGGTTTTTCAGGGGACTTACAAATTGTGGTCACAAATCTTAAGAATTTTCTTTTGTTGATGGTTCATTATTGAAGGCAAAAATATTATCTAAATATCATAATTGAGAGACCAATGGTGAGAGTAACCAGTGGCATAAATGGCCTGCCATAGTTAAGTCCAACCTCAAGTTGATCTTAGTCTTTGTGAAACACTCCCCTGATGAGACACTTAATACTCACTTGCTACTTTCTCTGGTTGATGGAAGGAGATTTTCATGGGAATTGGAATGAACACAGTGCCTTGTGACTTGTCTGGTACGCCCATATTTTGCCTGGAGTGGAAAACCAAATAAAACTGCATTAAACTTGTGTAAAGCGGTATGGAACTGATGAACTTTCTGCCCTAGCGAGCTGTTTAATGCACAGCACCATCTCATGTTCAAGTTGCCAACAGTGCGAAACCAAATACCTAATTTCTACAGAGGACTTGATGCGAGAACCAACAGCACAGCTAGGGAAGCAAAGAGTTACAGGGTTACAGCACAATACTGCTACAGCTGACCTGAGATGGCGCTAGATGGGATTTTGCTGCAGTGCTTCTAGTAAAATATGGCTTTACAAATGGTCAGTTCTTAATTAAAAGTTCGGAAATTTGTCAAGATGCTGCCACAACATTAAAAAAGGTAGATGTACATGACAAAATAATACAACTGATAGAAGGAAAGAGATTGCAACAACAACAAAGAGAACAAAATAAGAGAGACACTAATCATAAATCTTAATCAAAATCAGTTGATTTGACTTCACATATATGCCACTTGGAACTAAATGAATATAATTCAAATTAGAATCGATATTGAATAAAAAATAACTCAATAATAGAACATGACAGTACAAACTTTCTGAAATGGGCTCATTGATTTCTTAGTTCTTGAGTGACCTCAATGTTATCTATTTGGCTCTTACCTAACCCATGTCTTGACTGACATATTAAGATCTACCATCGTTGTATCGACCGTGACGTGAATCGGGTTTTGACATTCTCTTGAGTAGTAGTCGTGTATCAGCACTGAATGACCTGTGATGTCACGTCCTGTTGCATACCTTTATTTAGGTCAAAAGAGAAAAACAGAAAGCACATTAAGGCATAAAATGTTGATTCATGTCCTTGATGCGAAATTTATGAAAAGTCTAAAATATTTGAATATTTGCTTTGAAATAAATTTCATTTTAAGGCTACAAATGGCTTTCCATAACTGTTAAGTCCAACTTAGAGTTAAGTCCAACTTAATAATTAATAATTACAGTGCTTATATAGCGCCTTACACTTACTTTGTCAGAAGTCTCTAAGCGCTCTACAATAATGCAGCATAATTACCCTGGCTTTAGCAGTGCAGCTGTTACGCGCGCTGCGTTTCAAGGAATAAATTCCTACCAGGTACCCATTTACTTCACCTGGGTGGAGTATGGCAAATGTAGATCAATGTCTTGCCAAAGGACATTAGAGATGATTTGGACTTAGAATCTTTGTGGAACACTCCCAACAGAATACTACTTACCATCCTACAATGTTCTCCCATGAGTTCACCTTTTTATGTAACTCAAACATGTTCTTGGCAAACTCCATGTCCACAGCAACCTGAAGAGAAACAAAATCAGAAACAAAAGCAATAACAAAAATAGGTACTGTACAAACATTCAAGAAATAAGAACAGTATTTTTTCACATGACGCTATAGTGAAAATGAAAGGAACATTCAGTTAGGATGAGAGGTAGATAGCAACTACACGTAGATACAATGTCAGGCTCGAACTGTCCACTGACTTCATCTCGAGATAGTTATGTACAAAAATGGATCATCAGCTTCTAAGAGGATTAAATTATAAACCTACCTCATAGAGAAAATATTCGGTTTTACACAGGAAAATTTTACATGTACTTGCAGCCCACAAAATACACAACATTTACATGCTTCTGCTTTTAAAATAAAAATAAAATGTACTTATATTCTTGTTTGTGTGGGTTTTTAACCAGAGTTGTGTTGAGATTACAGGAGCTATTTAGAGTGTGTTCTAAAGTAAAATCTGTGTCTGTTTTGTTTTGTTTTTATTGTTGAATGTTGTTGCTCTTCTTATTGTGTTCTGTTTTTTATTGTGTTTTCTTGCTTATTTGTTTGTTTGATTTTTATTGTGTTTTTTGGTATCAACCTACCTCATCTTCCGACTCATTGTGAGGCACACAGAAGCAGTTTGTGACTTCTACTACCCCTTGAATACAGGTACCTGGTAAGCAAAGAAGACAAAAATAATTCAACAAATAATTCATGAAGGTTTTATAGACTATACTTCTAGTGTCTAACTTCTACAGACTGAAAACAACCATCATTATAAACTCAGTTACTGAGTTAGACTTAGACCTATTGAAAATTTACAAGGGTCTATGCAAAACAAATTTTCTTGAATTTCAGTTCTGATGTCAACATGTTATATGTATTGTAGGAAGGAAAAGGAGGGAAACACAAAAAACAAGAAGAAGGAGGAGGTGGAATGAGGGAGAGGAAGGAAGGGGTGGAGGGAAGGGGTGGAGGGAAGGGGTGGGAGAACAGAGAAGGAAATAAGGAGGAATAATGCACACATAGGAGCATCACTATCCTGGCTGTGTAGTAAAAGCTGTGCTTTTGATTCTCGACATTTCAAACACCACTGTACAAAACTCAACTGATTTCACTCAAAATCAGTACTTTAGTGACAATTGATGACACCTAAATAGCAGTAAAATACATTTATTTCAACTTACTGATGTTAAAAAGAATAATTTAAAATTCAAATTGTAAGTCTAGTGTCAAACTTTGCTTACAGCTGCATCGACATGATTGTGTACAGTCTATGCGATATTGTGTGGTGTGTGTATTTGTGTATAGACTTCTAGGTCCCTGGGGCTCGTTCCTAGAAACCAACGACAAGACAGTCATAACTTTATCCGCCAACTACGGAGATGTCTCTGATCTTCCTAAACCGTTTCACGAAGCGCTTACTAGCTAGTATCTCGTGAGATCGATATTATCGCGAGAAGAGGAGCCGAGAATTAGCCTTAGTCGCAATACCACCAGATTATTACAAAATTAATATTAGGGAAAATGCAATTATTTAAATGAATTAGTAATAAAAAGATTAAAAATGATACCAAGAAATAAGAGATCCAATATACTTCCAAATTTGTGTAGATTAAACAATTGAAGTACTTGTAAAATATAATTGTGAGTTTTTCATTACATGACCAGTGAATCAGTTTTGTTGTTGAGATGGGCACCCCCCGAATATTTTCATTTGATACATGTAGTTTATAAAAATACACCCTTATATTATTCTTTGAAAAAATACGATGTAATGAAATTTGTGTTCAATGTTTTTGGCGTCAGCACAATATAAAAATTACAAAACTTCAATATTTCAAACGTTAAAACATATGTTTAAACCATTCACTTTGCATAATTGAAATAAAATTCATCTCGACATTAATATGGGTCTGAAAACTAAAGAATACACTTCAAACTATGGCTTGCCTGCCATGGCAAAATACATATCCCTTCGACGAGTTTACAATGTGGAAATAAAGGCGGATAATCAGTTTATTTAAGTGGGAAAATCCTTAAATACAAACATGGCATATTTTCATGAGATTATCAAATACAAAAAACGATAATTCACTGTTTAAGTGAATGTGTAGAAAAATCATAGTTGGAGGATTTATTGTCCTTTTTTGCCAGCCATAGTCTACCCAATAAATGACATGTGATGGCGCTGCCCATCGACTAAATAGTTATGACAGAGATACGACGGTGTCAGAGGTGTCATAACTCCTTAGTCAGGATGTTGTCGTTGATCTTGACAAAGAGGGCTTGGTGAAACACGTAGCGGACAAGTTGTTCACTAACGCTGATTTAGTCAAGAAGTTAGACTTATGACGGTTTGTAGGAACGGGCCCCAGCCTCACAGCCAGCCAAACAATAATTTTCATCAATTCACATTTTCCCCATTTCATTTTGTTTATTGTCCTTCCTCATCCTTGTAATTTGTATTCAAATCCCAATGAGATGTAGGTCAATGATTTAATTAGAATGAGACTGGATCTACTAGACATCTTACACATTGATAATTAAACAGTGATTATTACTGACATTGGACTGATATTTTTCAATGTACAGTTCTGTGTAGCGCCACTGCACTGCACCGCTCCAGCTCCACCACCACAGCACAGGCAACACCGCAGGCAACACCGCACGGTCTCCGTATACACATACATGTACGTACACATGGACCATACGGAATCAATCACGTGTGGCACATATCACTAAAAAGCCATTCATTTCAAAGCACATAATCTAAATCAAAACGATGCTTGATTGTCATGAAATTTATATCGTGAAACTTACCAAGTAAAGTTCCAATGACACGTGCTGCATCGTCTGTCCGCCTTTCGTAAGAGTCTACAATGCTAAATAAAACTACCGGATGAATGTTCACGACTTTCAGTGAGACCGCCATTTTGAATGCTGCCACCAACGGTAATTAGCATGCATGCATATATGCAGCTAGGCTATGCTAGCGCACTGCACTGATCTCTACGGAAATAGAGATCAGTGGCGCACTGTGGTAGAGGTCAGTAATGCAGCGCAAAAGGCCTTTTAAAAAAACGAATATTCAAAGTGATAAGAAACTTCAGTTTTGTTTTCCTTCGATTTCATATTTTTCTGGGCTCCTTCTTCTTCTTCCCCTTCTTCCGCTTCATTTCCTTCCTCTTTTTCTTCTTTCTTAATTCTGGTCCCTCCTTATCACACCTCCTCCTTAATCCCATTCACCTCCTCCACCAGATCCGATCCCCCTCCTCAATCCAGCCCTCATCATTGTCTCTCTCTCTCTCTCTTTCTCTCTCCTCTCTCTCTCTTCTTCTCTCTCTCTCTCTCTTGCTCCTTCTGACTTCTTTCAGCTAGGCCTACTTTAAGCGCCTTTCTTCATCCCCTTCCATTATCAGTTTCTTCATCATCGTTCTTAATTATGTATTCATTTTAGACTTTCCTTCTTTCCATTTCCACCATTCTCATTACCGGCCCGGGTAAGCCTCCTTCTTCTTTTCCAGATCTGGCTGACAATCAAACTCACGAAGGGAGGGTATAAACAGGCCCGTAGCCACGAGGAGGGGGGCACAGCCCCCCCCCCCCCAAAAAAAAAAAGATTAAAAAAAATAAATAAAAAATAAATACATTTTTTTTAATTTAAAAATTTAAAAAATAAAAAATAAAAAAATAAAAAAATATAAATAAAATCCAAGATCGCCGTTGAACTTTTTTAGACCTGGGTATAATTATATTATTTCTTGGAAGCCCTTAATTACTACGTCTGCAAGCTACTCTCCGACGTGATGTAAGAAAAAGAAAAAAAAGAAAGAAAGAAAGGAGATAAAAGAATGATCTAGAGAGAAACAAAACATAAATTATTATAAAAATATTTGTTTGAAAAAACTAGAGACGGCCGGTACTAGAGGGGCCGCTTTTTATGATGGTGCGTCCTCCAAGTTCTCCCATCCATGAATCTAAATGTTCTGCCGCGCTTGCTCACTTTGTTCCATCGCCATGATTTGGTTAATTGACCAACCCGAGTAACCATGATGTCAGGCGCGGATCCAGGATTTCTTAGGGGGGGGGGGCCCAAATTTGAAATTTTGCGAGCCAAATATTGGTACGTAATGGTGACCAACAGTGACGTAATGCGGGGGGGGGGTCGGTGCAGGGAGGGGCGAGTTTCCCCTCCCTCCTCCGCGAAACGCGGAAGCTTGACGTTTCATTAAATTATTAGAGAAAGAAGATGATTCGTTGTACCGTTTTCGAAAAAAATTCTCGTCTGAATTAAGTTTTTCACCTCCCGCGCGAAGCGCGGAAGCTTTTACGTTTCATAAATCATTCGAGAAACAAGACGATTCGTTGTACAGTTTTTGACTCTTAATCCTCGTCTGAATTCAGGTTCCCCCCCCCCCTCCGCGCGAAGCGCGGAAGATTTTTAGTTTCTTTCAATCATTAGAGAAAGAAGACGATTCGTTGTACCGTTTTCGAAAATAATCCTCGTCTGAATTTAGATTTTCCCCCTCCCGCGCGAAGCGCGGAAGCTTTTACGTTTCATTAAATCATTCGAGAAACAAGACGATTCGTTTTACAGTTCTCGACTCTTAATCCTCGTCTGAATTCGGTTTTCCTCCTTCCGCGCGAAGCGTGGAAGCTTTTACGATTCATTAAATCATTAGAGAAAGAAGACGATTCGTTATACCGTTCTCGACTCTTAATCCTTGTCTAAATTCAGTCCTCCCCTCCCCCTCCTGCGCGAAGCGCGGAAGCTTTGACGTTTCATCAAAATATTAAAGAAAGAAGACGATTCGTTGTACCGTTCTCGACTCTTATTCCTTGTCTGAATTCAGGTCCCCCCTCCCGCGGAAGCTTTTAATTTTCATTAAATCATTAGAGAAAGAAGACGATTCGTTGTACCGTTCTCGAAATAATCCACGTCGGAATTTAGTTTCCCCTCTATCCCGCGCGAAGCGCCGAAGCTTTTATGTTTCATTAAATCATTAAAGATTCGTATTATAGTCCCGATTATAGTTCTCGCCTCTGAATCCTCGTTTGAATTCAGGTTCCCCCCCTCCTTTGACGTTTCATAAGATTAAGAGAGAAAGAAGACGATTTGCTGTACCGTTCTTGATTCTGAATTTCAAAGATATCCTTTGTCTGCTCCTTTTTCTTCCTGCGCCTCCCCCCCCCCCCCTGGCTACGTGCCTGCGGTCCGATAAACACATTTTGATACCTTGTCCGACCCCGCAAGCTCAGGGGTTTAAGGCAATAACTTACGGTCAGATAAGCATTCAGGGGCCCGCCTTAGGGCCCCTGGTGGGGTCGAGACGGCCGAGCCGGTCCCGTAAGCTCAGGGGTTTTAGGCGTTTAACTAAGGTCCGATGAGCATTTTTTTTGTATACCTTATTATTTTGTGACACTGGCAGGACACTTTTGGCGTGGGGATACAGGGGGCAGAGCCCCCCCCCCCCCCCCCAAAAAAAAAAAAAAAAATCAGGGGTTTTAGGCATTAAACGTCAGATAAGCATCTATGGGCCCCCGTAGGGCCCTATAGGTGGAGTTAATGGGGGCAGAGCCCCTGGAAGCTTAGGGGTTTTAGGCATTTAATCCAGTTCAGATGAGCATATTTTGATGCCTCATTATTTTTCAATACGGGCAGTTAACTATTCTCTTTTTCTTGCTCTCATTCTATTTTATTTCTCTTTAATATACTTTTTCCAAAAAAAGTGTAGGGGGAGGGGGGAGGGAGCTCGAGGCTCCCGATCCCTGCCGTACCTCGGGCCCTGACATGTAGGAATCGCAAGAATCATATTTCTTGCCTGGCTGTAAATTTAGGAATTTGTCATTTTCCAACAAACACATACAAACGTATAATTTACTAAAAAGTGAGGAAAAATCTCGGAAATTAAGTAATTTCAGCATTATTTGTAATCCACCGTTGTGGAATTAGAAATAAACCATGTTTGAATTTGATTTCCCCCAAGCCCCCCACCCCCTATCCGTACGCCAGTATCTCCTCTTTTCCTTTTTTCTTTCCCTTTCCTTCCTTCTCTCTTATTTTTTTGATTAGGGGGGGGGGGGGGTCAACAGCCTGGGAGGCAAGGCTCGTTCGGCCCCCCCCCCCGATCACCTTCTTTCCCCTTTTCTTTCCCTTTCTCTCCTCTTTCCCTTTCCCTTCTTTTCCTTTCTTCTCTCTCTTTTTTTTTTTTTTTTTGGCGGGGGGGGCCAAGGCCCGCTCGGCCCCCCCCTGGATCCGCGCCTGATGATGTACTACGTCGGCTAACTGACGAGGGATCACAGTCACTGGCCAATAAAATGATTTGGAGAACACTAGGACTACTTATTACAGTTGTTTGAAGATAACACTCGACGGTCAGCTCGCCGGTTGGTATAAAGCTAGTCGATAAGATTAATAGAAAAAGCATTTATCAACCAAATGTATGACTTTTAATCTATCTTGGAATACCTCTGCCCCCTCCCCCTGCCCCATCCCTACCCCCCCCCCCCCCATTTAAAAAAAATATTCATTCATTTATTTGTTCCTGATTTGTTCATTTATTCACCCGAAAGTTCAAGTTTCTTTTATGTTATTTGGGTTCCAAGCGGCCCTAGCTCTTTCCTTCAAAGAGGGGCAATGCACGAATTAGCGACCCGACCGCCCCCGACCGGGGAGTCCAATGGTAAACGTTCACACGGTCCATGCATGCATCACATAATTAATATGACTAATATGATTTGTGACTTGTGATAAGAATGACCCCGATATCATGAATTAAATTGGTCTGAATCATTAATTGTATTTAATCTGAATTGTGAATTTAATTTAATCCGAATCATGAATTGAATTTAACTACTTAGTCTGAATTATGAATCGAATTTTAGTCTGCATGTTGAACCAGGGCATCTCCCTGGTTGAATTATCGCATTTGTTGTTACCTATGTTCAAGTCAAACGTTCTAATTATCGATGTTATAATCTGTAATCTTGTACTGACATGCAAATGAAACAAATTTCCAATTATTGGACAATAAATTTGAATATGAATATGAAATATGAATATCCTTTTTCAGTCGTCCCGCAACGTCGAAAGATGTTTCGCAGTGGGGATTTCCAGAAGCTGAGCTGCTGGTGCTGCTGTGCTAAAAGGGATTACTTTCGCAAGGTTCAAAACTTCAAACAGGGAGTTCCAACTCCCTCGTTCGAGGGTATACTACATGTGAATTTTTATCTCATCGCAAATAAGCCCATGGAATCGATTATCTTGCGTAGGGAATGACTTTTATAGCTTTGTTCAAGTTTCCTATCTGAAACTACGTGACACATTCTAAGAAAGAGACGCACGTGAAAATAAATTAGTACCACACAACTTATGGCTTTGCACGTCCACTTCGTAATCCAAAATGGCAGCGAGTAGCAGACCGGGGAGCGATGTGGGATGGACAAAATGGCAAATTGCCATAGCAGTCGGAGCCCCTATTGCAGTTGCAGGACTTGCATTTGGTGCCTATTATCTTACTCGAAGTGGGAGTCCAGGAGAAAGCGCAGATTCTAAGTCAGGAACTGCAGGAAATTCCGCTGGAAAAGCTACTAATGGCGAAGGCGATGCGGGAAAGAACAGCGTGGAACAGGCCCAGGTAAATCTACATGGAAATGCATGGGGACGATTCTTGATTGAGACCGGTACCAGACAGGGCCAGGGGCCCTTGCGCGATACGCGCTTGCTGCCAAAGGCTTGTTGTAAAGTAAACGTCTACTGTACTTGGTTCAATTTAGCCTTATTAAGGGCTAAGTGGATTGGTATGGAATATGAATATCACCTAGGCCTAGCCGTAATTGGCACCCACGGCCACAACAACCTTGCGTAATGAACAAAACCTAAAATTTGGTTGTAGGCCTATTTGTAGGGTGTCTGATCGCGCACCCAATGTTGTGTGCTAAAACCCTTCCCATAGAGATTGTACGCTTCCCTATGTGGTCTACGTGCATTGCGCGACCATCCAAAATTGGTCAATGATTTTATGAAAAAATTTGAAATTCAAACCTTTATAACAAATGATCCTGAAGGTGAAACTCAATAAATGAGGTGTCATATGAAAGAGCAGGTTTTTCTCCATATTCCCCATCGGGGGCCACCCCCAGAATTCTAAAAATATCTTGGTCAAAACAGCGATTGAAATGTTGTTTGCATCCTAGCTCCAAATTTGCCACTTTCCTGAGCTGCCGCCCCGCGGCTTAAGCAGGGCTAGACGTAAGGATAATATCCAGATGCTTTTTTTTTAGCTAGCCCCAAGGGATCATTTGTTATAACAGTTTGAAAATACCCTTCCCACATTTTTGGAATCAGCTAATTAGGGAGGCGTGAGCTCCGCTCAGTCCAAACCATGGTTACATCGCGTAACATGTGCGCTTATACAGTTATAGTGAATGAAAGTATAGGTGGCCATTCGCGGCATAGAACCCGGAAGTGAATACACGTTATAGTCAATAGCAATATCGCGGAGACTCTCCGCGATATTGCCATTGACTATAACGTGCATTCACTTCCGGGTTTATTGTGCGACGAACGCCAACCATACTAGTCAATGGCACATGTCGCGGAGACAGCGTAGCTCAAGCTGCAAGTCGCGGATTGGCTGAGCAACTTGCGTACGATATGCATACGCTTGCATATCGCGCGATACAGCTGTTTGGCTAAATTTAGCAAAACAACATAACTCTGCGTGTACGTCTTTTTCGTCGATTCTGAGCAAAATGCTATGAATATTTCAGCGTTTTGAAGGGGCTGTATCTTTTGATAGAAACATCGGTGAGACTTGAAATTTGAAATGTATTATTCTGATTACATTTTTAATTCAAATATCAAACAAAAATTGTGAAAAACGATCCCAAATTGAAAATTGAAAAATCGTTCAGACACCCTACTATTTGTAATCGGTAGGGGCACTGGTCCGAAAATAAGGATTATCCACATTAAGGAGGATCGTTACGAGGATCGTTTTTGTAAACGCGTACAGACGCGTCCTGAAAAATATGGATTGTCCACATATTCGTGGACCATTCTTATTTCCGGACCACGCGTTGGTGATGCGAAAAAACGGATTCCGCGATAATGCTCCTTGATGCATTTCACATTCACGTAATGAAGGATAAATCCTCGTGGAGAAGACGGTAGACGGACAACCTATAATAAAAGTAGGCGGCGAACTGGGTGTATTTTATTACACGGAATCCTTTTTTTTTTCATTGCCAGCGCGCGGATCGGGAACCCTACACCCGCAGAGCACAGAAGGATAAAAAGGTCCGCAAAAATCGCCAAAAAATATTAAGGACGCGAGTTGTCCTCGTTTATATGGATGATCGTCATTCTCGGACCTGCGCCCCCATTCCCCTACTTTAATCGCCCATTCCCACACATGACGAACCTTGTAAAAATATTAAAACACCTTTGCCTTGGATTTTTTTTGTTGATTTTTTGTGTGTGTGATGTTTCCTTTCCACCTCTATTGCCATTGGTATATTAAGCCGCATGGGCTTGGTGGCTTGGTGATTTGAATCTGTAGGTGTATCTATTCCATGGTAAATACAAATTGGCACAGGGTGATTATTTGTTTGGCACGCATTGAATAAAGAGTTAATCCTTACGCGTTGTCTTCTCACCACCAGACCCCTATAGAGCAAGCACAGGCAGCCAAGCTACGAGGCAACAAGTACTTCAAGGCGGGTCACTACGAGCAAGCCATCAAGCTTTATTCCCAAGCCATTGAGATCTGCCCCAGGGACAACCTCAAGGATCTATCCACGTTCTATCAGAATAAAGCGGCTGCACATGAACAAATGGTAAGCCATTAAAAATACATGTTTAGCGTCCCTGCCTGCTTCCTTTTAGGGGGGCACCTCCTTTTTTTCTCCTTTCTTTCTTTTTTAAATAATAAAGAAAAAATATAAAAAACACTGTTAAAGGTAAAGACCAGTATTGGAAACGCCCCAATTTCAAAAAATGAAATGGAAGCTCTCATTACCAATCATGTGAAAGAATATGTTTTGACTAATACATGATGATATAAAATTTGCCGGGAAACTGCCTACTAATTCATATACTTGGTAAATTTGTTTCTCTCATGGTCTGTGAGAGATATAGGGTAGTCCCATATACATATTTCTGTGTATAGTGCTTGTAACTTTACGAAGAATGGGCCAAATTTCTTATCATTTTGATGATTCCAGAACCTTGCAGATGCTAGATGCTAGATGATCAACCTTTTCTGATCGATTCCACAATGTTTCTTTCACAATGCAATCGCATGAACATAACTGGTCTTTACCTTTAAAAGTACTATGTCCCTTTTGCAGCCAACCTCAAATGCTGTAGAACTTTGCAGGAATTATGAATATGCCATGTATGTCCTATCTGTGAAATTTAAACGTTAGCAGTGTCCTCATATTCAAATTATGCAAGGAAACCCGTTTACTTGCTAGACTTCACTGTCAGACACTCTTGAGTGACTGACTGACTTTTTTTCTTCTTTGGTAATAACGTACATGAAAAGAGTTGTAAAGGGTACATGAGCATTTGTCTACATCAATAACCCACTTCTTGTGATGGCCAAGATTAAACTGATTGAATCTTTGCGCAGCATAAAACGTATGACCGTTAGGTACAATTGTCTGAAAATCAAGACTATTACTTTTGGGCTCTATAGCCCTAAAGTCAATTTGATAACTAATAGTCGTTATTTTCCCACTTGAAGACATTTTCAAGCCCCACCTTTTTTAGGGAAGTTCTAAATTAGTATTATCTTTCAAATGCAGTTGGAATTTAACTTTTTCATTTTTTTGGCCTGCAAATGGGACATAGTACCTTTAAGTGATATATATATATATATATATATATATTATTTTTTTTAAATATTCAAAAAATTGCCAGCATCTTGAAAAATAGCCTGACTGTCAGCCTGAATTATCAGATTTTTGTTGTTGTTGAGTGATTGATTTATATATTGAAAACTTTATACCATGAATTTAATGAATCATAACATTGACATTTTATTAATTGAAATTTATAGAAGTTGTTTATGCTAAAAAAATGTGTATCATGATTATCATTAGTGTACAAATGTTGATGCCGCCCATTTTACTAAACTTGTACAAATACCCCTTGGCTTGTGAAAACCATTGTATGACTTATGTGGAGACATTCGGCAGGAGCCAATACCTCCCCCCCCCCCCCCCCCCCCCCCAAAAAAAAAAAAAGTACTATCAGAGAAATTTACGATTTTGTGAGGTACACTGCAAAATTTTCATACCACAACTGTTTCTTGACTGTAATCGAAGAACAACTACCCCTTGGCCTTGAAAATTGATAAGGAGCGATGGTAAGAGGGTGTTCCTGTTGGATGGCTTTTCTGCCCTCTGGTGAAATATCTTGTTGACATTCAAGCTCCCAATTAATCGTTCATCTTGGATGTATATTTCATGTACTACCATCCAATTTTGTGTTTGGTGATGTACATGTAGGTGAAGAATGTATAATGTATACTGGTAGTATTGTACATTTCTTTAATTTTAGATATATGTTTTTCCAGGGACTACACTTCAATTATTTGTTTTGTTGACCTACATGTAGATGCCAAGTATTAACCATTTGTGTTGTGTTTTTCTTTTTTGATTTGCCTTTTCAGAGCAACCATGCCCAGGTAGTGGAGGATTGTAACAATGCCTTGGAGCTCAACAATAGATACGTGAAGGCCCTCTTCCGCCGAGCAAAGGCCTTTGAAATGATGAATGAAAAATGAAGTGTTTGGAAGGTAGGTTACCCTTTTTTTATTTGTTGAATTTAAAGCTATGTGTAAACCCCAAGATTAAGCCTACTGGCATATGGAGGTGTTGTCGTCAAGTGGTTTTATCATTTGACTAGGGTTCAAAGGTCATGGTTTGACCCTTGAGCATTACAAGGCATTTTACCTACATAGCATCTCTCGACCCAGGTGTTGAATGGGTAGTATGCAAATGTCATTGTAGTGGGATTAGCAATTGTGCACCTGTCAAATAGGGACTGGCTAAAATACAGTTCCATATCCAGAACTCAAGAATAGCTTCAATACGATTGTGGGAGGTTGAAAATTTATTCTTTTTTCATAGCTGTCACTGTTGCTAATTATGTAGTATGGCGTTATATGGTAGAATGGGATCGTACGCTGTGGAAAGATTATATTGTCCTAAGTCTCTGTTCATGGATGTGTCGTGTTCAGTCACGTTCGTCGTACTGCATTAGCAACAGCCACAGCTATGACATAGGTCTGAAGAGGCTTGAGGCACGCAAGTGAAAGCTTCCAGAACTCAACTTTATCTTTAAAAAAAAAATATATTGTTTTGCTTAAAACGGTTCACACAACAACAACAAAAGCGTGACATTGCACGTTTTAAACATGTTGAAAGGGTTACATGTATGAAATGAAAAAAATTAAACAAACTTTTCCCGGGATCAGAATATTATCGTAACTAGTAATGTTTTGACTGATTGTGAATAATTAATTGTGAACAAAAAACAAATTTTGAAGTTACGACACCTATCAGATGAACCTCTTCAGTGATTGTGTCATGTGTTGCTGTGTTTTAGCAGTCGTCTGCAGTATTATATCCTGCTAAAGCTTTGGCCACTTGAAAGACCACTGACCATTCCATTATTTGTCTCCCTCTATAGACGCAACTGCAGTGTGTCTCCTGGAAGGTTTTTCGCACCAGCAAGGCATGTTTCTTGCCGACAAGATGCTCAAGGAGATCGGCAAGGAGAAAGCTGCAGAGAAATACACGGTATGCTAAATTAACCTGTTGAGTACTGAATTCTCTCATTCTAACTGGGTTAATACAGGAACCACTCGGTTCCAGTAAGCAGAGGGTTAATAACTGTTTTGTTTAACAGTAATCCACTTAATAGGTACAGTCTGCTCATGAGGAAGTACATAATAAACTCAGCGCATGTAAACATTTAAAAAAAGAGATGAGGACTGTAAGGTAATATTCTTGCTTTCGACTGGTCCATTGAGTGATATTGAAAATGAATTTGATGCTCTGTTTAGGTATTGTTGCAGTTAGGCCTAAGAAAAAAGATGTTGTATTCCCCTTTAGGTGCCAAAACATGGGTCGGTCGGTCGGATATCTCTTCTTTTTTTTAAACTTTTTTTTTTCTCCCTCTTTGGGCTGATATTTCTCAGTTTTGAAAGCTTCAATTTTTTTTTAAAAAGCCGACCGTAGATTTCAAGATTTTTTGGTCGGTCGCAAAGGGCAATACAACATCTTTTTTTTTTTTAGGCCTTATCTTAAATCATAATTGCATATTTTATTTCACATTTCAAATTTATGAATATGAGGACATCTGTTCAAGTGTTCTCTCTCTCTCTCTTCTCCCTCACCCCCCCCCCCCTAAGAAAGAAATATGTGACATTGAAAATCTAAACACTTCCATTCATTTTAGTGGTAATCCTTACACAATACCAATGCACTCATATTAATTACTGTTTTAACTTGTTTCAATCATGTGCTTTTAGGAGAGAGTACCCAGCCTGCCATCTGGGCAGTTCATCCAGTCCTACTTCTCTTCATTCTCCAACGATGGAATTTCAGCTACTGCTGACGAGGACTATTGCTCTCCAAATGACTTTTCAAGGTATTATCTCTTTTTTTTTTTTTTGTTCACCACAAGCCCAACTGGAATGCTTATTCACATACACACAGTGCCGTCAAGCAATAGAGTGGTGAAGTGTGACGTCATCAAATATCTAATTTTGGAATTTCTCAATTTTTCTTCATTTTCCGAAAGATCATCAAAAATAATGTCCAAATGTCGAAAACCAATGGAATAGGTTAAGTATTGGCTGAGATATGACCTTCTGAATAAATAGATTATTTTGTATGCTGTTTCGGAAAATGAAGAAAAATTTGAGAAATTCCAAAATTTGATTTTTATGATGTCACAGCTTCGGTACTCTATGGCATTTTTTTTATTGGTAATGTTTAAAAAAATTTAAAAAATCACATGTGGGGATTAAAAAACACCAGCTGCGTGCAACATAAGTTCTCTACATACTCAATGAGAATGTAGAAATGTGAGGTGTGCTACGCCCATGTTATTTATTTACTCCTTTTTGCGCCCCAGCGGTCAATTGCGCTATATGTGAACGAGGCTTAATAGTCCTGTACAAACATGAGGTGGCAGATGTTTGGTGTTCATACTAATATCATGCGGGAAGGGAAACATCTGTTCAATCAATTTTAACTGCAAAGAAAAAGATAATTTTTTGATTATTTGTTTATGTACTACAAATTAGAACATGATGTACATGTATAACATCACAGAATCACCAGTTCTCACGGAAACCACTAGGAAGACAATTTCAATACCCAACCATCTTACTCATGGCTTCAGTACAGTAGAGAGATACCTGGAAGGGGGGGGGGGGGATTATACACATACTTTGAAATAATTTTGTACACAATACATTTTTAGAGTTCCTTTTATATGACACAGCACATGATAAATCCTTATGAAATACATGTACCCTATGAAGACAAAATCAATGACAATTGGGATGTTCCATGCCACAAGTGGAAAATAAATGAATAAATTAAATATATGTCATTACCTATCCCTCTTGCCTTCCCTACAGTACCGGTTATGCCAAGGCCAAGTACTGCTTCAAAGAGGGGCGCTACGACAGCATCATCGACGCCTGCACGGACGAGATTGACAGCGAAGGTTCCAAGCTTCCAGAGGCTCTCCTTATGAGAGCGACCTTTCGTCTCCTCAAGGGTCTGGGGTCGTTAGCCAGGCCCGACCTGGATAGCGTCATTAAATTACCAGAAGCCGATAAGAAGGTAGGATACTGTACATTGAAACATGTATATAGAGAGACCATTTATGTGATACTGTTTTACGATGATAAAGTGAAACCTGTTTAAATAAAGGCCATCTCAGGTCAGGGGTCATTAGCCAGGCCTGACCTGAATAGCGTCATTACATTAACAGAAGCAGATAAGAAGATAGGATGCCTTTAAGTGCTTTACACCATTCTTCTTGCAGTTGAAAGCTGTTATTTTGATGATTCCAGAACCTTGCAGTACACACCAATACTTACATGCTAGATGATCAACCTTTCGTGATGGATTCCACAACATTTCTTTCACAATGCAATCGCATGACCAGAACTCATCTTTATCTTTAAAGGGATCCGGTAACTTTGTCTCAGATTCTGAAACAAAATTCTGGATTTAGCTCATGCTGCAATGATAATTATAAACCTTCAGGTCAGTCAGGAACCCCATGAATTTTACAAGCCGATCGCCTGTCTGATTATCAAGATATTTATGATTGGAATTACAAATTTTGAAAAACGTTTGCCAAACAGTTTTCATAACACTACAGTCTATTGTAGAAAACGAGTATGGTAAAGCCGGTCACTCAAAGATTTTTACCTTTTTGAGGCACTTCTTGATCATTTTGAAGCAGAATTTTTTTAGGGCTTCAATATTACACCATATCACAGACGCTGATAACATGTAGGGCCGTGTATCTCAGATTTAACATTGTTAAATGATCCCTGTAAGTGCTTTACACCCTTTATTTTTCTCATTGCAGTTGAAAGCTAATGCCCTGATCAAGCGTGGAAGCATGCACATGCAGGAGGGCCTACAGAAGGAGGCGATGGCTGACTTTGAGCTAGCAGTGACCATCGATCCTAACAATGCTGATGTCTTTCATCACAGGGGACAGGTGAGCAATCTTATCAACAAGAGGTCTGTTTTCATCAGCTCGAGATCGCAAAACATCCCGCTATTTGTCCGGTGCCATTCACCAGCCCAAAGATTCGCATTATGCGCAAACGCTGAGCTAAATTCTCGAGCTCGAGTTTCAAGTTTTGAGGTCAAGTCTCGAGCTGAGGAAGACGCGAGCTGATGAAGATGCGATTTGTAACTTCAGGATTATTTTCCAAATCAGAAATAGCAGGCTTTTTTGGCAATCTTGAGCTGATGATGACAGGCCTACTGATATGGTGTAAAACGAGGGATTTCTACTCCAGTAGAAGTCTGATTGATGTTGTTTAAAGACCAAAGACTGAATTGCAATGGTTACAACAGTTTACAATGTATATACATGATAAAAGCAATTAGCCTATACAATAATTATTAAAACAGTCTAAGCAATCAACATTGAAATTCAATTAAAAGTGATGAAATGACAATAATAATGGCAACTATCATTAAGTTTTATTAATTATCTTTTTTATTCAGCTCTTACTTCTCCTTGAGCGAGTGGACAAGGCGGTGGAGGACTTCCAGAAGTGCAGCCAGTTGAGCCCAGACTTTGCCCTGGCGCACGCCCAGCACTGCTACGCCAACTACCGCATGGCCGTCATGATGCAGAGCCCCATGCAGATGCAAGCCGCCGTCAAGGGGCTGGAGGACTGCTGCAAGAAGTTCAGCAGCTGTGCAGAGGCCTTTGCTCTCTATGCACAGGTAAAGTCTCGTTTTTACAGTATGTGATGCAACAGAGATGCCAACTAGTACGGATTTCCCGTAATTTCTACGGGAAATCGGCCGATTACGGGCGGTACGATTTTCATACCATAAATTCCGGATTTTGCCGATTTTGCCGATTTTCAAAATTAGCACTTTAAGGTTTAGCACGTTTAAGGTTTAGCACGTACTTTTGACTATTGCAGCGCAGCCATCCTTGAATCCATGCATAGAAATCCCACAGGGCTTCCGATTGGACAATTTGTTATCTAGCACACCCCTTTCAGTGCATACATGTGCATACAACATGTGCTTCGCGAGCGGGGGCCGGGTGAAATACCTCTCTTGGCCGCGCCGCTACCGCCCGCCCATGCCCAGCGCCAGGCCTCGCTACGCTAGCGCCGTGTACACTGTCGGATTTCTCACAGGCTGTCACAGCGTTCGTCGATTTTCGTCGACAATCTGAACTCATGTTGGTTGGATTTAGATATCAATCATCATGTCTTCCACAACTAAGAAGCGTGGCAAGAAGTTACAGACTTTTAAAGAAGAATACAGTAAGAAATGGAAATGCATCGTGTAACACCAACTAATGAACAGGTAGACTATGTTACTTTTATTTAACTTGTTGTGCTATCGCGCTTGCCTGCAGGAGCTGCGCTTGCCAGCGTGCAGAAAAATTTGCGTCGCGCAGAAAATTACGGATTTTGTCTCCAAATTACGGATTTTTAGCCTTATGATTACGGATTTGTGCTCTGAAAGGTTGGCATCCCTGATGCAATAAACTAACACCCCTCCCCCCCCCCCTACAAACAATAGCAACAACAACAAATCCACAGTATCAAAATAACAACCATGTTATGTGTTAAAGCCACACTGTCCTATTGGTATGGTAGCTACTTGTTCCCTCTATATATAAAACAATGCCTAATCGGTGACCATTGGTTTCCCATGATCCTCTTTTTTTAAAGTTAATTGAGAGCTGAGTTGATGAGATAACGCCCTGTCCAGTGACCTTGCAGTGTGGTCTAATCCCTCCTATAAACTAGTACAGATAAGCTTTAAAGAATGCTGTGTGGGTACAAAGGAGGCGAGTTGGCTCAGTCGGTAAAGCGTCTGGCTTTGAAACCAAAGATCGCAGGTTCGAATTTAACCCAGGCGGATGGCTGAAGCCTGCGATGTGTGTTAACCTGTCCCTCCCCTCGTTTGATACACGCATGCTATGTTTAGTGGAAAACACTCCGTCCCTCGGATAGGACGTTAAATGGAGGCCCCGTGTAGAGGAGAGTCACCACCTTTGCACGTTAAGAAACCACTGCACTATTCGCATAAGAGTAGGGGGGAACCCTGGTGTAGTGGTCCACCTGCACACCCCCAATCAGTAATACCGCTCGAGATGTGCGCTATGCACACGCACATTATTTGGTGTCAGTTACAAATCCTCCCTATTTCTGTTTTCCAAAAGTTGGCATCTCTGCCATGTGCTTGATGATTCACAACATTCATAGCACCATAATTCTGTTAAAAACATTCAAAAGACACAAGCTCTTCCAGTGAAGTCACTATGTACACATCAGCTGAAAGAGGCAAGTTTGAACTGATTTGAAAATGTTTGGTTATGAAATATCGCCATACTCAAAACATTGATGTTACATATCCTAATTTGTTTCAAAGCTAATGTGCTGCTCTTCCTGCATTCTATTACTGTTATCCCCACTTCTTTTCTCCCACAGTCACTCAATGACCAAGGGCAGTTCCACCAGGCAGATGAAAACTTCCTCAAAGCAGTGGCTTTAGAACCAGATAACCCTACAGCATATGTCCATCGTGGGTAAGTATTGCCCCCCCCCCCGGTATCCCGCCACACTCTCGGTAGTAGGAGCAAATTTGAAGAAATTATCTTTTTAATTGTTGTATAACCAATGAAATAAGATGTAAAAATGTCCTTAGTAAGTTAATATTTGATGGGATATGGAAGGGTATTGTGTGTTGATAATACTAAAACCAGGGTAATAGACCAGTTCACGGTTAGCACACAGCTGCAATGACACCGAATATCCACAGATCTTCAAAACATGAAGAGGTCCCACTTTGTACATTTTGAAATAATCACTCCAACAGCGATGGTGGTGCTACATAAATAGCCTTAGTTTGTTTCCCCTTTTCAAAGAATACTTCCACCTGTGTATCACCTGTGTATCATGGAGTACACTGCTTGTGCATAAATGAATAATGATTACATAACTTTCATGAGCACGTATCTGCAATGACCTTTATCTGCTCATGCTCAGACTGCAACCGTGAGCTGGCTTATTCTATCCATCACACTTATGGAAGCATGTAGAGATATTACATCACAATGTGATTACTAGAATGTATTATTATGATTATTATTCCGTCTTTCTGTTGTCTTTATCAGTCTCTTGTATCTAGCATGGAAGAAGGATCCTGACCAAGCGATTAGAATGATCCAGAAAGCACTCGAGATAGACAGCAGATGTGACTTTGCCTATGAAACACTCGGTACTATTGAAGTTCAAAGGTAAGAGCAATTATAGTTGGGTACTATTTAAGAGACGATAGTTGGACGTTATTAAAGAATTGATGGTTAGGCAGACGATCCTGATTAATCCATTAAAACGATCCAGAAAGCACCCAACCAAGCAGTCAGGATCAATCCAGAAATCTCTAGAGATAGATAGCAAATGTGACCTTGCCTATGAAACACTTGGTACCATTAAAGGTCAGAGGTAAGAAAAAAATGTGTTCATTCTTGAAGGGTTTCTCCTCCTCCTCTTGCTCCATTTCACTTTTCTCTCTCCCCTGTCTCTGTCTCCCCGCCCCCCCCCCCCATCTCAATCTCTCTCTCTCTCTCTCTCTCTCTCTATCTATCTCTCTTCTCTATCTATCTCTCTTCTCTATCTCTCTCTCTATCTCCCTCTCACTCTCTCCCTGTTATCTCTCACTCATCGCTCTCTCTTTCTCATTCTGTCCCTCTCTTCCTGTTTCCTCTCACTCATCACTCACTCTCTTTCTCATTCCGTCCTCAGAGGGAACATGGCGGCTGCTCAAGAGTACTTCAACCAAGCGATAGAGCTGACCAGAACTGAGATGGAGATGGCGCACCTCTTCTCGCTCAGCGTCGCGGCCCTGGCGCAGAGCAACGTCACCACCAAGTTCGGCATCTTACCACCATCTGCTCTACGAACGTGAGAGACCGCAAACCACCGTACATGAATTGATCTATAAATGTTGTTGGTTGCGTGGATAAAGGCCCTTGAGACAGATTCTGGCTAGGGAATTGAATTTCTTGTTTATAACTGATGGAGGAAATGAGCGCATCTGTAAAACTAGAACTTTTGGCTGCTTGGAACTTTCTTGAATTTGAACTCGTGGACCAGATTCCCTAAAGTTTCATGCCTCAAAATGATAGAAATAGAAGACTAAATTTTTCAAAATTCTGGTGAGTTTAGTGGAAGAAAATGACCATCATCAAAGTTGTGCAATTCCTGGTTGCCAAAGTTTATAGTTTTGCAGTTAAATTGAGTTTTTTTGACAATTTTCTGTCATGACCAGACCCAAGTTGAGCTTTAAAGTCTACCAATCACCGAAACATGTTTTTCTCTCGGATGTAAGAGGGTTCCATGCCGCTATACTGTATTCAAAATATGAGCTTCAAATAGTACTTCTACAAGGATACGTTGCAAGTTAAATACATTCCCAGTGCGCAGTCATTCATCTTGCAATGTAGACTAGTTGATGCATGCATACGCATTTGCGTAGAATAGAACGCAGACAGGACCCGATTTGGACATGGGTACCTTTAATTTCTTCATACTCCTTAAAGGGATAGTTGAGTTTGGGTATAGAGGGCGCTACACAAAATATTTTGTTGTAAGATCGGATTTAATCTAAATTTTACACATTTTGGGGTCTAAAATTACCTTCACAGCAATTTTAGGTCCTAAAACGGCTCTAGAAATGTCATAAATAAGAATAAGAGCAATAGCCATGCACTTTGAAGGCATTTGTGGTCTTTAAACAAGAACTTAACTGTCCCTTTAACTGTTTACCTATAGAATTCCAGGCTAAGTTTTGTGGGGTGTGGTTTTATACATCCTACCTCACACAAATTATTTTTGTCAGGAGATTGGTACACTATAATTGCTCTCTGGTGTTTATTTCAGAATATTATTCAAATTACCTTCATTGCTATGTGTGAAACTGTAATTTTCTTTTCAGTTCAATGAATAGTAAAAGGAAATGTTTGTATTTGTAACAGGGATGCCATTTTTTTTATAGCTCTGACACCTCCCAATTTAAGTCTTCATATTGTACAAAACTTATGGGACTCCAACACTTTCCAAGTCTTTTGTTTTTATAAGATGCATTGGATGAAGAAAAAAACTCTTGTCCCTGTTGCACAAAGAGTTGTTGTACAGTCAAACCTGTCATAAGGGCCGTTTTCCAGGCAGCCATTGTTAAGATATAAGGAGTGATTTTGAAGGATCGTCTTCAGGGATTGTCTGATTTCTGTTACCCCCTGATAGCGATGAACACTTTATAATTAATTCCAGCATGGGCCCTGCTTCATGAATCTTGATATCATCAACAAGTTACAATGGATGTTATAAGCTACTGAAATAGCGGCATCTGATGGGCAATCTAGCATTTGTTCTTGATAACGAGTTTGATGAAATGGGGGCCTCATGTTGAGAATGCACAATTGTTTATTGCCTAAACACTGTCCAACTGCATGGCAATACTTGTGAGAGTACAGTTTTTATTCCAATGCTAGCACCGAACTCAAAATCACTCGGCAGTTCATCGAACTACAACAAGCACATTTGGGGTCTCCCTTGAAATTGGTTTCTCATTGAAACATGTACTAAAGGAACCTGTCTACAAAGACCATCTGTCTACAAAGATCACTTTTTGTGTTTCCCTTGGGCGGTCGCTGTAGACAGGTTTGACTGTATAATAAATGAATATAACAGGGCCGTCAATTAAAAGTGAGTATAAATGTTGTTTAAAACTGATTTGAAAAGTACTGTTTTTGAATGATATCCTATGGGACATGTCTGCATGGAGCCAAATTTGTATGACAGGTACTTTGTGATTGTAAGAATACGTTATGGAATAGCTTTTAAAAAGTTGTCAACTACCTATCTGTCATAGAGTTTCATCAAATAGGATTAAGTAAGCTAGATTACATGGCTTCTTTGCAATATAAATGATTTTTTACTTGATTTTTTTCTCCGCTGGGAAAAATAGTCTAAAGGGTAGTCAAAGCCATGCGAATGTTTAATTTTATTTTTTACTGCTTGCTTGCGTTTATAATCACATATCTTCATAGCTGTTTTGCTTTAAAACTGTAGTATTCTTGCTTTCTTAAACTGATGGAGTAAAACATTTGAAACATAAAGCATGTTACTGTTAGTTAACTTGCATGAATGGAATAATTGATAACTAAATTCAGACCACATCTCGACAAATCATATTAGATCATTTGTGAATTGGCAATTCTATTGTAAAAATGAATTAAATCAGCTTTTGAAAGGAAATATTTAAATCTGACCAAATTGAATCTCTTCTTCGTTATAAAACTCCAAATGGTCTTTCTTTCAAATTCTTGTTATATTATTAACAGGGTTATGAATTTCATTGATTCAACTGTATACATATATCTCATGTGATTTTTGTATATTTTTTCATATATTGTATACTTCAAGAGTATGCGTATCAATCACTTTTGACTGGTAACATGTGTATCTACGAGTTTGGTCTGAGGTTTGTTGCTCAGCAATGCCTGTTTATGTTGACTAAACAAAATGTTCTCTTGTCGGGCCAGATCCCCCCCCCCCCCCCACCCTCTTTTACTAAGATTGTGTTCTTTATTATTTTAACCCATGGAGAATGGTGTATCTATCGTTTGGCTCCAATTGCCTGTTGAGAGTTGGAATGAGACACTGTTTCATAAAACTTGGCCCAAAATTGTTATAAGCTAATGAAATGATGGCATCTGATTGGCTGAGAGCAAATTTGTCGTAGAAATGTAGCATTCGTTATGAATAACAAGTTTTATGAAACAGCCCAGAATAGGAGATAATGAAATGGGAATACGAAATGTGCCGAAGCAGGTTTTTGAGGCAGTTTTATCACATCATATTATAGCCACTAAATAGCCACAAACAGCAATCCTAAGACTCATTGGGTAAACCGTGATAACAGTATTAAGTCGTGTTTAAGGTACCAAGTGATGGGGAACAGTGCTCAAAGCACTGTCAAATAAAGTCATATATACTGACCAAAACATTGTTAACAGTATTTTTTTGAAGTTAACCTCACTGTATTAAACACTTAATTTTTGGCTATCAGCAGACAATTTTAAAAGATCCTTGATCATTACTAGATTACCCTTCTGCTACATTTCAGCTTTAAATTTCCCAAATTAGCCTAATATTTGTTATATTTTTAAATTATCTGCTTCGTAGATATATAATTGCATGTATCCATTCAAGAATGTCAGAGGGTCATTTGAGGGAATGAATGGGAAACATTCCAAAAATGAATTGAGGGTGTTTCCTTTGCAATCGTTTTGTATGTGTATGCATTAATGCTGAGAAATTCTGCACCTGAAGACGGAAGACCATGTGAATTTAAGTGAAAAGTAGTCGGAAGTAAATATATTTGACCTGTGTGACAGTTTCACTGTGCATGTCCAAACACCCCCCTCAGACATGTGCAGGCAGACTGAAGCTAGCTGCTAGTTTTCTGACATTTCCTGCCTCTGCGTTGTGAATGTCGGACAACTGTGACCCGTTTCACAAAGCCTTTTTTCAATTACAAATGACAAAAATCAGTGACAAATCTGCTGATAACCAATCAGAAGCTAGGATTTCAGTAGCTTATTACAAAAACTGTCATTTGTCTCTGATGACAAGTTTTGTGAAACGCCCCCTGGTCTTTGACCCGTCCCTGTTTTCAGACATGTCAATAAACTCATTTCTTAATCTGATGAAAGCATTCAACCATGAAATTAAAAATGTTTCTAAATTTAATAGGGTTTATTACTCGCTGCCATCTCCCTTTTATATGGATCTCATCTCCATAAATTGAGTGTTCTTACCAATTTTTCTTTATCCTTAGGTTTATAACAGCCTTACATAGAAAACAAATGTTTACCATTTATAAAATACTAATCCTTTATGTGTGAGAAATGTCCAAATATATATCGAGATTTGTGTTTTCTTAATTTTTTTCGTTCTCGTTTCATCAAGAACACATTTTTATCATTCTTGTGATTCTCGGGCTAAATTAATTGTCTCGAGCGGAAAAGTATAATTTATGTTGTGAAATGTGAGAATGGTATTGTATGATAATACAGTATATTTGAGGAGGAGAAGAAGAGACAAAATCTGAAAATATGTTCTAAATTGTATTATTCGTGATTGGAATACACTTTATTTCTCTGGTCTTCTGTGGAGAACCATTGAAAAGAAGAAAAATTAATAAAAAATGGTTCTTTTATAACAGAAACTTACATCAAAGTCTACATGTTTATTTTTATGATTGCACATATCCTCACGTTGTGTATAATGCATATTCATATATACAGATGGTAAAACTATTGTTATTTAGTTTTAAATACATGTATAAAGATGTTCAATCTTATATTCAATATTTAAGAGTTGCTGTAAATAGAATTTGGGAAAACATCTACCTTCTATGTCATCGTTTTACATTTTATATCACAAATTTTATATCACAAAATCACTCTGTAAAGATTGATTTAACTTTTATGTCGGCCTTCAACTTATCATTTTCCCTTCACTGGCTAAACAAATATGATTTCATCTAACGGTTGATATTAGAAAAACTGCAATAAATGATAGCATAGTTGATTTTAGCTGCTGAAATGTGTGTCTTACAGTATGATCGCTGCATTTCTTCAAAACGGGGGGAAAATGAGACAACTTGCGGTGTTATTATTCAAAGCGTGTGGCCTATCCGGAAAAAACCCTGCATGGTTCCTGCTCTAGTAGCTAACAAGCGTAATGGATTTTGTTCCTTTGTCAAAGTTCAATTTGCACATCCCTGTTTAGAAATGTCTCATGTAGCCGGGTATGTGCACGATCCCTCCCGCGATGGCCGGGTACCAGAACCGCTTGCGACCCGTGATGGTTTTGGTGTAGTCGGGCGGCGCTCCACCGTCAAAATTAGAGACCTGTGAAAAAACGAAATGCATGTTCATGTATGAGGGGTTTTACTCGGTTATGGCAAAGATTGATGTTGCGAATATAGTTTTCATATTATATTCATTTATGAATAAACTGATATGACAATATGTATGAATGACAGTGTAAAAAGAGATTTGATGGCAGGCGGTTACATTAGGTTGGGGGGGGGGGATTTCAGACTAGAGCCCTTTGCACAAAACTTACCATTGATGGTAACTTGCTACCAATGGTAACTACCATGGAAACCTTGATTTTGATTGGCTGTTGAGCCCTGTTACCATGGTAGTTGCCATTGACGGCAAAGTTACCATCAATGGTAAGTTTTATGGAGCGGGGCCCAGATATGTGACGTTATGTCCAACTAAATCCTTGTCTACCCATACAAAAAGCTAAAACAAAAGTAGTAAACATGAAGATGACGGGGTGGGGAAAATACCTCTACATGTACCCCCCCCCCCCCCCCCCCCCCCTGGTAGAACTAAACTGTATGTATGTCGGCAAATAACGCCTCGTGTGCCACCGTAAGTAGTACACTTCACCCTTAAGGGGCAAGTCCGACCCATTTGCAAATTGAATTGAATGAGTAGAGAAAAATCTTACAAACAGATTTCACTGTTCTGTGTGTTTAATTTGTCTCCATTTATTCAAATGGGTCGGATTGCCCTTAAAGGCCCGTCTGCACTAGTTTAGCCAGGGGGATTAGACCTCCCTGCAAGGTCACTGACAGGTGGTTATCTCATCAAATCAGCTCTCAATTAACGTAAGAAAAGGGGATCATGGGAGACCAACAAGCACCGATTAGGCATTGTTTGCTATATATATATATATATATATATATATATATATAGAGGGCGCAAGTAGCTATACTTGTGCAGTGGGACTTAAAGGTGAAATTCAAAGAAGATCACAAATATTTCAATTAATGTATCACTAGAAACTGGTTAGCTAACAGATGGCCATCGTACAAGTTTTAGGTCAACTACATATCGGGTGATTTATAAAAATACAAATGCAACCACCTCCATAGCAGCTGGGATATACGAGAGATTCGCCGGAAAAATAACGATGTTTTAATGACGTCACTATATGGACCAATACTGCCCAAGCAGACAACATCCCGTAGAGAATGAACATAATTGCAAAGCTATTGTTTCTCAAATTATAATGAGTTTAGTGCATATAAATGTAATGGCATGTCAAACCATTCAAAAGGGGATATGAACTGATTCTGATAACTAAAATCTTTTCGGCTTGTAAATACACAGGATAGGGGTTAATTAACAATCAAAGAAACCAGAACTTCAAATTGAAAACCCCCCGGAATGACATTAAGGACGGCATTTGTTCCCTCTTGAAACACCGAACATACCCCGGTGTGTGCAGCTGAATATACAATGGCGTCTTATTTTGTTTACAAGCGACAGATTCTTTTATTTTTGTATCGCTGCATTTTTCAGCAAAATAAAGCCATGCGCGGGGTTTTAGAGTGAGGCAATAGATTATACATTTAGCCTGACGGTACTGAAGTAAGAGAAAGAACTCGAGAGAAGATGAAAACACAGGCACTGAAAATGTGTGAGATGTCATGGGACATCGTCTGCGTGTGCAAGTCATGTCCATACTGTGATCTCACACATCTCAGCAGCGTTCGGAGAGCTCATCAGGTGCTATGCCGGGGTTGTATTTAAGCGTTTTGTAATTTATAATAATCATTACTTCGAATGTTTCCAAGCATTGAATTTTGATAACCTTGTCGAATCAAAGTTTCAACTTTGCAATAATGAAAATAAAGTTAGTTTTTTTTAAATCAATGAATATCTACTTTAAACCTACCTGAAGCGTTGCTGCTGGAGCGCTCCCCACCAGTCTCTTGGATGTCTTCCACCGGGTCGGCTTCCCGAGAGGGATCTTATCGGGTGGGGGCGGTTCAAGAACAATGCTCTCATCTGTTGAAAAGAAATTGTAGATAATATTTATTTGCGCTACGATTACTAGAAATTGTCGAACTGTTTAAAATCTTGAGAGGAACTTTTTTTTTTTTTACCTAGGTTATGTAATGTTATCGAAATCTGCCAATCTGATTTTGATGAGCATAAAACAAATTTGAAATACTCTTAAAATCAACAGAAAGTCTGTTGCAGTTATAACCCCCCCCCCCCCTTTTTTCGCGCTCTTTCTCTCTCTATCTCTCTCTTTTTCTCTTTTTTTCTCTCTATCTCTTTCTCTTCCTCTAACACAACTGCGCGAAACAAAACGTGGCGTCTGAGTTGAAATTTTTTTATTTTTTTTAACAATCTTTAAAGAGTGTTCTGTTTAGGCGCTATAGGAATGCTATAATTTAGAGGCTCCGTATAATGGATCTTCTATAATCTCAATTTCTGTGATATCCAACGCTGTAATAGACAAAACACGCAATATTGTTTCATATACGCCGTTGAATGAAACGACTACAATCTGAAAATTGATGGTCAACTTACCAAGAATTGTTGGGGTTATTTTCCGTTTTCTTGGGACGTATTGAAAGGGATTGGAGCTTGTCATCATGATTGATTTCTAGGTTATGAATAAAGAAGAGTGAAATGAGATGAAGCATCGCGGCAGAGGATAGGAGACAGGGGAAGAAACGGTGAGGAAAGGAGGACGAGAAGAAGAAGATAAAAGAAGAAGTAGATGACGAAAAGGGGGAGGAGGAGGAGATGGAGGAGCGTAAGAAGAAACGACGAAGAAAGGAGGACGAGAAGAAAAAGAAAACAGAAGTAGATGACGAAGAAGGGGAAGGGGGAGGAGGAGCATAAAAAGAAATGACGAGGAAAGAAGAAGACGAGAAGAAGAAGAAAAAGTAGATGACGAAGGAGGGGAGGCGGAGGAGCGTAAGAAGAAACGGCGAGGAAAGGAGGACGAGAAGAAGAAGGAAAAAGAAGGAGTAGTTGAAAAAAAGGGGGAAGAGGAGGAGGAGGAGCATACAAAAACGGCGAGGAAAGGAGGAGGAGCATACGAAAACGGCGGGGAAAGGAGGACGAGAAGAAGAAGAAAAAAGAAGGAGTAGATGACTAAGAAGGTGGAGGAGGAGGAGGAGGAGGAGCATGAAAAGAAACGGTGCGTAAAGGAGGACGAGAAGAAGAAGAAGATGACGAAGAAGGGGGAGGAGGAGGAGCATAAAAAGAAACGGTGAGAAAAGGAGGACGAGAAGAAGAAGAAGATGACGAAGAAGGGGGAGGAGGAGGAGCATAAAAAGAAACGGTGAGAAAAGGAGGACGAGAAGAAGAAGAAGATGACGAAGAAGGGGGAGGAGGAGGAGCATGAAAAGAAACGGTGCGTAAAGGAGGACGAGAAGAAGAAGAAGATGACGAAGAAGGGGGAGGAGGAGGAGCATAAAAAGAAACGGTGAGAAAAGGAGGGCGAGAAGAAGAAGAAATAAAAGAAGTAGATGACGAAAAAGAGGGAGGAGAAGGAGCATAAAAAGAAATGGCGAGGAAAGGAGAACGAGAAAAGGAAGAAGGGGAGGAGGAGCAGCATAAGAAGAAAGGAAGGAGGAGGAGAAGAGGTGATTGAGAGGATGTCGATGGAAGAAGGGAAAGGAGAATAACGAAAGAGGGAAGAAAAGGACATGAAGAAGGAAAGGCGGAAAAATTAAAAAACATGTATGATCGGATTAAGTTTTTTTTTAATAAATATTGAAATATTGATACTATAAAAACAAATTCCTTACCACTGTAATAATTTGTAATACTATTAGCTATTCCTAACGGTGTATATGCACAATTAAATTCTTCTGCACCGAGAGAAAAGGAAAAAGACAACCCCCCCCCCCCCCCCACCCCCACCCCCACAACAAAGAGTAGAATAGAAATGGAAACCTACCTGTGCGCACGATGGTAGTAATGGTTCCTCTTTCTCGTCTGTACGCCTTGCATGGGTTGGCACTGCAACATACACGACAAGTTCAAAGTTCAAAGTTTTAAGTTTATTATTTCCCACATGTCTTATTTTCCCCCCAAGAAAATTTAAAACTTATGCACAAGAACGTAACTAAACTTTCTACAAATAGTGCATTTGACAGTTTGTCAGAGACCTGTCTGCCATAGCAACGTCTTACCGAGCAGACGACATTCGCATTGAATCACATATAATCATGTGACAACGAAGCACACAATAGGATATTTTCGTTATTTTATCAAAATGTATGCACACATCTTTGTGAAGTGACTCGTTACAAATTAGTCCATTCACCTGTTACGGATAATAACTGTATTTCAAGAGCCAGAATGCAAATTGCATGCATGACATTTTGGTATGGGCGTATGATATGTGTCCTACCTAGCATGCGACTAATTTATGCGATTCGCATTATGGCATTATTTAAATACATAACAGGTACGTGAGCTAAGAAAATCCTATATAAATTTGAATGCATATTTAAAATGTATTATTCAGCTCAACCTATAGTGGCAGTTGCTCACAATATCATCACATGTTTTCGCATAATACCACGCTACAAAATAATGAATACCTGATATAGCGACAAACATTTTTAACGAACAGTAGAAAGAGTGACTTGGAATTCTAAATGCCAGTATTAAGAATTAGAAGTATTTGGTTTGATACATGCATGCAGTAGCGCTCGGAGAAGGTGCATACAAATTATGCACACGCGGTATATAGCAAACCAAAGGCGGCTCTCATAATTTTAATGATATTTTGGGGGAAAATTTCTGCCAAACGGTTATTCTCACCGATGCCCGAAGCGAAGAGATGCTTGTTCTTGTTGCATCCGAACCGGGTGGTCCTTCCTGGCGTGGTCGACGGGAGCTTGAACTGAGCATTCATGAACGACTGCATCCACAATGATCCCGATGGCGAGGGGTCGATCTGGCTGATGACAGTCGTCACTGTACAGACAGGCTGGGAGGATTAGGTGAGCGATGAGATGATGATTCAAATGGATTAATGAGAGTGGGGAGAGAAGAACAGATACAATATATAGAGGGGCGAGGGAGGATGAGAGAGAGAGAGGGGGGAGGGAGGGAGGATGAGATATATATATAAAGATAGATAGAGAGAAGGAAGGGAAGGGAGGGAGGATGAGAGAGAGAGAGTGGGGTGAGGGATACATGGGGGACCCGGGAGAAGAGAAGGGGAGAGGAAATAATATGAGGTACTTAAATGAAATGAAAGGAGAGAGAGATGAAAAAAGTAGAGAGAAACAGAGAGAGAGATAGCGAGAGGAATGAGAGAGAGAGAGAGGGGGGAATAGAGAAAGAAAAGACATGATAAAGAAGGGGGTGCGGGTTTGGGTAAGTTAAATAGGTTACATGTTTCGATATAGGACGATCAGTGGGAGGATGGTTTATAGCTATGTAAAGGAAGGGGGAATCAAATACATACCTCATTAGTCAACCTTCGAAGGTGGGCGACATGTTTAGGGTGGGGTTTGTTCTTCCTGTTACTAGACGTGGGCCGTTTTTGACGTAGCACAATGGTCTTGGCCGTGAAGTCCGTCTGATAGTTAGTCAGCTCGGCGTCCCATTTCGACCTCACTTCACCAATAACTCTGCAAATAATAATGAAAATGACAAAGGTTTACTTTTAAAAAATATGTATTTTCTGCAGTTTATTAGTGTGGAATGTTGGCTGATGTGGCCTTTAAATAGACATGAAAAGCCCACTATACCTGTCGAATGTATAAGGGGTTGTGCCAACCCCCCTCCCCCCCCCCCCCCCTCCCTCAAAGAGGAGATGCCTCAAGAGTGAGCGCTTAAAAAGTGGGGATTTCAAATCACCATCGTCACCATTATAGTCAACCTATTCGTCATCACCATCATCAAAAACAGCATCGGCAGCATCACCAACAACGTCATCAACTTCATTATCACCACCATCATCATCATCTCTATCATCATCAACATCATCTGGTACGAGACACAGAGATGGCCTTAAGTAGTAGGATTTTGGCAGTGGGGTTGCATAAGTCCAAACTTTACTGACAATCCGAAAAGAAGAAGAAGAAGATGAAGAAGAAGAAAGAAGAAAAATGTATGCCGTTTTGACTTTTTCGATCTTAGCAGTATAGTTTTATACAATGTTTGCAGTTTTGTACAATAAAGTTATCGGAAAAGCTCAACATAATCTTACCGTCCTCGTGTATCGTAGTACGAAAGGGGAGTTGGTTCTAGGGAGCGAACCGCAGTAGCACTCGCCATTCTTGAGACCCCTTTCAAACTTTGTTCCCTTATAACTAAAATAAGTCTGCAAATTTTCTACGACCCTCTTTGAAAGTGATATGCAGCTTTTCTTTGCATGTTGCTTTTATATTATATCGGTATTTGTGTTTTGTATCTGTGGCACAATGTTTATGACAGTAGTACAGTGCGCATTCCTGTACACAGTACGTGTACTGCTACGTCATCCGTTTGCGCCATGTAACTGCAAACTGCGCAGGAAACTCACTGCATTATGACGTCATAAACAAGTCTTTGTTAGAGGCCTAGCGCGCACGCGTTTTGTGACGTCATGTTTTGTCGAGATTTTGCAGGTCTATTAATTCTTCGAGATTACCATTTGATTGGATATGTTTTTAATTGGACTTGAGATGTAATGTAACTTTTTCGGTTCAATAATTTGGTATTAAAGTCGTGTCTTTTTCAAGGATGTTCTTGGTCAAATTAGGGTGTAATCCCGGTGGTTACCAGTGTGCCTGCATACACAACTGGTTACCTTTCTACAGATCTTCGTGATAGGCTGCAAGCCGCTGTATTTCCCTTTGAAGATTAACAATAACAGAAGAAGAAGAAATATCAACACGTTGTTAATTAAAGTCTAGAGTTAGATATACGGTACCGTACGTTAACGTTATGGTATGATGGGGCATCACGGGGGTGAGGGACGTTACACATACGCTATAAATGACGTTACACATACGCTATAAATGACGTAACACGAGCATAAATGTCTCTTTCATTTCATTCGATTTGTTTTATTGATAAACACAATATTCAACAGATATTTTTAAAATGTATAGTTATAGTATTTACAGGGAAAATCATATTCAATTCAATTCAATTCAATTCAATTCATTTATTTTTCCTCTTTCAATCGTTCATATTTACAATGATGGTACATTTTAACATATTCACATATTTATATACATATAGATCAATTGGCACAATACAAGACATTAAAAGAATAAACATATTTCTGCATTCCTTGATTAGCCTACGGTCTAAGGGTTATTTAGACGTAATATGTATGTACATCTATTGGGATGCATTTATAGTGTCGATTTATTGAACTGAATCCGTTTTATTCACTGAATATAAAAGCATATAATGACATAATGATTTTGGAAGAACCTCCCTGCTCACAGTCACGTGCAATAATACAGCACAGAGTGGTCCTAATGATAACACAAACAATATTGAGAGAAAAATAACATACACAAAATAAATCATTTAATATCATGAAATAAATTAACATAACTACTGCATACCAAGTATTGTTAAATATATATATACAGTTTCATCATAGACTGATAGGGTATCATGACTACGATCCCCTATCATTGAAGTAAAATAATGTTCTTTCGAAATTATTTTACTGGGCAGTTTAAGTATTATTGTATTACGGAGAGGGGGTGCTGTCCGGAACCTCACAATTAGTCTGATCAGGCTAAGAAAATGTATCGGGTAAGTCGTTTTCGTTTCCTCTCTTTCGCTTTATTCATGCCATATTTGCCTAAAAAGGGATCTATTTCATGCGACCCAGTTAAAATGGGAAAGATTCAACGCTAATATTAAACTCTTTTACTTTAATGCGAAATCAAGAATTTGGCGGTTTTTACTTTTTTTTAAAAATAATATAAATGAATTCATGGCAACTGCGCGCCCCGAAGGCCTTTACCGAGTTCAGATACAGAAATATGAATCGTAGTACACTTTACGTCTTCATTAAAACAAGAAAAAAAAACGCCTTGGTTTTGCCGCGACATAATGTGAACGATTTAAAAACTCCCTAATTTATGAAGGCATTTATAAAAGTCATTTTTCTGAGTTATTCAACAGCTTTATTGAGACCTTAAAACGCATGCATGAAATCTAAGCCTTCTATTTTCCATTTCTGCGTTACTTTGTTGGAAATGTTATTCAAACGAAAAAGTATAACATATTTTGTTTTTCCATCAGAAGAAGTAAAACTTTTAAATCACATTTGTAAAGTCATCAATATGAAAAGCGACCAATGACAATGATGAGTTTCAACACACGCGTGGGATGGGAAGGGGAAAAGTGAATTCAGACAAGGATTAAGAGTAGAGAACAGTACAACGAATCGTATTCTTTCCCGAGTAATTTTAATCAAATGTCAAAGCTTCCGCGCGGCAAAAGTGAATTCAGACAAGGATTGAGAGTCGAGAACGGTACAACGAATCGTATTCTTTCTCTAGTAATTTAAATCAAATGTCAAAGCTTCCGCGCGGCAAAAGTGAATTCAGACAAGGATTTAGAGTCGAGAACGGTACAACGAATCGTATTCTTTCTCCAGTGATTTAAATAAACTGTCAAAGCTTCCGCGCGGCAAAAGTGAATTCAGACAAGGATTGAGCGTCGAGAACGGTACAACGAATCGTATTCTTTCTCTATAGTAATTTAAATGAAATGTCAAAGCTTCCGCGCGGCAAAAGTGAATTCAGACAAGGATTGAAAGTCGAGAACGGTACAACGAATCGTATTCTTTCTCTATAGTAATTTAAATGAAATGTCAAAGCTTCCGCGCGGCAAAACTGAATTCAGACAAAGATTGAGAGTCGAGAACGGTACAACGAATCGTTGCTTTCTCTAGTAATTCAAATCAAATGTCAAAGCTTCCGCGCGGCAAAAGTGAATTCAGACAAGGATTTAGAGTCGAGAACGGTACAACGAATCGTATTCTTTCTCTAGTAATTTAAATCGAATGTCAAAGCTTCCGCGCGGCAAAAGTGAATTCAGACAAGGATTTAGAGTCGAGAACGGTACAACGAATCGTATTCTTTCCCGAGTAATTTTAATCAAATGTCAAAGCTTCCGCGCGGCAAAAGTGAATTCAGACAAGGATTGAGAGTCGAGAACGGTACAACGAATCGTATTCTTTCTCTAGTAATTTAAATCAAATGTCAAAGCTTCCGCGCGGCAAAAGTGAATTCAGACAAGGATTGAGCGTCGAGAACGGTACAACGAATCGTATTCTTTCTCTATAGTAATTTAAATGAAATGTCAAAGCTTCCGCGCGGCAAAAGTGAATTCAGACAAGGATTGAAAGTCGAGAACGGTACAACAAATCGTATTCTTTCTCTAAAGTAATTTAAATGAAATGTCAAAGCTTCCGCGCGGCAAAAGTGAATTCAGACAAAGATTGAGAGTCGAGAACGGTACAACGAATCGTATTCTTTCTCTAGTAATTTAAATCGAATGTCAAAGCTTCCGCGCGGCAAAAGTGAATTCAGACAAGGATTTAGAGTCGAGAACGGTACAACGAATCGTATTCTTTCTCTAGTAATTTAAATCGAATGTCAAAGCTTCCGCGCGGCAAAAGTGAATTCAGACAAGGATTTAGAGTCGAGAACGGTACAACGAATCGTATTCTTTCTCTAGTAATTTAAATGAAATGTCAAAGCTTCCGCGCGGCAAAAGTGAATTCAGACAAGGATTTAGAGTCGAGAACGGTACAACGAATCGTATTCTTTCTCTAGTAATTTAAATGAAATGTCAAAGCTTCCGCGCGGCAAAAGTGAATTCAGACAAAGATTGAGAGTCGAGAACGGTACAACGAATCGTTGCTTTCTCTAGTAATTCAAATCAAATGTCAAAGCTTCCGCGTGGCAAAAGTGAATTCAGACAAGGATTTAGAGTCGAGAACGGTACAACGAATCGTATTCTTTCTCTAGTAATTTAAATCGAATGTCAAAGCTTCCGCGCGGCAAAAGTGAATTCAGACAAGGATTTAGAGTCGAGAACGGTACAACGAATCGTATTCTTTCCCGAGTAATTTTAATCAAATGTCAAAGCTTCCGCGCGGCAAAAGTGAATTCAGACAAGGATTGAGAGTCGAGAACGGTACAACGAATCGTATTCTTTCTCTAGTAATTTAAATCGAATGTCAAAGCTTCCGCGCGGCAAAAGTGAATTCAGACAAGGATTGAGCGTCGAGAACGGTACAACGAATCGTATTCTTTCTCTATAGTAATTTAAATGAAATGTCAAAGCTTCCGCGCGGCAAAAGTGAATTCAGACAAGGATTGAAAGTCGAGAACGGTACAACGAATCGTATTCTTTCTCTATAGTAATTTAAATGAAATGTCAAAGCTTCCGCGCGGCAAAAGTGAATTCAGACAAGGATTGAAAGTCGAGAACGGTACAACGAATCGTATTCTTTCTCTATAGTAATTTAAATGAAATGTCAAAGCTTCCGCGCGGCAAAAGTGAATTCAGACAAAGATTGAGAGTCGAGAACGGTACAACGAATCGTTGCTTTCTCTTGTAATTCAAATCAAATGTCAAAGCTTCCGCGCGGCAAAAGTGAATTCAGACAAGGATTTAGAGTCGAGAACGGTACAACGAATCGTATTCTTTCTCTAGTAATTTAAATCGAATGTCAAAGCTTCCGCGCGGCAAAAGTGAATTCAGACAAGGATTTAGAGTCGAGAACGGTACAACGAATCGTATTCTTTCCCGAGTAATTTTAATCAAATGTCAAAGCTTCCGCGCGGCAAAAGTGAATTCAGACAAGGATTGAGAGTCGAGAACGGTACAACGAATCGTATTCTTTCTCTAGTAATTTAAATCAAATGTCAAAGCTTCCGCGCGGCAAAAGTGAATTCAGACAAGGATTGAGCGTCGAGAACGGTACAACGAATCGTATTCTTTCTCTATAGTAATTTAAATGAAATGTCAAAGCTTCCGCGCGGCAAAAGTGAATTCAGACAAGGATTGAAAGTCGAGAACGGTACAACGAATCGTATTCTTTCTCTAAAGTAATTTAAATGAAATGTCAAAGCTTCCGCGCGGCAAAAGTGAATTCAGACAAAGATTGAGAGTCGAGAACGGTACAACGAATCGTATTCTTTCTCTAGTAATTTAAATCAAATGTCAAAGCTTCCGCGCGGCAAAAGTGAATTCAGACAAGGATTTAGAGTCGAGAACGGTACAACGAATCGTATTCTTTCTCTAGTAATTTAAATCGAATGTCAAAGCTTCCGCGCGGCAAAAGTGAATTCAGACAAGGATTTAGAGTCGAGAACGGTACAACGAATCGTATTCTTTCTCTAGTAATTTAAATGAAATGTCAAAGCTTCCGCGCGGCAAAAGTGAATTCAGACAAGGATTTAGAGTCGAGAACGGTACAACGAATCGTATTCTTTCTCTAGTAATTTAAATGAAATGTCAAAGCTTCCGCGCGGCAAAAGTGAATTCAGACAAAGATTGAGAGTCGAGAACGGTACAACGAATCGTTGCTTTCTCTAGTAATTCAAATCAAATGTCAAAGCTTCCGCGTGGCAAAAGTGAATTCAGACAAGGATTTAGAGTCGAGAACGGTACAACGAATCGTATTCTTTCTCTAGTAATTTAAATCGAATGTCAAAGCTTCCGCGTGGCAAAAGTGAATTCAGACAAGGATTTAGAGTCGAGAACGGTACAACGAATCGTATTCTTTCCCGAGTAATTTTAATCAAATGTCAAAGCTTCCGCGCGGCAAAAGTGAATTCAGACAAGGATTGAGAGTCGAGAACGGTACAACGAATCGTATTCTTTCTCTAGTAATTTAAATCGAATGTCAAAGCTTCCGCGCGGCAAAAGTGAATTCAGACAAGGATTGAGCGTCGAGAACGGTACAACGAATCGTATTCTTTCTCTATAGTAATTTAAATGAAATGTCAAAGCTTCCGCGCGGCAAAAGTGAATTCAGACAAGGATTGAAAGTCGAGAACGGTACAACGAATCGTATTCTTTCTCTATAGTAATTTAAATGAAATGTCAAAGCTTCCGCGCGGCAAAAGTGAATTCAGACAAAGATTGAGAGTCGAGAACGGTACAACGAATCGTATTCTTTCTCTAGTAATTTAAATGAAATGTCAAAGCTTCCGCGCGGCAAAAGTGAATTCAGACAAGGATTTAGAGTCGAGAACGGTACAACGAATCGTATTCTTTCTCTAGTAATTTAAATCGAATGTCAAAGCTTCCGCGCGGCAAAAGTGAATTCAGACAAGGATTGAGCGTCGAGAACAGTACAACGAATCGTATTCTTTTTCTAGTAATTAAATGAAATATCAAAGCTTGCGCGGGAGGGGCGAAAATGAATTCAGACAAGGATTAAGAATAATAGTTTAATGAAACGTAAAAGCTTCCGCGCTTCGCACGGGAGGGGGAACTGAATTCAGACAAGGATTAAAAGTAGAGAATGGTACAACGAACCGTATTCTTTCCCTAGTAATTTAATGAAATGTAAAAGCTTCCGCGGTCAACTTCTTTTCAAATAAACAAGCACAAGGCGTGGGCGCCATCAACTTGCGATATTTCAACAGCCTTTACATTATCGAATTGACCGACAGGTTTTATGTCTATGACACCTAGTGTATACATTGTATTATGTACCCACTATGGACAACGTCACGCCGAATTTGTGCATCTCATTCACATTCACATTTTCATTCATAAAAAACTGGATTTGACAAAAACACTATGCAGATGATAAAAATAAATTTACTATAGACTGGTCAACTTTCCAATTTGAAGATATTTCAAATTTCAATAATTCCCGAATAACTCTATTTTTTTTAAATAAACAACGTATATATATATATATATATAGTACCTTTTTAAAAGTGATCATATCATTTAATAATGCGATTAGAATAGTATGTACATTGCAACAGACTTTTTGAATTAGTACTTTGCGCAAATAGATACGGATTGCTACAAAATTCAAATCTGAGGCTTTCAAGGGGAAATTAACGTGTGATACGTAAAAGACACCCACACATACACACCCACACACAAAAACCGGTAAGATTTCATCATCACACAGAAGTATATTATTTACTGGCTTATTCAGTGACTTGAACAACGTTATTTCGGCTATAGCGCTATTATGATGACAGAACAGACCGAGGGGGTCTTTGGAAAGAGCAGTTGAGAATTAGAGAACATTTTGTAAATAATTGACGTAGACCATCCAATTGGATATGAAGTTTTAAAAAAATTGGGAAACCGCGGATAGACAGCACTGGCTCGATTACCCTCGGCAATAACGCATCGGGTTGCTAAGCAAACCGAGGACCGTCTTCCGAAAGAGCGGTTGAGAGATTGCGTAGCAGAGCGGATTGAGTAGACTGGTCACATAAACTAACCAACCGATTAACAGAAAAGCCCATGAAGGAAGCCGCGGAAAGACGATCGTTGGCTCGATAGAGTAAACAATCGAAATAACAGAAGATGGGAACCACGAGATGAAGAACACGATGACGATGAAGAACAAGGTCTTGGTGGCGCTGCGAATCTCTGAGGCAGATTCGCGCTTAGCTACTTTCTGAACTCCCTAATATAGAAAGACAGAAATGCAAGAAAAAAATTATAAACTTAAATTACATTTTCGTTATTAATGCAGGAAATGGCCACCGGGCAAATGAAATGCGTTAAAGGTGAAATTCAAAGAAAATCACAAATATGTCAACTAATGTATCACTGGAAACTGGTAAGCTAGCAGATGGCCATCGTACAAGTTTTAGGTCAACTACATATCGGGTGATTTATACAAATACAAATACAACCACCTCCATAGCAGCTGGGATATACGGGAGATTCGCCGGAAAAATAACAATGTTTTAATGACGTCACTATATGGACCAATACTGCCCAAGCAGACGACAACCCATAAAGAATGAACATAATTGCAAAGCTATCATTTGTCAAATTATAATGAGTTTATTGTATATAATGTAATGGCATGTCAAACCATTCAAAAGGGGATATGACCCGATTCTGATAACTAAAATCTTTTGCTTGTAAATACACCGGATAGGGGTTAATTAACAATCAAAGAAACCACACTTTCAAATTGAAAAAACCCCGGAATGATACTAAGGACGGCATTTATTCCCTCTTGAAACGTATACAATGGCGTCTTATTTTGCTTACAAGCGACAGATTCATTTATTTTTGTATCGCTGCATTTGTCATGAAAGAAAAACCATGCGCGGGGTTTAGAGTGAGGCGATAGATTATACATTAAGCCTGACGGTAGTGAAGAAAGAGAAAGAACTCAAGAGAAGATTAAAAAAACGCGCACTGAAAATGTGTAAGATGTCATGGGACAAATGTGCAAATCATGTCCATATTGTGATCTCACACATCTAAGCAGCGTTCGGAGAGGTCTACAGGTGTTTTGCTGGGACTGTATATAGGCGTTTTGTAATTTATAAAAATCCTAACTTTAAATCTTCCAAGCATTGAATTTTGATAACCTTATCGAATCAAAGTTTCAACTTTGCAATAATGAAAATAAATTTAGTTTTTAAAATCAATGAATATCTACTTTAACATTAAGCCCGTTGTAAACAAATGTCATTTGCCCGACTTGAAACTTCGTCAGTGACTGGTGCGGTCTGGACGCGCCATGTGATAGTGATAGCCATGACAAAAACTTAGAGCTAAACTATCACTGCAAACATTATGTGCAATACCTATTGCAATCACATGTTATATACCTCATACATAGATTGCCATTCACTGATTGGTCAAAACTATATCACATGACAAGGAGCATCTCGATCTATCATTGCGTCAGAGGGTTTGGGCGTTCTATCAAACCCAATGCCATGGCCCGAATTCACAAAGGAGGTTTGTCGACAAATCTTGGTTTTCGTACGTCAAAATTATGACGCGTTTTTACGCGTTTTTTTACAAACCTGGTTCGTCAAAACGCGTCAAAAACGCGTCATATGACGCACGAAAACCAAGGTTTGTCGACAAACCTCCTTTATTTTGTGAATTCGGGCCTATGTGATAGTACTCGAAAACCTTGGGATAGTACTCCTAACCCCTCCGCAACTTTTGCTTCGCCTTAGGGGTGATAGAAGGGCCGGTATGAACACCACCTTGGGAGTGATAATTCCCACCATCATCCTCATGAGCAGTCAATATTTGTATACTTGATAATGGTAGCCTGGTAGATATAGGCTTAACGCAATCAAAATGACACCCCGTAATTGAAATCGACTATCTACAACTTAGATTTCATAATGGTAAACAAAAGTATAAGCTCTCCGGTTTTACAATCTAACGAGGTATACATTTTACACTTGCAGTCAAATTCAATTCTCTTATTAGGTGTTGATGAACAATTTCAATTCGCCAATTCGGAACTATAATTATAAAAAGGTGAGGCGTGGCTGAATACTCACAGACTCTGCGATAGCTTGAGAGCGATGTTTCTTCCTATCGCCATCATCCTCCGATTCGCTGTGCCCCGACTGTTTGCTGTCGCCATCGAACTCCTTGTCGATGTGCTTACTACCGGTCGCCTCTCGAATCTTGATGAAGATACGCACGTAGAGAAAAAACATGACGGTGAACGGGATGATGAACCGGATGAAGACTGGCAGAATCTGGGCGAACGGGTTCACGAAATGCCAGGCGAAGCACACAGGCGAGTTGTTGAACCGCAGGAGGAAGTCGGGAATCGTCGAGAAGGCGAACCAGAAAAGAACCGAAGCTACCCACACGCCGATGTTCACGTACAGCGCCTTGCGCTTGCTACGACTAGTGAAATGCCCGATGGGGTCGTACGTTGCGCGATGTCGGTCGAGGCAGATGATGACAATGACCAGATTGGACACAAACTGAACACTGCTGAAGACACCGTAGAAGACCCTACACCAGTTGTTACTCTGGAGTGGAAAGCGGCCGAGGTAGGTGTGCATGGACGTGATGATCAGGACGAACCCGAAAAGAAAGTCAGAAATGGTGAGGTTGATGATGAAGTAGTTGTTGTAGCCTCGAAGCCGCTTCTCGACGGCGAACGCGGCCAGGCTGAGGCCGTTGGTGGTGATGATCGAAGTCACCAACAGCAAGGGTAAGAATAGAGCGTAGAGACCTCGTCTCTCATCAGTATCCGTTACATCGGTCACGATTTCAGTCACGAAATCTGTTTGCGCCAGAAACAAATCTGTCGTATTGCCATTGATAAACATGGCCATAATGGTCATTGATGATTGATTTACAAACTTGCTAGTTTGTCGACTTTCTCTTTCCAAAAAACAAAAATTTTCGAAGTCTTAGCTGAACAGCGGGTCGATGCGAAGACGAACCGTGTGACTCCGTTGATGAAGATTGCAAAGACTGTTTCACTTCCAAAATATCCTGTCTTATAAACTGTTTGCTTTCTTACTATTATTATTATTTTATCAAAAACAAATATTCCAACAAAAATAAAAATTGGTAGAGCACCTACGAATTCATTGGTCAAGACAGCATTTTTATCTTGAATCGGAATCGAAAGATATGATAGGACTACCGAACATAAAGATGGTCATGTGACTATATCGATGTGGTTATGATGAGAGATGGGCAGAGCGAAAGAGAAAAGGAGATAGAGAAAGAGAGGGGAAGAGAGGGAGAGAGAGAAAGAGAGGGGAAGAGAGAGAGAGGGAGAGAGAGAGAGAGAGAGAGATATGGACAGAAATGATGAATAAGAAAAAACCTTGAGAAAAAAAAAGATGAAGATAGCGGGGCATTGAAAAATATGTTTTCGATCAGTTGATTCTTTTAACTTTGTGGATTCGGCCTAAAGACGATTTGAAGTAAGAAAAAACGAGAAATGATTTGTAGTCTCTTGAAAGAAAATGAAAGAAATCTTTGACAATAAAACAAAATCCCACAGCGAACCCAAGTAAGTCAAGGGTAAAGTTAAAAGAAATGGAATACAGGCTTGTCATATTACGCCTTAAAGGACAAAACCCGACCTTTGTAACAGGTTGATTGCATAAAAACAGAAAAATTAAGGGCAACACGTCTCGATGTGTACCATATCTGCTACACTGGAGGTTTCTTTAAAAAAAAATAATGAATCAGATTTCCTAATTTCCCTTTTTACAATGGAAATATTGCTTATTGTAAAAGAAGACATATTCTATTGTGCCGAGCCACCCGTGTTATAAAAAGGCTATTCTTTAATACTAGATAAAACTGTCTGTTGGTTTTTGCCAATCAATATTTGTATGGATGGGAAATGAATAGCGGAGATGTAGATTTCAAAATGATGTCGTGAAATTGCAAATATTTCTTGTAGCGTTCAAGACGCTTCGACCAGTCGCGTAGCTCAGGGCGTTAGGGAACATGCCCCTTCTTTCCATTACAACGATAAAGATATGGAGAAATGGTAGAGAGAGGGGGAAGACGATTAAATGTGTTGGGTGAGAGTGAAAAAGAGGATAGAGAGAAAGAGAGGGGAAAAGGAGTGAAAGAAAGGAAAAGAGTGAGAAAGAGATGGAGAGATAAGGGGGGAAAAAAGTCTTTTTAAAGATAATAACACAATCCTCGAGACATCTATCTCCATCTTACGAATCTAGTGCCACACATCCTACCCTCCTCCCATCATTACTTGAACCAATACGCTACGCCATGTACAGAAGAGTGATTATAGCCACATGCCTGTTGAATTATCTTCGTAATTATTCTTTTTGTTAGAAAACAAGGCTGGCCTCGTACTTCTGGGGTTGCACACGTCTTGGTAAAGAATTACACCAGAATGCATAAAATGCAAACTAGAAAAACCCGAAAGGTCGACTTATTTTTATGTTGGTATTATTATAAAGGACACTTCTCGTGCTTTTTCAGGTGCCTTTATAGAGTCTGACGTTGATACCATTTTTACATCTACGCTCCCCCCCCCCCCCCCCCCTCTAATCTAAAAAGTATTCAAGTTTGCTGTTTTTCTCAAATTTCCCTTTGTACTAATTTTCTCACCCGTCTGCTCTGATACATCACCAGTCACACCATGGAGACCGACATTAGGCCGAACAAAATCAGTGGCGGATTCAGGGGGAGGTACAGGGGGCACGTGCCCCCCCCCCCCCCGTAAAAAGAAGGGAAATAAAAAGGGAGAACAGGAGAAAAACGAGGGGGAAAGAAAAAAAGGGGGAAAAGAAAAGGAAAAAGAGAAAGAAGAAGAAAATGGGAAGGAAAGAAAAGGGGAGTGAAGAAAACGGAGGGGGAAAGGAAGAGAAAGGAGAGAAAAGGAAGAAAGGGGGAAGGACGGAGGAGAGAAAAGAGGGAGAAAAAAAAAGGGGGATGATATTATAAGAAGGTGTTTTATTTCAAAGGAAAGGGGCGGGGTTACGCAATTTCGCAGTGTGCACAATATGGGGTCCCTCTTGCCAGACGTGTTGCCCCCCCCCCCCAAAAAAAAAAAAGAGAGAAAGGTCTGGAAAAAAGGGGGAAAGAGAGGAAAGTTGTGAGTAACATAGGAGAAAAGGAAAAAATGATAGAGAATTAAACAACGATAGAAGAGAGGTGGGAGAGCATGAGAAATTACATTTCTTCTAAAAGAATAATGGGGTAACAACCAGGGGCGTCGCTAAAGGGGGGTGTGGGGTGAGATACCCCCACCTGTCAGGATATTGATGGTAAAATTGCGCTGCTGTCGGGAAAATGAGAAAGGGGGGAAGGGAAAAAGGAGAGGAAAAGGGAAAGAAAAACAAAGAAGAAAAGGAAAGAGAAGAAGAAAAAAAACAAGTAGGAGAAAGCAATTTTACGTCATTTTACTCCAGGAAGTGCCTGAAATGCTCCTAATGTGGTTTTAAAATTGCATATGCCTCCTATTCTGCTCGGTCACTCTGCTCCCTCGCCGCTGACGGTTTGCTCCATCGTTTTTCATATCTTCACTAAATTCGATGTGCCCCCCCCCCCCCCGGTAAGAAATTCATGGATCCGCCGCTGAAAATATTGCACTACTCCGAATGGCCAAAAACTGGTCGGTTTGGAGTCGGTGGGTATTCGCTTTGGCGGTGTCTCTGAAGTGTGACCAGGGGGGTGTTTCACAAAGATGTTCGTAAGTTACGCATGACTTTACGCACGACTGGAACATGTTCTTGGGTGCTAATCAGATTCTCAATCATTTACATGTAGCACAAGAACATATCACCAGTCGTGCGTAAAGTCGTGCGTAACTTACGAACAGCTTTATGAAATACCCCCCTGGTAAGAAATGAGACGAACCGTGATTGATATTTATTGAAAGAAACAGGGAAAGTGGAGGTCATACACTTTGGTGAGAGACAGCAATCAAGCATTACAGATAGGTACATACTATCAAGCTTTCCTAAATGAATTCTAAGAAATTGTTGAACATGACATGACAGTTCTGCAAGGCATCTCAATTTTCAAAATACAATGGTGAGCTTGAACAATATTTGCAATCAGTGGCGTACGCAGGATTTTTTTTCAAGGAGGGTGTTTGCAAATTTGAAAATCACGCCGACCCATGTTTCGATCAGTGGGGGGAGGGGGGGGGGGGGTAGTGAGCAACATTTGTTGTTCTTTTTGCCCCCCCCCCCCCGAAATTTGAAAATCGCGCCGACCGATATTTCGCTTAGTGGGGGGAGGGGGGGGGGGGTAAGGGTATTCATTCTTTTCTTCAAAAAAAAAATTGAGGGGGGTTATAACCACCCCTATCTCCCGTGCGTACGCGCCTGCCTACAATATGCTAACAGTACAAGTTAAAACACTGATTTTGTGACGTTACTACATGTATGTCCTTGATATCATATTATGAACACTAAAGAGAGAAACGTGTGTGTTTACACTCCGTCCTATAAGGCTGTGTCCATGGGTGTCGATCCGGGGGGGGGGGATGGGGGATATATCCCCCCAATATTTCAGGTGGGGGGGGATGGCCTGTACAATCATCCCCCCCCCCCCCCAATAATTCACCATCAAAAAAAAAAAAATCAAGAGAAAAATTAATGATGAGAGCCCGATGAGAGTAGTTAATGGTTGTTACTCGCAAGATGACCATCAATATACACATTTTGCTATCTCATTTTCATAATACATACATATATACAAAGTAAATGAGACAACCGTATGTGAGACAAGAATAAATTGAATTCTCGCTCATACGGCTTCATCAGGAATTGATGAATTTATTCAATTTGTTCAATCAACAGCATCATAGAAATGCAATGCGCCAAATGCAAAGAAGCAGCGTTAAAAAGCAACGAGCTATAATGTTAAGCACGAAGCGCAAAAGTAGCAATCTGCAATGCACATTAGACAATCCTGGACAATGTAAACATTGATGAACTCTGTGACGAATTCGTGATGAGATCGGAGACAAGGAGAAAGCTTCCGCGCTTTGCGCGGAACGGGGAAACTGAATTCAGTCAAGGATTTAGAGTCGAGAACGGTACAACGAATCGTCTTCTTTCTCTAATAGTTTAAAGAAACGTCAAAGCTTCCGCGCTTCGCGCGGGAGGGGGGAGGGGGAAACTGCATTAAGAGTCGAGAATGGTACAACGAATCGTCTTCTTTCTTAAATAATCTAATGAACGTCAAAGCTTCCGTGCTTCGCGCGGGAGGGGGGGCAACTAAATTCAGACAAGGATTAAGAGTCGAGGATGGTACATCGAATCGTCTTCTTTCTTAAATATTCTAATGAAACATCAGAGCTTCCGCGCTACGCGCGGAGGAAAGGAAACTGAATTCAGACAAGGATTAAGAGTCGAGAATGGTATAACGAATCGTTTTCTTTCTTTAACAATCTAATGAAACTTCAAAGCTTCCGCACTTCACGCGGGAGCGGGAAAACTGAATTCAGACAAGGATTTAGAGTCGAGAACGGTACAACGTACGAATCGATCGTCTTCTTTCTCTAATAATTTAATGAAACGCGTCAAAGCTTCCGCGCTTCGCGCGGGAGGGGGGGGGGGGGTTTGGGGAACTGATTTCAGACAAGGATTAAGAGTCGAGAATGGTCTAATCGTCTTCTTTCTTTAATAACCTAATGAAACGTCAGAGCTTCCGCGCTACGTGCGGAGGAAAGGGAACTTGGTTCAAACAAGGATAGAGTCGAGAACGGTCCCACGAATCGTCTTCTTTCTCTAATAATTTAATAAAACGTCAAAGCTTCCACGCTACGCGCGGGGGGAAGGGGAAACTCCCCCTTCCTGCACCCAACCCCTAAGGAGTGCGTTTCGCGTGCTCACTACCGCCCCCCCCCCCTAAAATGAAATCCTGGCTACGCGCTTGGGGAGGGGGTGCAACCTGCCACACGCTTCTACATCTTGGTTGCTTTGATCCATTGCCGAAAATATTTTGGCACCTATCATCCCCCCAACCACGGATACAAATCGACACCCTTGGCTGTGTCTGTATTATTGTCTCTCTTCACTTATCCCTTCTTGTCTTAATAGGTTGCTGCAACTGACAGTGATAGACATGATCTAAGACAAAAGGTAAGTGTATCATGCTAACCTATAATGATGGTTGATGCGTATATCCGCGGTCTAGCAAAATAATTGTTAGAAATACAATGAGAGGCCACATAGATCACAAAGTAGTACAAAGAATTGCTATCTTAAAATCATTACAAGTATTTCTTGTAAAAATGGGGGATATGGCCTTTTACAAGTGAAACTAGTAATGTATATTATTGATTAAGTCATTTATACTGAAATAATGCAATAATGAAATGGTATGGGGAGGTCGAGTATACTGACATTTGAAAGGGACGTGATTCATATACTGGTAGATGCTTAGTAAACCACCCATTCATTGCATACATGATACTTGTACATACATGTGCATACATGGACATTGAAATTAATATTACCTCATTTACAGTAACGTTCATATTACTTTTTAAGTGACATCACATGGAAGTGCTTAAGAACGTTCTTACACAACAGCAAGGAAAATCAGCCATTGTTGTAGACAATTAAATAAAACTAATTTTTACCGTAGTCTTGCAGAGCATGCGTTTGTAAGAATTAAAACAATAAATAACAAGAAACACAATCAAATAATTTACTTAGATATTTTAAAATGTCAAATAAAAAGTATATTCATCTCTTTCTATGTATGTAATTGATTTGTTAATGTAAAATAGTCTTGCATAACAGTCGTTACAAATGAAATTATAAATAAATAACGGAGTACCGCCTTAACGCACCTTTCGGGATAAGGGGGGGGGGGGGGAGGGGGTTCTGAATTCCATACATAGAAAGAAATGGATATTATTTGTTGTTTTTAATAAATAAACGATTGATATGCAAGACTAGGTAAACACCTTTATTTCTTTTTTTTTTCTTTTTTTTAAACATTTAAGTAAATTATTTGATTGTGTTTCTTGTTATTTATTGATTTTATTCTTATTACCGCTTGATCTGCAAGACTACGTAAAAACTAGTTTTATTTAATTAAATTTCTATTCCTTAAATTCCATTCTAAACGAAATTCTATCCCTCTAACATGCAAAAAAAAATGGAAAAATTCTCAAACCACAAAGATATTTCGGGTTTTCTTTGAGGTCGTCACTGTGCGACACCCTCTAACAGTAAATTTCCCCCAACCCATTTTTTAATTTTCCCAACCGTTTTTCCATGAAAGTAAGACATAAAACAGGTTATTAAAAATCTTTCGAAACTTACATGTTTGGAATGGTATATAGAACCAATGCATTGCTTTAAGACGATTTACATTCACCTAAAATTTAATTTAATTATAATAATATAGTTCTTAGGAATTTAGGAATCGATCAGATCAGTTTTTTTTTCCAATTGTTATAATTAATAATGGTCTGTTTTCACTCAAATTTTCAGATTATCTGTAATTGTACATCTAGCATTGAAGTCAGTCACTACCTTAGCACTATTTTCTCTCATCTGAACAATGTTACCAAGTCCCTTTTAGGTGGTGCTCCGTTCTCAACGCACACTTACGAGACAAGCGGGGGGGGGGCTTTCTCGATAGGGTGCGTTGAGCGCACCGCGCCGCACCGCACCCTTTCGAAGTAAGCCAGAACTTCTAGGCATATTCAGTCTCATGTTCATAAATTGCACTTGCATTATTGTCAATTTTGTGGAAGCATTGATAATATCTTTATACTTGCTGTTGCTTTTATAGTTATTTTCAGCACTAATATTATTTTCATTTTTACAATTTATCTACATTCATTACTGACGCTGCATGCGATCCAAGTCTAAGGAACTGCCGTCTACAAATAGTAAACTGCAGATTCAGATAAAGGAGAAGAATGAAGAAATGAGAGCCAGACTTGTCCAAGTACCTCCAAGATATTGCGGTAGGTTATTTCTTCAAGAGTTTGCACACAGTAAAAATGAGAATTTAAAATGCATTTAGTTTAATTTACAAATATCTGTGCTTTATCATTACACACCTTAACTCTAATAACATGAAATCCATTTGCCTCCATACTTAGCCTTTTATCATTATCTCAATTGGCTTAAATTAATCATAAATACCACTTAATCGCAACATCTTATGTTATTCTTTCAATAAATAAAGAGAATGGAAAAATACAAAATTTATAGAGCCAGGATGCCAAATAAAAAAGAACAGACCTTCTCGTACATAGCAGCAAAGTTATTCAACTCACTACCGATACTTACCAAATGTTCCGCCTCACTACCCATTTTTAAACGAAATGTCCGTGAAATTCAAGTGGGTTAATTGACTTCTTCTATTTTGCGATCGCTTTCATGAAGCATTCCTACCACCTTCTCTCTCTCTCTCTCTCTCTCTCTCGTTTACTCTCTCTCCTCTTCCATTTTTTTTGTAGTAGTTTCTTAAATATTATGTTTTTATTGTATATTTTGTATATTTTGTATGTGTATTGTAAGATATATTAAATATAATTTGTTTGTTACAGCAGGGCTCCCTTGGAAAGCAGGCCTTGCGGCTTGAATGGGACCTCCCTATTTTTATAAAGAAGACATGACTGAATGAATAAATAAATAAATAATAAATTACAAGATTTTGAAATCTCCTTATTTCTTTTTTTGCCAAACGAGCTTGAATATTCTTTCCCTACAACACATTTCTGATCGTGTGTAATGTCATATTTATTTATTTATGATGGTTTACATGTTTCTGTTTCACAATGTTTTTACTTTGACAGGATCTCTTGGTTATAGAAAAGATATTTTCAGTCCAAGATGCCCAAAAGTGGAAGTGTTCTATCATGAAAATACTACTGTCCACATATCCTCAGCTTTCTCACATCACTGATTATTTATGTCATGTATATTCAAGTAGCATTAAATGTTACATCTTCCATTGTTTTTTTTTATAGGATCACATTGATTAAAGCTGCAGGTCCTCCTCTAGTCAAGATGCAGGGGAAGGCCTCCGAGGCCGGATTAGCAGTTATGGTGAAGAATCTAAAGCAGACTTATCGGACGAGAGAATCTCAGCTCAGTGACGCAGCAATGGAGTACAAACGCACTGCTGATGCTTTGGCCAAGAAACATCAACGAGTAGAGTACAGGTAGGTCGGCTTATCGCAAATCCCTGAGCTCTGGCGATCTCAAAAGTATTACCAAATGAAATGGCATCCCCAAGTTAGTTGGAAATGACACCTTCAACGTTTTTCTTGACTATTTGGTTCAAAAGTTAAGCGTGTTTGTACATACTAGCGGACTGGCGGCCATTTTTGCATGTTGCTTTTATTCTAAATCGGTATTTGTGTTTCGTATCTGTGGCACACTGTTTATGACAGTAGTATGGTGCGCATTCCAGGATACAGTAGGGACTTTTAGATTGAGTGGACGAGAACACGACGAATGCCGACTGATCATGCGTGTCAACGTACTCAACTGCCCATGTTGACTACAATTAAAAATATTTTAGATTGCACTCGACGATATATATGCATGCAGGAAGTTACACTATGAACACGACATAAAAAGAAAAAATATACAGTTCCTCATTCTACCCTTAACAATTGATGTTGTAGACAAAAGAACATCCGGCCTTCACTGCTGTTATGTAAAAATGTGTAGAAAAGGTGAATATGCATGTGACACCTGTTCTACGCATTTTTACATAATAGCAGGGAAGGGATGTTCTTTTGTCTACCTGAGGAACTGTATATTTTATGCTCACGCGGCATACTAGTACCGTACTAGATTTCGAAAAATCAAGGTTGACGCATTCTCGATCGCCGACTGAGACGACGCGACGCAGTGCCTTAAAATGACGTCACACGTTGCAGTTAAAGCTGTCGACGTGCAAATCTAAAAGTCCCTAGTAAGACAGTGTACTGCTACGTCATACGTTTGCGCCATATAACTGCCAACAGCGCAGGAAACTCACTGCATTATGACGTCATAAACAAGTCTTTGTTAGAGGCCTTGCGCGCACGCGTTTTGTGACGTCACATTTTGTCGAGATTTTGCAGGTTTACCATTCGAGATTACCATTTGATTGAAATTGGACTTGAGATCTTTGTAACTTCTTCGGTTCAATAATTTGGTAAGTTTTGACTTTTTGGAGGATGTTCTTGGTCAAATTAGGGTGTAATCCCGGTGTTTACTAGTGTGCCTGCATACAAAACTGGTTATCTTTCTATCTTCGTGATTGGCTGCATAGCCCTTTGAAGATTAACGATAAAAGAAGAAGAAAAAATATCAAAACGTTGTTAATTAAAGTCTAGAGATTACGGTACCGTAAATTAATGTTATGGTATGATGGGGTAGGGGCGTTACACACACGCTATGAATGACGTAACACGAGTAAAAAAAATATCTCTTTCATTATTTTCATTCGATTTGTTTTATTAATAAACACATTTTAAACAGATATTTTTGCAACGAATTGTCATATTATTTACAGGGAAAATCATATATGTCTACATTGCTTGATTAACCTGCGGTCTAAATGAATTGTTTATTTAAACGTGATATGTATGAATAGCAATTGGGTGCATTTATACCGAATATAAAAACCTATAAATAACATGACAAAAATAATTTCAGAAGCAGCTCCCTGGTCAGCTGTGCATTAATTACAGCACAGTTTTTCTACAGAGGGGTCCTAATGATAAAACAAACAATAATTGTGATAAAAATAACATATCACAAAATGAATCAATAAATAGCAATAAATAAATTAACAAATAACTACTTCATATCAAAAATTGTTTAATGCATATGTACAGTTACATCACGACCATGGGATATAGTGGGGTATATACTGACTACGATCCCCTATCAATAAAGTAAATATAACTTTCGAAACTTTTTATTGGACAATTTAAGTATCATTGTATTACGGTGGGGGGGGGGGGGGTGCTGTCCAGAACCTCACCATAATTCTTGTCAGGCTAAGAAAATGTATTGGGTAAGTTGTTTTCGCTTCCTCTCTTTTGCTTTTTTTCATACCATATTTAGTTACCTACAACGGATCTATCATGCATGAGAGTCAGTTAAAATTAAAAAGATTTAAGTCAATATTAAACTCTTTTACGTTAATGTGAAATCGAGGATTTGGCGGTTTTTACTTTTTTTTTAAATAATATAAATGAATTCATGGCAACTACGCGCAATGAAGGTCTATTCCGAGTTCAGATACAGAAATATAACACGATGTTTCCATATGGAAACGTTGTATCATCCGCTCAATCTGACTTGCGTGCATAGAACAAATAAGCATTTTTCCATGAAAAAGTGAAGTTTTCTCAAATGTGCGTTTCTTTCCAGCATTGGGGCGCCCGGAAGTCACTCGGGTAACATTTCATAAAGTATAATATAAAAAGACCATATGCAAATTTTCTGTACTTTCGTCGGAAAAAATACATTTATCCAGCACAATGTCGTCTCTTTTTGCGTTGAAGAATAACAAATAGCGAGTTTCAATCACACTTTGGCCGCTCTCGCAAGCTCTCACTCGTTTCAATGTGGTCAAGCGACTTTGGGGCAAGCGGTTAATGAAAATACTAATCGTTAGCTTTCTTCTGGCATTAAACTTGTTTTGATTGATTGTATAATTATGTCGGAATAAAGGAAACAAAAAGGCCCGACCAATAACTTATCAGCGTCTGAATTGACCTTTTGACCTTGAATTCCCTGATGCAAGCGCACTAATGAGGTCATCTTCGCTAAATCGGTGTCTTTTATCGTAAAATGCAACACTTTCACAATGTTTATACATCTTTTTTAATTATTAGTAAGATATAATATATTTTTGTCTGATATCACTGAAGTTTTGGGTTTTATTTAATGAGTAATTTTAAAATAAGAGCCATTTTACCGTTTTAATTTACTGGATCGTACCATTAAAGTCGCAGGGTAGAAAGATGCATTTCCAACCGCGCCAAATTTAATTTACGTTCCGACATTCTGTTAAATGGGTTCGTGTTGTTAAGAATCCACTGCTTTCTGCTCCAACAAACGTTCACATGCGGAGTCGTTTATCAACTAAATTATTCAAATTTATGGATGCTTCCTAGCTTCCCAGGTGTTTGTGTTGCTGTTGAAGCATTTTATTCACCTGCTATCATTCTTTGTACACCAATTGCCAGAACGAAAATTTCATTTTGGTTTTATAGTTTCATCGGAGTCGTTTATCAACTATGTATTCAAATTTATGAATGCTTCCTCCCCAGGTGTTTGTGATGTTTAATGCATTTCATTCACCTATTATTATTCTTTGTACTCCAATTGTTAGAATACAAAATGCATTTTGGTTTTATTGTTTAATGCAATAAGTTTAGTCAATAAAAGAGTATGTTCTGCACAATAAAAACAATGTGTGTCCCTATTGTACAATGTGATGTGTCCCCTCATTTTGTAATAGTTAATTTACCCATTCACATAATGGAACTACCTGCCGGATGAAGCCAGTGGCATGTGACCCCTGAGCACTCAACACCGTGTGGGAGTCAGTTTGTGGTCAAATTCTTTTATGAGACAAACACAAGCAAACGTTTCCATATGTGACTAAAATCGACCGATTAGCTATTCCCGTTTGGAAATTATATATCACAACTACATATTCTGAGATTTTCATGGTCGCAGCTATACGGCCATAGGCGCTATTTGAAATTCATCAACATTTACCGGGAGCACCGGTAAATTGTTGTATTTAATTTTTCTCGAAAACAGAAGTGTTTTAGGTGCTAAAATTTCTAGTCCTTAAAATACATCCACAGGGGCATCCAAATATATCGAAATTGTAAAGAATCACTGTCCACCCATTTTTTTTTCCTGAGGTATTCAACAGCTTGATAGAGACCTTAAAACGCAAGCATGAAATCTTAGCCTTCTATTTTCCATTTCTGTGTTACTGTGTTGGAAATATTCTACAAAGGAAATAAAAAGAAGTAAAAGATAAATTCAAAATGATATTTGTTTTAATCATTAATGTGAAAAGCGACCAATGACAAGGATGGCTTTCAACAGATGGTCAACTTCTTTTTAAATAAGCAATCACAAGGGGTGGTGTGGGGGTCGGCCATCAATTTGCGATATTTCAACAGCCTATAAAATTGTCAAAATTGGTCGACAGGTTTTTTTTTTATACATTTCTATGACACCTAGTGGATACATTATATCATGTACCCATGTATGGACAACGTCACGCGGAATTTGTGCATTTCATTCACATTTTCATTCATAAAAAACTGGATTTGACAAAAACACTATGCAGATGATAAAAATAAATTTCCGACACTTTCCGATTTGAAGATATTTCAAATTTCAATAATTCCCAAATAACTTTTTTTTGTTAATAGACAACGTATAATGCGATTAGAATAGTATGTACATTGCAACAGACGACCGTCCTTTTGAATTAATACTTTGCGCATATTTTAACGGATTGCTACAAAATTCAAATCTGAGGCTTTCAAAGAGACGTTAACGTGTGATACGTGAAATACACTAACACATACACACCCACACACAAAAACGGTAAGATTTCATCATCAGTAGATGCTATTTCAAACGCACAGAAGTATTTACTGGCATATTCAGCGAGCTTGAACAACGTCATTTCGGATATATCGCTATTATGATCACATAACGGACCGAGGGGGGGGGGGGGGGTGTCTTTGGAACAAGCAGTTGAGAATTAGAGAACATTCTGTAAATCGTTAACGTAGACCATACAATACACCAGCTTACGGTTAGAGGCGCCATTTTAATTTGCGCGTAAACATTGCGTCATCTATGTTTTCAGATGCGCATGTATTGTTGCGCCACTGCCTGCGCTGGGCGCTCACATCATATTTACATGGGCGCCATTTTGTTTATTTTGTTCACCCGTAAATTAAAATGGCGCCCATGTCTGCGCATGCGCACTGTTGTAGCCGTAAAAGGGTGTGTTGGATATAAAATTTAAAAAAAAAAAAAAAAAACCATTGGGAAACCGCAGATAGACAGCACTGGCTTGATTACCCTCGGCAATAACGCATCGGGTTGGTAAGCAAACCGAGGAAGGTCTTCCGAAAGAGCGGTTGAGAGATGGCGTAGCAGAGCGGATTGAGTAGACTATTCACGTAAACTAACCAACCGATTACCAGAAGAGCCCACAAAGGAACCCGCGGAAAGACGAGTGTTGGCTCGATAGAGTATACAATAAAAAGAACAGAAGATGGGCACCACGAGATGAAGAACACGATGACGATGAAAAGCAAGGTCTTGGTGGCGCTGCGAACTTCCGAGACAGATTCGCGCTTAGCTCCTTTCTGGACTCCCTAATATAGAAAGAAAGAAATACGAGAAAGAAAAAAATTCCAGTTTCGTTATTAATGCAGGCAATGGCCACCGGACAGCCGAAATGCGTTAACATTAAGCCCGTTGTAGACAAAACGTCATTTGCCCGACTTGAAACTTCGTCAGTGACTGGTGCGGTCTGGACGCCCCATGTGATAGTGATAACCATAACAAAAACTTAGAGCTAAATTATCACTGCAAACATTATGTGCAATACCTATTGCAATCACATGTTATATACCTCATACACAGATTGTCATTCACTGATTGGTCATAACTATATCACATGACAAGGAGCATCTCGATCTATCATTGCGACAGAGGGTTTGGGCGTTCTATCAAACCCTGTGATAGTACTCGAAAACCTTGGGATAGTACTCCTAACCCCTCCGCGACTTTTGCTTCGCCTCGGGGGTGATAGAAGTGCCGGTATGAACACCACCTTGGGAGTGATAATTCCCACCATCATCCTCATGAGCAGTCAATATTTGTATACTTGATAATGGTAGGTATAGACTTAACGCAATCAAAATGACACCCCGTAATTGAAATCCACTATATACAACTTTGATTTTATAAGGGTAAACAAAATTATAAGCTCTCCGATTTTCCAATCTAACGAGATATACATTTTACACGTGCAGTCAAATTCAATTTTTCTTAGTAGGTGTCGATGAACAACTTCAATTCGCCAATTCGGAACTATAATTTTATTATAAATGGGAATAGGCGTGGTTGAATACTCACAGACCCTGCGATAGTTTGAGGGCGCTGTTTCTTCATATCGCCATCATCCTCCGATTCGCTGTGCCCCGACTGTTTGCTGTCGCCATCGAACTCCTTGTCGATGTGCTTACTACCGGTCGTCTCTCGAATCTTGATGAAGATACGCACGTAGAGAAAAAATATGACGGTGAACGGGATGATGAACCGGATGAAGACTGGCACAATCTGGGCGATCGGGTTCACGTAATGCCAGGCGAAGCACGCAGGCGAGTTGTTGAACCGGAGGAGGAAGTCGGGAATCGTCGAGAAGGCGAACCAGAAAAGAACCGAAGCCACCCACACGCCGATGTTCACGTACAGCGCCTTGCGCTTGCTACGACTAGTGAAATGCCCGATGGGGTCGTACGTTGCGCGATGTCGGTCGAGGCAGATGATGACAATGACCAGATTGGACACAAACTGAATACTGCTGAAGACACCGTAGAAGACCTTGCACCAGTTATTACTCGGGAGCGGAAAGCGGCCGAAGTATGTGTGCAAGGACATGATGATCAGGACGAACCCAAACAGAAAGTCAGAAATGGTGAGGTTGATGATGAAGTAGTTGTTGTAGCCACGGAGCCGTTTCTCGACGGCGAACGCGGCCAGGCTGAGGCCGTTGGTGATGATGATCGAAGTCACCAACAGCATGGGTAAGAATAGAGCGTATAGACTTCGTCTCTCATCAGTATCCGTTCCATCGGTCACGATTTCAGTCACGAAATCTGTTTGCGCCTGAAACAAATCTGTCGAATTGCCATCGATAAACAGGGCCATGATGGGTGTTGATGGTTGACTTAAACTTGCTAGTTCGATGACTTTCTCTTTCCAACTGGCGATGATCCGCTTCGCTGCATTTAATTTTCAAAATTTGCTAATTTTTCAAAGTCACAGCTGAACAGAGGGTTGATGCGAAGACGAACAGTGTGACTCCGTTGCTGAAGAGTGCAAAGACTGTTTCACTTCCAAAATGTCCTGCCTTATAAATAATGTGTTTTATAACTATTATCATTATTTTTTATTAATTTGGTAGAGCACCTACGAATTCATTGGTCAATTTTATCTTGGATATTGATCGGAAGCGAAAGATATGATAGGACTACCGACCAGAAAGACGGTCATGTGACTACATCGATGTGGTTATGTGGGAGATGGGCAGAGCGAATGAGAGATGAAGGGAGGGGAAGAGAGAGAGATGATGAATAAGTAGAAACCTTGAGAACAAAAGATGAAGATAGCGGGGCATTGAAAAATTTGTTTTCGATCAGTTGATTCTTAGGCCTAAAGACGATTTCAAGTAAGAAAAAACGAAAAAAAGTTGCAGCAGTTTAAAGGAAATGATTTGTATTCTCTTGAAATAAAATAAAGGAATCTTTGAAAGAGGTCAATCGACATAATTTTAAAAAAAATCCTACAGCGAACCTAAGTCACTCAAGAGTAAAGTTAAACAAAAATGGAATACAGCCTTGTCATATTACGCCTTAAAGGACAAAACCTTTGTAACAAGTCGATTGCATAAAAACAGAAAAATTAAAGGCAACACGTCTCGATGGAAACTTCTTTTGTGTATCATATCTGCTACACTGGAGGTTTCCTTAAAGAAAAATCAATGAAGCAGATTTCCGAATTTCCCTTTTTACAATGGAGATATTGCTTAGTGTAAAAGAAGACATATTCTATTGTGCCGAGCCACCCGTGTTATAAAAAGGCTATTCTTTAATGAATAAAAGTATCTGTTGGCTTTTGCCAATCAATATTTGTATGGATGGGAAATGAATAGCGGAGATGTAGATTTCAATATGATGTCGTAAAATTGCAAATATTTCTTGTAGCGTTCAAGACGCTTAAATAGATCAGTCGCGTAGCTCAGGGCGTTAGGGAACATGCCCCTTCTTTCCATTACAACGATAAAGATATAGAGAAAGGGTAGAGAGAGGGGGAAGAGGAATACATTGTGTTAGGTAAGAGTGAAAAAGAGGATAGAGAGAAAGAGAGGGGAAAAGTAGTGAAAGAAAGGAAAAGAGTGAGAAAGAGATGGAGAGATAAGAGGGAAAAAAAGTCTTTTTAAAGATAACACAATCTCCATCTTACGAATCTAGTGCCACTCATCTAGTGCTCTCCCATCATTACTTGAACCAATGCGCTACGCCATGTACAGAAGAGTGATTATAGCCACATGCCTGTTGCATTATCTTCGTAATTATTCTTTTTGTTATAAAACAAGGCTGACCTCGTACTTCTGGGGTTGCACACGTCTGGTAAAGAATTACACCATAGTGCATAAAATGCAAACTAGAAAAAACCCGAAAGGTCGACTTATTTTTTTTGGTATTGTTATAAAGGACACTTCTCGTGCTTTTTCAGGTGCCTTTATAGAGTCTGACGTTGATACCATTTTTACATCTACGCTCCCCCCCCCCCCCCCCCCCTCTAATCTAAAAAGTATTCAAGTTTGCTAATTTTCTAATTTTCATCAAAAGGGGAAGGGCTTACTCACCCGTCTGCTCTGATACATCACCAGTCACACCATAGAGACCGACATTAGACCAAACAGAATCAGTGGCGGATTCTGGGGGAGGCACAGGGGGCACGTGCCCCCCCCCCCCCCCCGTAAAAAAGAGAGGAAAATAAAAAGGGAGAACAGGAGAAAAATGAGGGGAATAGAAAAAAAGGGGGGAAAAGAAAAGGAAAGAGAGAAAGAAGAAGAAAATGGGAAGGAAAGAAAAGGGGAGAGGAGAAAAGGGAGGGGGAAAGGAAGAAAGGGAAAGAGAGAGGAGAAAAAAGGCGGAAAAGGAAGAAAGGGGGATAGACCGAGAAGAGAAAAGGGGGGAATGAAAGAAAGGGGGATGATATTATAAGAAGGTTTTTTTTTTACCGGGAAAGGTCGGGGGTCACGCAATTTCGCAGTGTGCATAATATGGAGTCCCTCTTGCCAGACGTGTAGCCCCCCCCCCCCAAAAAAAAAAAAAACAACAACAACAACAACAACAACAAACAAACAAACAAAAATAAAATAGAGAGCGAAAGACCTGGAAAAAGGGGGGAAAGAGAGGAAATTTGTGGGTTACAGGAGAAAAGAAAAAATGAAAGAGATTGAACAACTATAGAAGAGAGGTGCGAGAGCATGAGAAATTGCATTTCTTCTAAAATAATAATGGGATAACAACCAGGGGCATCGCTAAATGGGGGTGTGGGGTGCGATACCCCCACCTGTCAAGATATTGATGGTAAAATTGCGCTGCTGTCGGGGGGGGGGGGGGGGGGGGGGGGGTAAGTAGTATTCATTTTTTTCTTCAAAAAAAATTGAGGGGGGGTTAACCCCCAAAACACCCCCCCCCCCCCCCCCCCCCCTGCGTACGCGCCTGCCTACAATATGCCAACAGTACAAGTTAAAACACTGATTTTGTGACGTTACTACATGTATGTCCATGATATCATATGAACACTAAATAGGGAAACGTGTGTGTTTACACTCCGTCCTATAAGGCTGTGTTTGTATCATTGTCTCTCTTCACTTATCTCTTCTTGTCTTAGGTTGCTGCAACTGACAGTAATAGACATGATCTAAGACAACATGTAAGTGTATCATGTTAACCTATATGATGGTTGGTGCTAATATCCGTGGTCTAGCAAAATAATTGTGAGAAATACCATGAGAGGCCATATAGATCACAAAGTAGTACAAAGAATTGCTGTCTTTAAATCATTACAATTTTCTTAAAAAAACGGGGGATATGTCCTCTTACAAGTGAAACTAGTAATGTATATTATTGATTAGGTCATTTATACTGAAATAATGAAATGGTATGGGGACGTCGAGTATACTGATATTTGTAATGGACACGATTCATATACAAGTAGATGCAAAGAAATCCACCCACTCATTGCATAAATGATACATGTACATACATGTGCATACGTCATGTACATTGAAATTTGTATTACCTCATGTACAGTAACGTTCATTTTACTTTTTAAGTGACATCATATATGGAAGTGCTTCAGAACACAACAGCAAGGAAAATCAGTGATTGTTGTAGAAAATTAGAAATCCACAGGCAACGTGCTTTACATTTTCAGGTCAGGCTTTGTGTGGTGACAACATATTTTTTCACATTGTAACCCAATAGTAAACGGCAGCTTCAGATGAAGGAGAAGAAGGAAGAAGTGAGAGCCAGACTTGTCAAGTAGGTAGGTTATTTATTCAAGAGTTTGCACACAATAGAAAATGAGCGAGGGCTGCATTTAGTTTAATTTACAAATATCTGTGCTTTATTATTACACACCTTAACTCTATAACATTCAATTCACTTGCCTCCATACTTCGACTTTCACCATGATCAAAATTGGCTTACAATGATCATTAATACCACTTTTAATCTAAACATCTTGTTTTATTCTTTCAATAAATAAAGAGAATGAAAAATAGAACATTTATAGAGCCAGGATGCCAATTAGGCCTACAGGATTTTTAAATCTCCTCATTTCTTTATTTGCCAAATAAGCCCTTCAAAGGAGCTTGAATATTCTTTCCCTACAAAACATTTTTGATTTTTAATGTCAAATTTATTTATTTATAATATTTTACATGTTTCTGTTTCAAAATAATTTTACTTTGACAGGATCTCTTCGTTATTGAAAAGATATTTTCAGTCCAAGATGCCCAGAGGTGGAAGTGTTCTATCATGAAAATACTACTGTCCACATTTCATCAGCTTTCTCACATCACTGATTATTTATGGGATGCATATTCAAGCAGCATTAACTGTTACATCTTCCATTGTTTTTTTATAGGATCACATTGATAAAAATCCGCAGGTCCTCATCAAGTCAAAATGCAGGGGACGGCCTACGAGGCCGGATTAGCAGCCATGGTAAAGGATCTAAAGCAGACTTATCGAACGAGATAATCTTAGCTCAGTGACGCAGCAATGGAGTACAAACGCACTGCTGATGCGTTGGCCAAGAAACATCAACTTCGAGTAGAGTACAGGTAGGTCAGCTTATGCCGAAAGGGTGGATAGCGTCGCGTCGCGTTGACTTGAACGCGACCATTCGTCCAAAGCCCCCCCCCCCGGTTGTGCCGAAAGGGTGCGTTGCCTAGTCTTCATTGGACTTTCACCAATATCATGTGTAGACTAATGCACAAAAACTCAAAATTTAGATATGACGTCATGCGAGATCTCAAAACACTATACATTGAACATGTGCAGACTTATGTATAAAAATGCATTCTCAGTTTGATATCATATAATTATATAGATATATAGAATAGAATAGAATAGAATATAATTTTATTGTCTTCTTCCAAAGGATGAAGAAACTTTCCTTCCAGGTGATACATATACATAAACATTTCACAACTTATACAAAATGTATAATATAAATACAATCATACCAAAATATTAAAATGCATACAAAATACAAAAGTATGAAATGAATAACATACATAGAATACAAATTACATAAAACATAAGGATAAATGGAAGAAGACATGAGGAAGAGATAGAGAAAGAGAAAAGAAAGAAGAAGGGGGAAAAGAAAGGAAAGTAACAGAAAGAAAAGGAGAGAGGGGGAGAGAAGGAGGTGAATTAGAGGAAGGTAAGCGAGAGTTAGGAGAGAAAGGAAAAGAGGGAGAAAGTACATGGCATTTAAAGGTTATAAAGTTATTGGGAGAGCAGCTGCACTGCTGCTGCGCAGAGGAAAAGTACACAAAAAAAACTAAAAACCAACTCCTAAGTACAAGTTGAAATGCAAGGTAAAGTCGGCGGGCGCATGCAAGGTGTCTACCATGCCAACCATTGTTGTTAGCTGGGAGACAAGTTCAGTAACCCGGCACGCGCCCGTCGAGGATCCCGAGCTAAAAAGCTAACAAGAGGCTACTAATGAATATATACATTGGAAATTCACCATTATAATGTGCAGACTTTTGCACAAAAATCCATTCTCAGTTTTATATCATATATAATATATAAATATAAACATTGGAAATTCACCATTATAATGTGCAGACTTATGCACAAAAATCCATTCTCAGTTTGATATTATATACAATATATAAATATATACATAGGAAATTCACCATTATAATGTGCAGACTTATGCACAAAAATCCATTCTCAATTTTATGTCATATACAATATATAAATATAAACATTGGAAATTCACCATTATAATGTGCAGACTTCTGCACAAAAGTCCGTTCTCAGTTTGATATTATATACAATATATAAATATATACATTGGAAATTCACCATTATAATGTGCAGACTTATGCACAAAAACTCAATCTCAGTATGATATGATATACAATATACAATCCGTTTGACTTTCACCAATATGATATGCAGACACATGCCGAAAAACTCAAAATTAAGATATGACGTCATACAAGATCTCGACACACCTGCACTCGACATTCAACATGTGTAGACTTATGCACAAAAACTCAAAATAAAGATATGACGTCATGCGAGATATCAAAATACTATACATTCAGCATGTGCAGACTTATCCACACAATTCCATTATCAGTTTGATATCATATACAATATATATATATATATATATATATATATAAATATATACATTGGAAATTCACTATTATAATGTGCAGACTTATGCACAAAACCCAATCTCAGTATGATATTTCATGAAATATAAATGCATTGTACATTTACCATTATGATGTGCAGACTTATGCATGTTAATCTAATAAACTCAACATCGAGATGTTATATTATACGAGACCTTAATATATTGGACATTCCACATGTGCAGACTTATGAACGAAAATCTAAACTGAACATCACGTTGTGATTTTGTCGTTCTCCATACGATAGTTGACGTTTACCATAAATCGTGTAAGGTTTAGGTCATCTGATATGTGTATTACCAGAAGGGGTATTGTAAGCCTACTTTGTTTCACGAAAGTTGAAATTATTGGATATATAAGAGGTACTGTTGCTGCGTGGTAGCTTTGAACATTACAAGTGCAATTTATTCTTTCTTTTGACTCTAAAATCAAGTTACATATAAATATAAACAAATTGGTAAAAAAAGTTGTCGATTCATAATTCTAAACTATTAAAAGTATTTAATAAGACCCATTATTCCATGAAATAAACTTTAAAACTAGTCCATGTAGTAAAAAAAAAAAACAACAACGTGGAATTAATGTATTCATTTTTCCATCAAGTACTGCACTAACATGAGGACATGATACGAGGTTCGACGTATGAGTAACCATGTCGTTAAATAATATGCATTATATAATTGGAGTAATTTGGGCCTATGATTATCTGATGGTCAGTAGTTATTACATGTATTACATTTTCCCCCAATTTTGGGGACCCTCCGACAGGTCATTTTATTACAAATCAATCTCTGAATAACATATTTGAATACATGTACAAATGAATATTGTATAATACTTTAGAATAAGATATACATAATGAATATCAACCATAATAAGCGAGTACTGAAAGCATAGCATATTGATAATAATAATATGATAATAATAATACTGTATATACAGAACATAGATGGAAAAATTAACAATAACGATGTAACATCATGACTGAAAATGATGTGGGAAGTTCAATATAATACTAAACGATCAATATCCTCTCAAAATTTATCAATTTTTTATCGAACGTGTCAGTTTTGTTAGCAAGTATACTAACTTGCCTCTCATTTGTGTAACTATTCCTGATAGCTTGTTTTATTGTCTGGAAGGACGGTACAGACTTTTGTATTCGAGAAAAATATCATTGTAATACATGTATTAATGCCGATGATTATCTGATGGTCAATAGTTATTAAATGTATTAATACCGATGATTATCTGATGGTCAGTACTTATTGATTGTATTAATGCCGATGATTATCTACTGGTTTATAGTTATTAAATATATATGAGCTTCCTAACACTTCATTGACAGCCTCCCAAGTATTTTGATAGGCTTTTTACAATTTCTTAATTATATTGAAATAGGAAGCTTTCTCTGTGCACCATCTAGGCAAAAGCTATCAAGGATTCCTTTACATCAGATCCGTCTCATTAATTTCATCCATATACCACCTAATTGTACACTATAAAAAATACTCTCCAGCTCGGCGAAGCTTCCATCTGTCTTGTTTTTCCAGTCAGAAAAGCACTCTCTCGTCGCTTTCTTATAGTCACCGTGGTGCTTCTCTAGAAAATTTGTTGCCAGGTTGTGCTCAATACCGAGTTTGTCGGACAGGTCATGGTATTTATCGTGAGGGACGTGGGCTGCAAGAGTATTCAGTTTCCCATCTGATACTGCGTCACTATACAACAAGGATTGAAAAAATAAGGAAATATCATGTAAAGCATTTCTAAACTCAATCTGAATTTTCGCAAAGTGAAGTTGTATTGTCACAATTTACATGAGCAGGTCTTCATTAATTTAGGTACAATTATTCGAATAATTCGTTTTTAAGCTAGAACTACGTATTAAAGTTGTCATCGGACACTTCGTCAATTTATTTTTCAATTTTCTTCATGTTTTGGGTCGATATCCCTCTGTAAGCTCTGAAGGATTTTGCACATTCATCCTCCCGGTGTTTAGGATGGCAAATGTTTCCTCGCTGCAACTTCGATCTTCTCTTTAAATATTGGAAGCCTTGTAAAACATTATATTTTAATTATTTTATTTATCTATACATTAAATTTTATATTCTTCCTATTTATTTATTTTTCGGTTTTTAAAAACACTATTATCATTTTGTATTAATTTATTTGAATATTTTCTCTTTTGTGTGTGGGGGGGGGCAACCTACTCTAAAGGCCAACGTTTACATATTGTTTTGTTTTTGTGTTGTTGATCTGAGTTCTCAACAATGTTAAATATGCGTCTGGAAATGCACGATGTAATTTTTTCAAATTGTCTTATTATATTCTACGTCTATTTTCCCTTCTGTTTCGGACAATATACCCACACACCTTTCAATACAAATCTGAGTTGTAGTCATAATAGGTGTTGATACAGACATTGTAAAATCGTTGTATCAGAACGCAAAAAATCCCTGATTGTACACTTATGATCTACGCGGGCATATAGTCGTTATCTAGGAACATTTTACCGAAGGAATATTATTCTATTCCCTAAAATTTGGCCTATCCCGTCAATGAAATATTGATCAAGAATGATCAGAAAGCCATTATTTATCCATTTAGTGATTATTCGAAGGAATTATAACCTGTCTGTAGCAGTAAAAGATTCACCGGCTGCTGCTGATGCACCTTGAACAGGAATGGTGACTGATGTAGATGGCGATAGTCTCGGGGATGTGGAAACTGTGTCTCCTAGTGATGTCTCGGCTATTTCTGATTGTAATAATGGGAAATTTTGTTCATTTCGTAAAAAATATTAATCATTGAATATGTTCATGTTATTGGTTGTGTAATCATGTTTTATTATGCAATTGAATCATGATTCAACCACACAATAAATATTTTTTCATTGATTAAATCATGTTACCTCATTTTATTTTTATTACTTGTTTTTGTTGTCTGCTAATGATCAACTTAGAATTCATGTTGGCGAGATTGAGTTTGAATTTTAAGAAAATGTATTGATTAATTCAAGCAAAATACTTACATCCCAATTTAAAATTGGAGGGGGAGGAAAATAGTAAGAGAAAAATAGAGAAATAAACAAAAGTACAAAGCGCACCGTATGTGTGTTTTTTTTTTGTTTTTTTTTTTATCTTAGAAAGGAAATTCCCAGGTATTTTTAAGTTCATGTCTGCCCATGAAATTCATAATGCCCGTCTTTGACAAAGATTTTACCATTTCTGAAAAAGTTGGAGCTTGGTTTAAAATCCGATCGATGTAACAAGGAAATCAACTTCCTTCGCTAATATTTGCAGTTTAAAGTAAATTACTTTATATTTAAAAGTTAAATAGAACCAAAGTCGAAATTCCTTTTTCTTTTTTTATTCGTCAGTGGCGATAAACATAAGTTTCTATTTTAGGAGGTAAGCATGATTTCCAAATGTTATTAAATTTCATTATCTCGAGTGAAAACCTTTAATAAAAATGGTTCATTTCAATGCATTGGTTATCAAATACAAAATAATAATTTATCATGGTTAATATAGTTATGGTTGCGACTTATAGTCAAAGTAAATTGCAGAGTCTCCTTTACTATAATCAAACAAAACAAATGAGCTAAATTATTTAAAACCTACCACGAGGAGCAAGAAAATGTGTTCTAAACTTTATGTCCTTAGGAAGCTTCGACTGTATCACTTTCAGCTTCACCGGCAGGTCATCTGCTTTCCCGTTAAAATCCAAATCGAAGTAGAGAGAATGCTTAGTATTTTGGATCAGCCTTGCATCGACATTCTGTCATTGGATATAATTAAGCGTTTATATTAATACAATTCGCAGTAAAAGATGATAGAAAATAATGTAAATAAATGTATTTGTAGGGGATTGCACGTGAATTATGGAAGATGAACAAGTAAGGATTATTCTAACAGCATTTTCATATATAATACATGACACTGGTACTATGGAAGGTGGGATCAAAGACAATATACAGATGGAGTTACATATATGTGCTTGTCTTCGAAGAAGATTCTGAGCCGCCACACCGAGCATGAGAAATATTGGCCTCTCTTGCAGGAGATAACGGGCTAATAGCTCTGTATTACATACCGAAGAGACATGTACAGAGAAGTGCTATCGTACAGGTTACTGGTTCTAAAGAACATCGCCATTGTTTTCAATCTCTGAGCGTCGAGCATCTGACACAAAGGCAACCTAAATGTACAGGCAGTTTCGGGAAAAAGCGACGGACGAGAAAATCACAAACTTCTGGCGGTAAAGCGACGGCAAAAGGGGAAAACCTAGATTTGCTAACGGGTGGGAACGCCCTTCAGCGACAACACGACGGCAAGGGACGAATAGCTTCAGCAGGGAACGGAGTCTAGCGACCTAAACCGGACGTTGTCTGGGCAGCGAGTAGGGCAATGTCGCAGGTACTCGCAAACAACCCGCCATCAACAGTCATCAACCGTCACCCTCAGGCCAAAATTCGCAATCCATCGTCGCACCAAGGTCGTTGCAATTTCATTACTTGCCGCGCAATGTGTCGTCAGGGTTCGAAATGTGACGTCACTTGCCGTTGTTATTCCGTCAATGGTTGTTGACAACAACGACTACGACTACCAACGCAATTGTGAAGACCTCAAAGCGACTAGAGACGGAATCGCACGGCATGGACCTGTCAATGAAATGAGGGTTGAGGTCTCCACCGATATCTGAACGGAATCACAACGATTTTTTTTTTTTTTGCCGCCACAACATTTTTAAGTTGATATAAATAAGGGCCCACTGTCTTTCTTGAATGATGTGGTGAGCAGTTACACTATTTTGTCTCATCTAATACTCTCTCCACTCTTTCCACCTTGCTTTAAATTCTTAATTCCCTCTTAAATTCTCCCTTTCCTCTTCTCTTTCCCGTTGTCTTCTCTCTACCCCACTACCTAATTGTTTCTCTGTCCATCTTTTCCTCTTCTCTCTTTCCTTCTCCGTCTCTCCCATTTTTCCTCTAATCTTTTTTTTTATTTCCCTCAGTGGGTGAATATAATTTGTTTCAAAATATTGTTATCCTTGTTTTGTCAAAGAGGGAGAGGGGACTCTCACCTCTTTAAGTTCGTCATTAGCATTTAGTTGGCAAGTGACTTCCATATCATCATCTTTGACATTCATCTCATCGTCATCATCTTTAGCGGGTTGATACTTTGCTTCCTTCTCGACTTCATGAACATCTCTCTGTGACAAAGTAATGTGATAATTCTATGTTTATACAAAATGTCAGACTTCAGAATATTGAAACATTCCATGTACTACCGTTTAACTAACACAAAACACATTGTCCAGAAATAGTTTATAGTTTGATGGAGGGGGTAATAGCAGTACTTTGAATAATCTATAGAGGTATTGATTGAGATTTTTTAGAAGAATTTAACATTGACCAGGCCAATATCGGATTCAATTTGAACAGGTTCAACATTTCATAAATTTGCGGTGTCACCAAGTGGGTAGTCGTGGAAAGGGTTGTTGGGATTCAAATGGGATAGAATAGAAATGAGAGTGAGCTAAATTCTTCGGAGGTCTACTTGATATTGTAAAGGTCGAGAAAAGTAAGTGAGGTATTCTTTAGTTTAAAGACTGCAGAGAAGGGTGGGTGAACCAGGTCCGCATTAGTGATCTGGTAAAGTTCCACAGTCTTGTATTGACTACCCACATAGTGAAAGCGCAAAGTTAATGAACATTACACAAACAAGCCTGTAGAACCCAACCTTTGAAGATCAATTGAACCTTTGATTTCTTCAACATGAATTTGTAGTCATGAAAAATGGCAAGAATTTAGTTTATATCTTTGATGCCAATAAAAATGAAGCCGATCCTATCAAAGCATCATTATTTGTTTAGTGAGCATTGCATGATGAGTATTGATGAATGTAGGGTTTTATGAAGAAAGTATATTGTTTGATATAACTTCATATGACAGATATTTATGCCATACCCAAGATTTTCCATGAGGTTTGTTGACCATACGAAACTCCAGCATCATTTCCCTGCTCTTTGGCATTATCGTTGGAAGAAAAGGCATGAAGGACATTCGTTTGCCTTTCATGGAGAACAGATTTTGAAGAAAGGCCACAATACGTATTGTAAAGTGCTCCAGTAAAATCTCCACGTGGTCATATGTAACCTTACATGTTCTTGAAGTTTGTACAATGCGATCAACTTCCCCTTCTGTAAAAAAAAAAATGAAATAAATTGCACACAAAAATAGAATTAGTTGTAGTAGTACTGGTCAATTGTTCTAGTAGTATGATAAATATTAGTTCTTTCTTTACAATCAGTATAAACATAATAATAATAATGATAATAATAATAATAATTTAAAGTCCATTCAAAATTTTATTAAACCGAAAATGGAAATTCTTTTTACCCAACTGATCGTGAGACCGGCAGCCACTGGGCAGCGCCAGATCGACGTTGCTCTATCCCCTGTTTTAGTAAGCTTTCACTCGCTTTGCAGAAAGATTCTTCAGACATATGTCATATTTTTCCAAATTTTGTGAGGAAAGAATTAATTTCAAGTTACATCACCAATCATATTAGCTTCTCTGGAGATTAAAGTTGTAGTAGTAGTTGTAGTTGTAGTGATTTGCCACTCGCCACCTAGATGTCAATGGGTAACTGGCAATTGCTAGGTTAATAATTATTGCTGTGTCTTTCTTATCTTTATTATCATTATTAATATAATTATCATATATATTTATTATTATATCATGCATCCAAAATTTGTCGGCTTTTGATTGGTTGAGAGCTCGTCACATGACCAAAAATATTTGAACTATTTTTAGAAAGTACTATATGAATTTTTTTTTTAATTGAATTTTTTTTCTTTTTCAAATCTTAATTTAATGAAAACAAAGTATTTTAAATCTTTTTAGATAAAAATTGACATTTTTTTTTTTTCTAAATTATTTTTTTCCCCAAAATGTTTTTTTTTTTTTTTTGTAATACATTTTTGATGCAGGATATAAAACAAATATACCCTGCTTTCTACTCGAGGTACTGGTTAAAACTATGGGCCTCGGTGACTCCAAAAGTACCATTTGCTTCGGGCTGCGCCCCTCAGCAAATAGTAATATTGGAGTCACCTCTTGCGCCTAGTTTTAACTAGAACCTCTCAAGACAGTGTAAATTTGTATATTATTATTCCTATAATTACTAATATCATTAATGATATTATTATTATTATCACTATTATAGTCAGCATAACCATTATTATTATATTTATTCCTACTACTCCTACTCCTGCACTACTACTACTACTCCTACTACTACTACTACTCCTACTACTACTACTCCTGCTACTACTACTACTATTACTAATACTACTACTAAACTACTAGTACTACTACTACTACTTCTACTACTACTACTACTACTACTAAACTACTACTACTACTACTACTACTACTAAACTACTACTACTACTACTTCTACTTCTACTACTACTACTAAACTACTACTACTACTACTATTACTTCTACTACTACTACTACTACTACAACAACTAGTAATACTATTCATCCTGTTCTATAGCCTAGCCGAATTATCCCTTGTTGTCTATTTATGGTCCTTACTCCACTCATTCGTTAAAGGGCTATCTGCTATGAAGCGTTTAGTGTGATTTGATTATAATTTGCATTCCTGTGAAATGACAACTGGCTGGAATGCTCTTTATTTAGTTGAAGGGTATGCGATATTATAACCACTGAGTGTTCAAAATCAAAATATTTTTATCTTCTGATTTAGACATGCTAAATAATTTTAGGCTTTTGCTTTACCGTGATTCAAGGAGTACACAACGACCTGTACTTTTGTCGGATCAATGAGGTTGGCACAATGGGGCATCTTTAATCTGACAGGTTTTGCTGATTCAAACTGTAATCCTGACGGAAGACACTGGAAACCATATGTTACAACTGTCTCGTCGTCTCTCAGAGTGATTTCAGGTGGGATGTCTGTGAGAACGTCTAAAGTTATCGTTTCACTGGAACCCTCTGGCAGTGCACCGGGAGGGACGGAAAGGGTGAGTCCGTATGACGGAATCAGTAGCTCTCCTCCAGTTTGGTCAAAGATCCCTTCAGAGTGGTATTTGTCTACGGTTAAAATCATTTGTAAAATTATCAACCCAGTCATGTATCAATTATGATGCGAGGAGATCTTGCATTATAAAACCATGTACATATGAATATTAAATTCATTCTGTGTTTGAAATACTTTCAATAAAATATGGCACAGCAGTGTCAAAATATAAAGCCAGGAGACCCTAGAAGTAGCTTTCTTTTCGTAAGTAGCTCGTTAGTATGAAGGGGTCATTAACGCAATTTGAAGAGATTAGGCATTGTATGCCTACATTTACACTCATAATAGTTGGTCCTGAACGATGTATCTTGAATAAAATGCATTTATTAAATCATGCTTGCCCTTTCATGAATTTAAATGACTAAAGAAAAGCCTAAGAAATAGGCATCTGATTTGGAATTTCTATTTCATAAATTTTATGTTCCTAGTAAAAAATGTGAATGACTTGTTTAAAAAGTTGTTGTTGTTTGAATGAATGACAATTATTTCGAATGCCCATCACATATGTTGGATACTCTTTTTCTAAATTCAGTTGACTAATTTTTAGGAGAAAACTTTTGCACTGATAACAAATTCGAACGAGAGAAAATGAAATTGAATTACAATTCGTTATATCGTATGCTCCTTATTTAAATTACATGAATCATGTGAAGAGCTTGTTGCATGAATAACAAGTTTGAAGGCTTCGAATTATAATTTGCTGTGACGATCACGAAGTTTTGATGCTTTTAACATTAAACCGATAACCAAATTGAAACATTGAGCGGGTAAACCTATAATCACGTGATAAATTAGAATATTGTTCAATAATACGCATGGATAATCGTACATTGAAATCACTAAATGATACTATTCTTAAGTATACTTTTGTTTGAATAATAACATACTGAAATCATCTTGCATGAAAATGTATTACTTTTTTGAATTGGTTTATCCTGGGTAACCATAGTAACCATACTCTCATCCCCTTTCAGCATCAGCTTTCAATTGTACTTCTTTACAATAATTCCCTGTGGTCAATCTCCAAATTTCTATACATGAAGTTTAAACTGCCCCTTTTACCTGAAGACAGAGTGTGGAGTACTTGCAATTGTTCATCTTCATCAGTTGAATCGTCACCTTTCTGGCAAATTGGCGGAAATTCCAACTCAGATCTTGTTTCAATGCCTGGTGAAGTGATCGCTTGTTCGGAGGAATCTGCTTCTATGAAATTTTGGGATATCGAGATCAAGAAGTAAACCAGTAGAATTGCAAATGCATTTTCTCTCTCTGTTTTCTTTCTTTAGTGACGTAAGACGTATCTATGAGTGATAATAGTTCATACCATCGTCACATATCGTTTATACTTAATTATATAGCTTTAGACCGGAAATATATAATGTAATCAGACTATTTTTTCTTTCTTCATATATTGTATATATATTTTCTTGCAATAAAAGAACTTCGAACAGCTGTGAAAATTATCAATTCACTTTCCTTGGATTTCGATAAGAGTTTGATGCACTGTTTGCAGGTAAGCGTACAGGACCAGTACATACGAAAAGCACTTTTTTTTATTTGACAATATCATGAAGCATGACAAGTCCAGTTAACTTAATAGTCTTAGTATTTTCCTATGTCCAAGTGATTTACAAGGCCTTTTTACGATTTCACATTTAATTATAGATATTTACCTTGTTGGGTGTTTGTTTTACTTGCTGACATAGCCAACTGCCAATCTTGGTAATCGTGGTCTTCGGGGATATTTTGTTGCCTGAACCCCAAATAATCTCTGCAATACCAACAATCATTTTAAAGGACAATTATGTTCTCAAAATGGCCTGCGACATAAGGGCTTTCTTAATCGCAATTAAACTAGAGTTTTATAATGATATTCTTGGTAGGAGTGATTACACATCGATGATGTCTGTAAATGTTTTACGGATATATTATTACCCCGGTCACCGGATTCAGGCTTTCCCTCAAGCAATGTACGCACATTCTCCACTCCCTGCTGAGCTTTCCGACCAGGCATTATTTTGTAAACCAAGCTGAGCAAACTACAATTACTTTTGCTTCCTACAGGGTACCAATTTAGCGCCAGCATAGAGAGTGGCGAATGTGGATTAATATCTTGCCAAAGTACGTTAGTGCTGAGCTGGGATTCGAAACCTCAACATTTGATTGAGTCAAGAGAATAAACAACTATTCCATGGCAACACCATTACCAGTGATATTCGAAAATTACTTAGCATCGTGATTCTCGTACAATCAATTTACTAAAAATGACATTATCAAATTAATTACATTTTCAACAAGGTTCAAATTTGTAGTTTCAAGAAGGTTTACAAATCAATATCATCATCATGATCAATTGGGAATTGTTTGATAAGGTCAAAGTAAATGGCTGGCGAATAGAAATAAAAATATTACCCATGAGTTCTGCTTCCATCAGGGCGATTGGTCCTTCTGGGCTCTCTTCTTGTGATGTATCCCACCTCTTCGCCTAAGAAAAAAGAGGATATTAACAAAGATCTACCTAAACTTGTCAGCTAAAATTACAAACCATATTTCCTCACTTTTTTCACAATGTGATAATTGTATGCTTTTCACTCGAGATTGGTGACCAAAGTTTGAATTACTATACAGCGAAACATGGGAGCATAGTGGCCTTTTTTCTCAATTTTAACTCCAAGAAACACAGTATCAAGTAAATTTTTCTATAATTTATATATACAGCTTTTTAAACTAGTTCAGCAATTGATCGTTAATTTCGTTCATTTATATAAAACAGAAAGACCACTGTCTTGTTCAACGAACTGTATCACGGAAGTATTAAGCTGCTTTTTTTAATGTTGAACCTTTGATATTTTGTTATGCACTTGATTTCATTTGGGGTATACTTTTAATCATGATCCTGATGAAACTTCTATATATGCTTGGAATCAAGTCAAAGAGACTTAAAATCTGAAGATTAATTGACATGAATATTTGATAATATGTTTATGTGGCTTACCATGTAACGAAACCTGATACTCATCGTCTAGCACTGTGCTCAAACTGTAAAATGAAATAAATATCGTTAAATGTTCATTCAGTTAGATGCTAGGTGTACACTTAATCTCTGAAATATTACAGGACAGAAAACTTGAGCTGAATCACATATCTGCATGTTTTTCATGATTGTACATTACATCCATAACCACATGGAGAAGAGCATAATTATGTCAATCCCATTGGAATGGGCTATCCGTTGTATATTATGTTTCATTGAACATGTACCATGCATGTTTAAATACGTTGGTATTTTAAAGGAAATATGCATATACATAAACACACGCAGAGAAACATATCGACTGTTTAATAGGTAATTCACTTTGAGAAATATGTGTATTTAGAGATGAATGTATTATAAATTTAAAGGCTTTCGCACCTGCTTACGGAGTCACTTCTAATACTAGGCGTTCTGGTTCGGCCTTCATAAACTCTCCCTCCCCATTGTCCTTGAGTGATCTAAAGAAAAAAAAAAGAAACTAATCGATCAATCAGTCAAATTGTATAATGATTGCAACATGAAAATGAATTTAACTGTGTACTGATCATGGAAGCACATTGCAATGAAGACGCAATCCTGGTCTGCCATATATACCAGGGTATTCCAATCGACCAACACACCACAGAAACAACCCAAGAAGTTATTAAATGACCTGAAAGGCCGACATGAAGTTCTTGTAGGCTGTTTGTCTCTTGGGCTGTTGGCAGCCGATATAGTCATGAGAGTATAGAAGAAGCGTTTTCCTCCACGTGGATGCAGCAAGTATCTTACTAGACTGATATAAAGTCAAGCTCACCAAAGAAAATCTGAACATTGAAGCAAATCAGTGTGTCTCCATAATCGATCCACGCACTCGAAATGAAGTTGAGTGAACACTTTCGTAATAGTAATGGGTTGTTAAGAACAATAATTTATAGTCAACTTGCCAAAATACACAATTGTGTACAGCAGTTTAGAACATTATTAGCAATTATGATAGACATTCTTAAACAATAAAAACATTATATTGTAAGTCAAGGCGATGTTGTAGGTGTAATCAAATTTCTTCATGGGTCGGTAGCGCACGTATGATCGTACAGGTTTGTAAAGTATAAAAACCGTCTAGGAACATTCGTTGAAATAAATTACAGAATCAACAATGCCCGGATCAACTCACCTCCGACCCCAAAGCATGAAGGCCTACTGTCGGGGCGGTCCTTGATTCTTCACGAAGGACCTCTTCTTCGAAGACGTCTTTACTATCTGTTTCAGGTTTTTCTTTAGAGAGAAGGTAGAAAATACGAAGACCGTGTAAAGATGTACATGTACTTCAGACTTGTTGATCAATCGAATCCGAGTATTAAACTTAATTGCACAATCCCTGTATGTCCGACGGTTTAAGAATTAGTTTAATTGTGCTTAAAATCTAGTGCATTCTTACCCGCTCTTCGTCCTTGTTCTAGAACAGGGGTCAAATCTCCTGAATCGATCACGGACATCCACACTTCTCTTAGATGATCGTCTGCTAGGGAAACGGAATGCAGCAAGCATTTCCAATAGCGGATCATGGAGACAGCAGCGTTTGGGTTTAAGGTATTAACCCCAGCCTCCTCATGGTGTCTGCTTCTGAACTGGATGCTGTCAAGTGTCTGGTAGGACAAACCCAATGCTAGACCAAGATGGTAGTACTGATCAGTGTTTATCTCTTTTGTTATGAATTCGTAACTCGGAGTGTCTTCGGTGTGGCTGTAAATGGAAATGCAGGACGAACAGAGAGAGAGAAGAAAAAAAAGAGAATACCGTTATTTCACTGATAAGTAAAGCTAGATAATGTCATGACCTAGCATCCAAACCAGATCTCAGGTAGGAGATAATCCCGGGGGAATGTTCACAATATAAGACATACGGGGTTTGCCGCTCCCATGGGTCACTTTTTCAACAAAAAAATCCCTAAACATAAGTCCGTTTTTTCAAATTTAAACAAATTTCGGGTGTTTGTCATAAAAATTTGTGAAAAACGGGCCTTTTTTTCGAGAAAAAAACCCTTTCGGTTTTGAGGCTTGAGCAGCACATCCCCGTCCAAACCAAATCTGAGTTTGGTCATGAATGGATTTGGAGAAGAGTGAGTGACCTTAGCCACAGGTCGTCGAGTTTGGAGTGGTTGCCATTTCAGTTTAACCTCGAGTCTGATACATGGACGTACATTCCGCATTTAATTTTCATTGACAAGTTTGGCCCCTCTCTTCTGCACAGCATCTTGTTTGGTGATGTGCTTTAAGGATTCCATATGCTACATGCGTATTCAACATCTTCAAGATGAGACCTAACTAAAAATCAAAGAAAACGCAGCTCGCACAATATTCTTGGTTGAGAGGCCAGATAGTTTTCATGTCAAGTATTGCATTTGTGAATCTGTTTTCTGCTTAGTTTAATATCCAACAATAAGTTTTGGTCAACTCCGAATTAAGGATTTTGGTTTACCTCCTTGATAGTTGTATCGTTTATTATGTATGCTCTAATAAGACTCTTCCTGAAAATTCTAGGAGCATTTTGAATTTGATTTGTCACTTAATCATTTTAATTGTCTGTCCAGTTAGGTAGCCTAATGAGATCGGACTGGATGATTTCGGTGTCATTGGTCGACTTGGTCGCCCGGTAGAGGATGCAATCATCTACATCTAGCATTGTACTCGACGAAATGTTTCCATTGATGTTGTTGATATAAAGAGGAGGAATAGCGGGCCTATGACAGACCCCTCCGGGACGCCTGACAATACTTCAGCCGAGTCTGAAGCATTCTACATTAAGTTTTATGATCTTGATGTCAGCGGGTTCTCGATCCACTGCAAAAATTGTACACCTTGATGACAAAACTTTTTGTACTAAGTTTAAAAAGAGCCAGACTTTTGGATTTGTCTCTAATAGTCTCTAATTTCAATAATACAAATAATACATTATTGATGTATGTTGTGTAATGGTGTTCATATTTTTCAGCTGACACCATCGACATTTAATTTTCATCTTGTTGATGTCATATTTGAATAATAGTATTAATAACATTTGTTTAGATCATAGCACATGAGGGAAAAAGCATAGCAGTAAAAGTAATCAGCAAAAAAGTATTGTCACAAAAAGTTCTTAATGTACAAATTGATGTTTCTCAGAGTAATTTTACCTGAGGTCAGTATTTGATCCAGGGACCATCTCATCTAGGGTTGAGAGTATGTCGGTGGAGAATCCTTGGAGGGAAAGGATACAATTATCGAGTAAACCCACTTTTCTCATCGGAATAAAAAAAATAGTTTCAATTGATGATAATTGGGGATGATAATTGCGTTTTTTTTTTCCAACATAATATTCACAAAACTATATATTTCATTCTTTGTTCTTGAATGTACTGTGTAATTTTTTTTGTCTACTATAAAATCGCTCACATATACTTTTTTGTCAAATTCACAATATTCTCAATTCACAAACATAATGACAAACATGCAATGATCCTGGATTCCATGAACATGATAGAATTGAAACTTGTTTAAACGATAGATGCTGTTGTTTATGATATATTTTGAGAAGGAAGAGGAATAGGAGAAAAAGGAGAAGAATTAAAAGAAGAAAATGAAGTAGGAGAAATAGTAGATGAACAAGAAGAAGGAGTAGGAGAAAGAGGAAAAAGAGAACAATGAGGAGGAGAAGAAGATTGACGAACCAGTCCGTATAGCTACGAACGCCATGCTGGTGTTTGGTTGGTTGGTACTAGTTGCTGAAATCGACATTTTAATCATCTGCATTCTGGCATTGGTGTCAGTCGTGATGGGCATCGTAACTAGTTTCTTCTCATGCCGGTTGAATAATTCTGTCGCAGAGATGATCTGATAAAATATGATATTGATATTATTTAGCCACACAAATGCATATTATTATATGTATATATAAAAATTTATAATATATATATATATACATATATTTATATATATATATATATATATATATATATATATATATATGTGTGTGTGTGTGTGTGTGTGTATGCGTGTGTGTATTAATATATATATATGTATATATATATATATATAAATATTAGTAAAGGCGTCATTAGACGGACATTTGGATTGAAAATATATATATATATATATATATATAATACAAACATCCACGAAGACGAAAGTAAAGGCATATCCTATACAAAGTTCACTGCCAGTAAATTCGTGGTTTTAGCAGGCCGTTAACATTTTGACTAAGAAAATTGCTTTGCATCTCAACACTAACATCTAGCGACTTTTAAAAATATAATGGAGGACGTACAAATATCATAGATATTGAAACACAGCTACCCTTGGAAAATACATTATTACCTTCCTTTCCCCATTGCATTCCAGCACTATATCACTTGACCCGGGTTCAAGAGCAAAACATCTTCCAGGATGTACCTGACGGTAAAGAAGATCTTCTTCTTCTTCCTGAATTTCCTGTTTAAATTGAGAGAAAAAATACACATCTTTACACAAAACAATTTGACAAAATGTTTGAAAGTATATGGTTATACCGACTATTATTCACCGTATATTGCATATAATGCATGTGCATCATTTTCTGAGATATTTTCCTCAAAATATTTTTGTGCATGACAATTTTTTGACATATTTTATGTTGAAATGACTATGTATTTAAAATGTTCTTTTTCCGTTCTCGACAAAACATGCAGCAATCGTTCACTTATCTAAAGAAAACATTGTGTTTCGTTGTATATTTTTCACGATACTTCATGGACAATGAAAATAAAGAATTCTGAAACGATATCAGAAATATTTGTCTAGTGATAAAGTCTCACTTGTGCGTCGCCTATTAAAATGTATACATATTATTTGATTTGATTTGATTTGATTTATTTATTTCGGTTTGATTTTCTTTTTCTTTTGCATTTTTACAAATATATAACAAACAAATATTGCAAATTTACACATGACAAAAGAATATATGTAGAATAAATTAAGGCTGGCTGTAACTAATCGAAAACATCAAACAGGAGGGTTGACAAAGTAAGCAAAGCTTGATAGCATGACTACCCTCAATGGATACATAATAATACAAATATGGAGGAACAAAATATTGGTAAAAGGGAAAAAAGACAGAAAAAAGAAGAAAAAAAGAAAGAGGGGATGCACATCAATATTCACAGACTTATGTGGTAGTTGGATTTCAATTTGATATATGAAGACTTTTAAAAAGAAAATGCAAATTTGAATATTGAGCGGCCAACTTGGGATATAAAAGAATGAGGAGACTCGCGAGGTTCGGACAATACAAATGTGAATGTAAGATCAGCCAGCTGGTTTTAAACCTGGGCCTGCGAGTCGGAGCCTTGAAATGTTTGTATACAAAGCAGTGTTTATTCAGTATCCCAAGTAGGCCACTCTTTATTCATACGTTTATTCATACCAATATAATGACGTAGTACGTAGCCTGCACACGATTTCAATGAGATATACGATAGGGTATTGAAATTGCCCGTGCCCTTTTTTTGGTCAAAAGTATTAGCGATTACGTTTACCTGCACAATGTAAGGTATGTCTTCATGTATGTACACCCGGAGTGCGATGTCTTCCCCCTGTGCCATATCAATGGGAAGGAAAGGGGTGCACACCATTCGTTTACCAGAAGCATGATAACGAAGCTTAATCGGTATCCAAAGCTGTACCTTGTTCTTAATCACAGATGTGGCATCTATGATGAGGTTGATTTCCCTTTTTGTAATGATACATTGCGTACTACTACCATCAAAGGAATGTTCACGGTGATCTGTAAACAATTGCATATTGACAGGACAAAACATTCAAATATAAATCTGTTTTAAAATCCATTATTTATTTTTTTTGGTATGACCCTTATTGGTTTGGTGACTTTGACAAATCTTAAATTTGTTGCTAAATGCTTGGTTTGCAACATTCCCGCTAGGTACGTTTATGATAAATTGAAGAAATGATGATGTAAAATGGACATTTAATGAACAAAAAAATATAAATAGGTGAGTGAGGAATGTATACAAAATAATTTAAAAAATTACAGCGCATCTTTACTTAAAGTAAAAACATTGACTTATCAATTAACTGTTTCACTGCGCCAAGCAAGAGAGTGACTTGAATTTAACATGGTAAATTCCAAAAAAGTTATATTTTGTGTTTACATCTACCTTGCATCCTCCTATTGACAACTTACCTGAGTTTGATTCAGTTTGTTTCCAGATAATGTCAGAATGAACATCGTTTGACTTCAGCAATGTTGCGGCATGAGGGAGACTGAGCGTTATAGGCTGGTTCTTGGAATAGCGCCACTGTGCAGGGAATGTGATTCCAATACCATGGCCTGTAAGAAACTCACTATTTCGGTGAGGTGGGGGATCATCAGTAACTAGAGCTAAAGACACATCGTGGCAAGTGCCAGCCTGGACTGTCCTTGGTGGAATCGACATTGTGACATCACAGCTATCCAAATGTAGGATACCGCCTTCACAGCCGATACTGCGATGACTTTCAGTAGATCTTGCAATCGGCAGATCTATTTTTACGGAAAAGGGAAAAAGGTAATAGGTGAATTGTATCATCTGATGATAGCTTGATGATTAGTCATTCCATATCACACAAATATATAACCTGAACGGACGTCGTCTTATCAACGCTATACGGATGATAAGTAAACGAATCGTCGAATTTGTTTTGAAGGCGGAATAACGCCGTCCTTTCTACCTTTCTTTCACCTAAATGGGGATGTTACATTCTAAAATATGGATTTTGTAGAAATATAGAACGCAGAAACCAATGCCTTAGTTTAAACCTTTGCGATATGCATACAACGGGGAAGGGAGGGGTAGTATTTTCCTTCATTGACCCTTGGGAACAATCTAAGTGAGAAGTAAAACCTTTCAAAATTAGATGAAATACGTACCCCGGAATGTATGAACATCATCTTCGGATAAGCTGCCAAAAGAATTTTTAAAAAAGTGTATCAGTTTATAATTGTGGTGTATAACTTATCATACATCAATGTTTTACGCCAAAGTATATTTGTTTTATATTACAGTCATGTATCAACATTGTTTTGATTATTGGGACTTATATGTCATGATGCACAATTATAATTGTTTAAGGACAGATGTTTACAGCGAAATAAAAATAGGTAGTCGACAAATCTTATGAAAAATTAAAATCGAATCTTTCAAAAGATATTTTTATAGTAAATATGTACATTTATAACGCAGATAATTTCCGTAAGTTTATTCATTGGATTTTGAAGAATTAAATCTTGAATCATATTTTACAGGGCCTGGTTAACTTATTGTTATAATTTTCTCACCTACGGAATACCATTTGCACAATGCGCTCCTCTCTGGCATACTGTACCGGGGTAAAACCGTTGTTATCCTTGATGTCGACCTTGGATCCTTGATTTATAAGCAATTGTATCAGAGCCTCCGCGGGGGATATGTCATCATCACTCTCTTGTTGTATCTATTTCGTTAATGGAAACGGTAATAGAACTAGATTATTGTGAGAATAATCAAACAAACAAATAGACTGTCTAGATTATATGCTTTTTCTGCTCTCATACCAGTTTTCAAAATTTACGATAACAGGTACTAAGATCCTTATATTTGTATTCAGTTTATACTTGCAGCAATCTATTTTCATGGCATTGTCGGCTTATAAAAAGGTAAATAAATCACACGCGTGCACACACACACGAGTGTGCATTTGTGTGCTAATCAGAAAGACTAACAGTTCTCACTTAAAGAAATACCTTACCTGCTTCAAAGCTGTCGTCACTTCAACCTGTCTTTTCTTACAGTGGCATAGTCTGATGGCAACATGTAAGGGGGTCTGGCCATCGTGTGACTTAGGATTTAAACCAGCACCTAGTGATACCAACTCTTCAATGATTGATGTTAGCCCGCTTACAGTAGCAAGGTGAATGGGTGATAGACCAGCACTGTCGATGTGATGTATGGATGAAACATCCTGTGGATGTGAACAAAGACAAACAAATAAACAAATGAGAAATGAATGATTTCAAATATTGTTACGTAATGGTAATGTACCCTATATGAATATTGATTTGGTCCATATTTATATATATATATATATATACATATATATATATATATATATATATGTATATACACACATACGTTTTCATCATATACTTGATAAAGCTATCCATAATATAGAGTAGAGGTCATACCTGATGACAGTTGATAGATAATGCATTGTTGTCGATCATTTACTACTATCATTATCAATCTATGTAATGTGATATACATTAACTATTGGCTTGTTATAACCATCATAAAAGAGAAGATACTTCTTTAGGATTACTTTCAACAGGCCTAATAGCAGAACTGCATAGGGGAGTAATTGTAGATCAAGAGTACAAATTATAGGTAGTGGGGGGTATAGTATGGGTGGCGGTGGTACTGATGGTAATGCATCAGCTATATGACAGAAGTCATATTAATGATAATAATAATAGAGAATATTCATCAAGCGCATAACAAATTAAAAACTTCTCTATGCGCTTTACAATCATGACAAGTTTGAATATATATAAACAACATAATAAATAACAAAGTAGATAAGCAAATAACAAAAAAAAATATTTATGAGAAAGTAAACCAATTCACCAATAATTACACCTTTTAAAGTAAAACTATTTGACATTACATATTACAAATTCAACAAACAGATACCCATTATGTCGAACCAACCTCCTAAATAATAATATTAAACGTACAGCTGCAGCATAGTATGGGTGGCGGTGGTTCAGATGGTAATGCTTCAGCTTTATGACAGAAGTTATATTAATAAACGTAACAAGCTGAATGAGTTTTGAGTTACATGTACCTCATCAAGAAGAATCCGTGCAGTATCAGCATTGCAAGAGTTTAGTGCTATACTTATCGGTAACTGGCCTCGTCTAGAACGTCTCGTGCTCATAGTTGCTCTCCGGTCCAGTAGATCCTTCATTATTGATTCATTCCCACTGTTATAGAACAAGAAAACGTATTATAATAAATAGATATGTATGTATATATATATATATATATATATATAACTATAAAAATAATGGATATAGTACTTATATTTAGAACCTAAGACTTCTTCTTCATGTTTAAAGTAGTTATTAAAATTGTAAATTTTCTGTCTATAATTATTATTAGCATGATACTGAAATCATAGACGAAATAATATTTTCTATGAGATTTAATAAATGGCGAATCAATTTCGAATCATGTTGTTTTAGGTATCAAACTACAAACCGTTATTGTAATACAATTTTACATGTTAGTGTAGCGGAACTTTTGGTTGTGTCTCATTCTTTTTTTAAGTGTATATTTCCTTTGCAACCGCTGATACATCGACCCATAAAAAAAAACTAAAAAAACTAAGAAATGTTGTTTTGCTTTGATAATAAAAACGATGATTGTTTTTGTTGAATGTACCAACTCTACAATTGAACCAGGTTCTAGGACAATATCCCCCAAGCGCCCCCTCCCCCCCCCCCCCCGAAGACAATTACCCCCCCCCCCCCCCACCCGAGGACAATTCCCCCTGAAAAGGCCCCCTTGGAAAATCAACCCCCTCCAAGGACGATTACCCCCCCCCCCCCGAAAAAATCTGCTTTTATCAAAAACAAACAGAATAATTTGTGTCATTCTGGTTTGTTTGTTATTACTCTTACACTCAATTATCTATGTTACACTATAACTTTGAAATTTGTTATTCAATGTACAAACATTGAGAATGATCCTATCTGATTGGATTGAAATCAATAAAGTTTGAATTGAATTAAATATTGTCAGGGTGGACTACCCATTAATGAACATGGGGGTAATTGTCCTCGGGGTGGTTGTCCTTGGGGGTAGTTTTTCCAGGGGTTAATTTTCCGGGGTAATTACCCCGGAGGGGGTAATTTTCAGGGGTGGGGGGGGGGGGGTAATTGTCCACGGGGGTTATTTTTCGGGGGTAATTTTCCGGGGGTTATTGTCCTCGGGGAATGGTTGTCTTTGGGGGGTAGTTTTCCATGGGTTAATTTTCCGGGGGTGATTGTCCAGGAGGTAATTTTCCTGATACGGATCCATTGTAGTTTTCTGTGAACATACTGGAGGAAAAAAGTAGTACTTTAAAAGTATGCACTATTTTGTATAAGCAGTTCACCTTGCTGCAGCATAATGTAGGGCTGTCCATCCTTCTGCATCCTCCGTCTCAATGTCTGCATTGTTTTCGAGCAGCAGACGTTCACAGTCCAGATGCCCTCCCCTTGCGGCAACCATTAATGGCGTGACACCTGCTAAGGTCTGTAAGATAAATAATATCGGTACGCTGCTTACAGTTTTAAATAGGCCTACCATAAGATACATGTTGTCTTACTCTTATTTCATCGATGGATACAGTTTGCCCTACATAAGAGACAATCAGGGAGAATATGGAATTCTTACTGACTTGGATGCTTATTGTGTTGGTAGAGTAGCACCTTTTACTTTATGAATATAATTATTCGACATTTTCAAAGAATACTTCCACCTGTGTATCATGGAGTGCACTGCTTGTGCATAAATGAATAATGATTACATAACTTTCATGAGCACGTATCCAGTATTTTGTCTCCGTGTATTTTACAATTTGGTCTGCAATTTGGTTGGCTCATCCTCAGACTGCAACTATGAACTGGCTTATACGCTTAACCGTTAACACTGTATAATATCCTCGCATTTTTCCTTGCTGATCTTTTGCTTTCGTCCTTCTTTTTTTTTATTAAAAACAAAAACAAAAACTTTTATGTGTTTTATAAAGGGGAAAACTTAAACGTGTTCCTTTCATAATGATTTTCCCAATTTCAGGCTTCCAGATACTCAATTGAAATCTAAAATTTGTAAAAAGTTCATAATCGTTTATTTCAACTTCTCCCGCTTAATTCAAGAAACATATTCATAATTAAATGGTATATTAATAACATCAATACCATTCCTTCCAGTACGATTTTTTTTATTATTCTTATTTCCACTCTTCCCATCTTTTGACACCAAATGTATAAGTCGGTCGTGGGCGTATTATTCAGAAATATATAACACTGCAGCCATTTCAGGACAATTACCCCCTTGGAACAACCCTCAAGAGCAATTGCAACAAGGATGATGACACCAGGACAACTATGCCTGTGACAATTACCTTCCAATTACGTGACGGGGGTAGTTTTAAGCGACTGCAGTTATGTCTCAATAATAGGCCTATTAAGAAGAAAATAATGAGACCATGAGAACAGTAACTGAGTTTCTAAAATTATGTGGAAGAGACTTGAAATTAATTTAGTATGCTTAAAATATTTACTTGAATATCTCGAAGCCTTAAATCGAATAACTAATCCCAAGGGACTCGTCTCCAATTTTTCCCTGATACGACACATTTGAAGACACCAAACACAACAACTGATGGCTTAAAATTCGGCTTACGCGCCGCGATCCGACTGCTAGTAAAAGCCGGTTGAATTGAATAACCTACCTGAAGTCCAACTTCAGGAGCAGTGTTGTTTCTCAAGAAATATTCCAAAGATTCCAATTGACCATTATCTGCGACAAAATGAAGAACTGTCCAACCGTAAATATTATGTGCCTCGATATGTGCTCCTTTTGTAATGAGATATGTTATAATGTCAAGATGGCCTCGACGAGAAGCAGCATGGACGGATAGATCACCATCATTGGCTGCTTTGTTTACATACGCTCCTTCATTCACTAGACATTTAACACTCTCAAGATGACCCTCTTGTGAGGCAACATATAGAGGTGTATATCCATCGTTATCATCCATGTCTTTATCTGCTCTTTGACTGATAAGATACTTGACAACTGCAAGGTGACCATAGAATGCTGCAATACGAAGAGGCGTCTGACCGTTACAATTTCTGCTATCAATGTCTGCTTCTTTAGTGACGAGATACTTTACTATGTCTAGATGACCTTTATGAGATGCTGCATACAGAGGCGTAGAACCATTATTTGCTGCTTTGTTCACATCAGCTCCTGCGTTCACTAGATATTGTACAACATCAAGATGTCCGTTCCGTGAAGCGATGTTTAGGGGCGTGAATCCCGTATTACCTCCCGTGTTCACGTTTGCTCCTTCAGCGATGAGATATTGTACAACATCGTGATGACCTTGATATGAAGCAGCATATAGAGGTGTACAACCATGGTTATCACCAATGTCTTTATCTCCTCTTTGACTGATAAGATACTTGACAACTGCAATATGGCCACAGAATGATGCAACACGAAGAGGCGTCTGACCGTTATAACCTCGATTATCAATATCTGTTCCTTTGTTAATCAGATACTTCAATGTGTCTAGATGACCTTTATGAGATGCTGCATACAGAGGTGTAGAACCATTATTTGCTGCTTTGTTCACATCAGCTCCTGCATTCACTAGACATTCAACTACATCAAGATGTCCGTTCTGTGAAGCGAAATATAAGGGTGTGAATCCCTCATTATCTCCCGTGTTCAAGTTTGCTCCTTCAGCGATGAGATATTGTACAACATCGTGATGACCTTGATATGAAGCAGCATATAGAGGTGTACAACCATGGTTATCACCAATGTCTTTATCTCCTCTTTGACTGATAAGATACTTGACAACTGCAATATGGCCACAGAATGATGCAACACGAAGAGGCGTCTGACCGTTATAACCTCGATTATCAATATCTGTTCCTTTGTTAATCAGATACTTCACTGTGTCTAGATGACCTTTATGAGATGCTGCATACAGAGGTGTAGAACCACTCTTTGCTGCTTTGTTCACATCAGCTCCTGCATTCACTAGGCATTCAACTACATCAAGATGTCCGTTCTTTGATGCGTGATAAAGGAATGTGAAGCCATCTCCGTCAACACTATTAACATCCACTCCTTTATGTATAATATATTTTACAACATCGAGATGACCCTTGGAGGATGCATTGCGGAGGGTGGTTTGAACAGTATCAAATCTATTTCCCAGATCCGCTTCCGTAGACATGAGAAATTCTGCTACATCTTGCTTATTATAAAATAATGCTATTCCTAGTGGTGCATAACCATCATGTGATACCTTGTTTACATCTGCCCCTGTATTCACGAGGTACTTAACAATATCAAGACGACCTGTCTGTGAAGCAATATGAAGAGGTGAAGAGTGATCACCATCAACACTTTTGAGGTCTGCACCTTTTGAGATCAGGTATTTTAGAACGTGAACATGTCCTTCCTGCGTTGCTCCATGTAATGGTGTACCATTATATGCTGAGACTTTGTTCACATCTGCTCCTTTATCCACGAGGCATTCAACTACCTGGAGATAGCCTCCTTGTGAAGCGGCGTAGAGGGGTATTTCACCTTTAGATCCTGATGCTTTGTTCACATCAGCTCCTTTATTCACGAGGCATTCAACTACCTCCAGATAGCCTCCTTGTGAAGCGGCGTAGAGGGGTGTTTCACCTGTAGATCCTGATGCTTTGTTCACATCTGCTCCTTTATTCACAAAGTATTTAACTACCTCCAGATGGCCTCCTTGTGAAGCGGCGTAGAGGGGTGTGTTGCCATCATATGCTGATGCTTTGTTCACATCTGCTGCTTTATTCACGAGGTATTCAACTACCTCCAGATAGCCTCCTTGTGAAGCAGCGTAGAGGGGTGTTTCGCCATCAGCTGCTGATGGTTTGTTCACATCAGCTCCTTTATTCACGAGGTATTCAACTACCTCCAGATAGCCTCCTTGTGAAGCAGCGTAGAGGGGTGGGTCGCCTTCATCTGCTGATGCTTTGTTCACATCAGCTCCTTTATTCACAAGGTATTCAACTACCTCCAGATAGCCTCCTTGTGAAGCGGCGTAGAGGGGTGTGTCGCCTACATATGCTGATGGTTTGTTCACATCAGCTCCTTTATTCACAAGGTATTCAACTACCTCCAGATAGCCTCCTTGTGAAGCGGCGTAGAGGGGTGTGTCGCCTACATATGCTGATGCTTTGTTCACATCAGCTCCTTTATTCACGAGGCATTCAACTACCTCCAGATAGCCTCCTTGTGATGCGGCGTAGAGGGGTGTTTCGCCTTTATATCTTGATGCTTTGTTCACATCAGCTCCTTTATTCACGAGGCATTTAACTACCTCCAGATAGCCTCCTTGTGAAGCGGCGCAGAGGGATGTGGCCCCATTGTATCCTGAAGCTTTGTTCACATCAGCTCCTTTATTCACGAGGTACTCAACTACCTCCAGATAGCCTCCTTGTGAAGCGGCGTAGAGGGGTGTGTCGCCTACATATGCTGATGCTTTGTTCACATCAGCTCCTTTATTCACGAGGCATTCGACAACGTCCAGATAGCCTCCTTGTGAAGCGGCGTAGAGGGGTGTGTCGCCTACATATGCTGATGGTTTGTTCACATCAGCTCCTTTATTCACAAGGTATTCAACTACCTCCAGATAGCCTCCTTGTGAAGCGGCGTAGAGGGGTGTGTCGCCTACATATGCTGATGCTTTGTTCACATCAGCTCCTTTATTCACGAGGCATTCAACTACCTCCAGATAGCCTCCTTGTGAAGCGGCGTAGAGGGGTGTGTCGCCTACATATGCTGATGCTTTGTTCACATCAGCTCCTTTATTCACGAGGCATTCGACAACGTCCAGAAGGTCTTTCTTTGATGCAAGATAAAGAGGTGTGTTACCATTAGTATCACACCTATCAAGGTCATCAACTTTACTGATGAGATATTTGACTACATCGAGGTAACCATGAAGAAAGGCGTGCCATATTGCCGTAGTGCCGATGTCATCTCTGCTCCCGATATCTGCCTCTCTAATGATAAGATACTTTACAATGTCAAGGTGATCTTTAATCAAAGCCGTATAAAGTGGTGCGTGTCCGTTATTCGATGCATTGTTTATATTTGCTCCTGCATCCACCAAGCATTCAACAACGTTGAGGTGACCATTCTGTGAGGCGACATGTAGAGGCGTGTAGCCATCGTTATCTCCAGTGTCTACCTGTGCTCCTTGGCTGGTAAGATACTTGATAACCGCGAGATGACCAGAGAGTGATGCGACACAAAGAGGCGTCTGACCTTTATAACCTCTACTATCAAGAGCTGCTCCTTTAATGACGAGATACTTCGCTATATCTAGATGACCTTCATGAGATGCTGTATTCAATGGTGTAGAGCCATTCTTTGCTGCTTTGTTCACATCAGCTCCTTTATTCACGAGGCATTCAACTACCTCCAGATAGCCTCCTTGTGAAGCAGCGTAGAGGGGTGTTTCGCCTTCATATGCTGATGCTTTTTTCACATCAGCTCCTTTATCCACGAGGTACTCAACTACCTCCAGATGGCCTCCTTGTGAAGCGGCGTAGAGGGGTGTGCCGCCTTCATATGCTGATGCTTTGTTCACATCAGCTCCTTTTTCCACGAGGTATTCAACTACCTCCAGATAGCCTCCTTGTGAAGCGGCGTAGAGGGATGTGGCCCCATTGTATCCTGAAGCTTTGTTCACATCTGCTCCTTTATTCACGAGGCATTCGACAACGTCCAGAAGGCCTTTCTGTGATGCAAGATAAAGAGGTGTGTTACCATCAATATCACACCTATCAAGGTCATCAACTTTATTGATGATATATTTGACTACATCGAGGTAACCATGAAGAAGGGCGTGCCGTATTGCCGTAGTGCCGATATCATCTCTGCTCCCGATATCTGCCTCTCTAATGATGAGATATTTTACAATGTCAAGGTGATCTTTAATCAAAGCCGTATAAAGTGGTGCGTGTCCGTTATTCGATGCATTGTTTATATTTGCTCCTGCATCCACCAAGCATTCAACAACGTTGAGGTGACCATTCTGTGATGCGACATGTAGAGGCGTGTATCCATCGTTATCTTCAGTGTCTACCTGTGCTCCTTTGCTGGTAAGATACTTGATAACCGCGAGATGACCAGAGAGTGATGCGACACCAAGAGGCGTCTGACCTTTATAACCTCTACTATCAAGAGCTGCTCCTTTAATGACGAGATACTTCACCATATCTAGATGACCTTCATGAGATGCTGTATTCAATGGTGTAGAACCATTCTTTGCTGCTTTGTTCACATCTGCTCCTTTATTCACGAGGTATTCAACTACCTCCAGATGGCCTCCTTGTAAAGCGGCGTAGAGAGGTGTGGCGCCATCATCTGCTGATGCTTTGTTCACATCAGCTCCTTTATCCACGAGGTACTCAACTACCTCCAGATGGCCTCCTTGTGAAGCAGCGTAGAGAGGTGTGGCGCCATCAGCTGCTGATGGTTTGTTCACATCAGCTCCTTTATTCACAAGGTATTCAACTACCTCCAGATGGCCTCCTCGTGAAGCGGCGTAGAGGGGTGTGTCGCCTTCATATGCTGATGCTTTGTTCACATCTGCTCCTTTATTCACGAGGTATTCAACTACCTCCAGATAGCCTCTTTGTGAAGCAGCGTAGAGGGGTGTTTCGCCTTCATATGCTGATGCTTTGTTCACATCAGCTCCTTTATTCGCGAGGTATTCAACTACCTCCAAATAGCCTCCTTGTGAAGCGGCGTAGAGGGGTGTGTCGCCTTCATATGCTAATGCTTTGTTCACATCAGCTCCTTTATTCACGAGGTATTCAACTACCTCCAGATAGCCTCTTTGTGAAGCAGCGTAGAGGGGTGTTTCGCCTTCATATGCTGATGCTTTGTTCACATCAGCTCCTTTATTCACGAGGTATTCAACTACCTCCAAATAGCCTCCTTGTGAAGCGGCGTAGAGGGGTGTGTCGCCTTCATCTGCTGATGCTTTTTTCACATCAGCTCCTTTATCCACGAGGTATTCAACTACCTCCAGATAGCCTCCTTGTGAAGCGGCGTAGAGGGGTGTGCCGCCTTCATATGCTGATGCTTTGTTCACATCAGCTCCTTTATTCACGAGGTATTCAACTACCTCCAGATGGCCTCCTTGTGAAGCGGCGTAGAGGGGTGTGCCGCCTTCATATGCTGATGCTTTGTTCACATCAGCTCCTTTATCCACGAGGTATTCAACTACCTCCAGATAGCCTCCTTGTGAAGCGGCGTAGAGGGATGTGGCCCCATTGTATCCTGAAGCTTTGTTCACATCTGCTCCTTTATTCACGAGGCATTCGACAACGTCCAGAAGGCCTTTCTGTGATGCAAGATAAAGAGGTGTGTTACCATCAATATCACACCTATCAAGGTCATCAACTTTATTGATGATATATTTGACTACATCGAGGTAACCATGAAGAAGGGCGTGCCGTATTGCCGTAGTGCCGATATCATCTCTGCTCCCGATATCTGCCTCTCTAATGATGAGATATTTTACAATGTCAAGGTGATCTTTAATCAAAGCCGTATAAAGTGGTGCGTGTCCGTTATTCGATGAATTGTTTATATTTGCTCCTGCATCCACCAAGCATTCAACAACGTTGAGGTGACCATTCTGTGAGGCGACATGTAGAGGCGTGTAGCCATCGTTATCTTCAGTGTCTACCTGTGCTCCTTGGCTGGTAAGATACTTGATAACCGCGAGATGACCACGGGAAGCCGCAGAACTAAGAGAAGTTTCACCCCTGTATCCCTTCTGTGTAATTTCTGCTCCTTGGGTGATAAGATATTTCACAACGTTTAGATGACCGTTCCGTGATGCAGCATGAAGTGGTGATATTTTCTTGTGGTTTGCTTTGTTGACATCTGCTCCTGCATTCATTAGACATTCTACAACATCAAGGTGTCCTTGTTGAGAAGCTACATAGAGAGGTGTGAAACCATCTTTATCATCAATATCAACCTTTGCTCCCTTAATTATGAGATACTCTACAACTTGTAGATGATTGTGGTAAGCTGCGTGGTGAAGTGGTACGTAACCCCGATTTGATGCTTTGTCCACATTCGCTCCTTCATTTGTTGGACATTCAACAATGGCGAGGTGTCCCTCCTGTGAACCGCAGCCATCTTCATCACCAGTATCAAGCTCTGCTCCCTCGTTAATAAGATGCTTCACAACCTCAAATTGACCATTCAATGACGCAACTGAAAGTGGAGTCTGACCCTTCGGACCCTTCATTTCAAGATCGGCTCCTTTAGTTATGAGATATTTCACTACATCAAAATGACCCTTACTTGCTGAAATATAAAGGGGTGTAGAAAGGTCATAGGAAGCTTTGTTTATATCTGCTCCAGAATTTACTAAACATTCAGCAACACCAAAACTACCTTTCTCCGAAGCAAGATAGAGAGGTGTATATCCATTGCTATCACCGATATTGATATCTGCTCCTTTACCGATGAGATATTGAGCAACATCCTGGTGACCACTCCGAGACGCATAGTGAAGAGGGGCGTCACCGCTTCTACTTCGCTTTTCTAGGTCCGCCCCCACATCAATTATATATTTCACGAGGTCGATATGTCCTTCTTCTGAAGCTATATGGAGGGGTGTCTTTCCATCAGGATCCACACTGTCTCCCATGAACAGCTTCGCATCCCCTGTCTCGTCTTCTAGAATAAACCTTGTCTTTACAAGATCGCCTTCTTTCACCGCTGTAAAAAACGCCATGTTCATTCTGTGTTCTCTCTCGGTATGTGTATTGTCTCTCGCCAAATGAAGGTATTATGAATTTAATATATAAATAGTATTGGGCAGAAAAGTTGACAGGGGAATTAACCGATCCAAAACAATTCAGTATTTAGAATTGAACCAACCAAGATGACCTAGGATATAAACAAATTTACGAAACATGGTACTGCAGATTAAAGAGATGATTGGTAGAACGAAATCGAGGGAACCCAGTGCAGATATAACGCATTTCAGCTTGCACTTTCGTATTGCAGATTAACATGATTAACATATTTTGAAAGCACTAAAGACATGAAAGGATGGCTTATCTGAATGTGATATTCTTCATCATCCGTCGCCTTGATTTTGCTGTAGTTTATGATGTTTCTGAAAGGGCGTATCCGATCTGGTGACGTACACGTTCAGTAAGGCTCTCCCTTCTATCGCTTCAAAAGAGCGTTCATCCGCTTTGGAATCCATTTCTTCATATCAAAATGCCATCCATGGTCTCCTACACAGCATGTCATCTTTCTAGCCTACACGCTAACGTAATATTCACTATGTAGACAAACATCTGATTTCCTGTCGACTTCGAGTAAGAGACCGCTTCGCTTTATCTTGACTTCTATTGACAAGAATGCGTCGCACAATTTTAGAGAAAACTGAGACACAATAGCAAACATGTATTGGCCCGTTTCTGCTAAAAAAATTAAAAACCCGGCCTTGAATCTAAAGTTGCGTTTTGTCCTTTGGCAGTTAGACCAAGGTTTAAGTTTTCCTACATTAAAAAAAAGGAGTGTCGGATTTAACTGAATATTAACCCAATTCCAATTGTAGAATCCAGATGTCATTGGTTTCGTGAGGTTGGCCGCACGTCGTTGTTTCTTATTGCCAAACTGCGCGTGCTGTTTGATTCTCAGGAGAGATGATTGAAATACAGTGATATGACCCTCTCATGTGATATTTGCATAGAGTATTCCATTCCTATAACCGGAAATCTTATCAAGAACGTTATGACCGGACAGAGTTGGGTGTTCTTGTTTACATAAACGCTTTATGGATTAAGAAAACAAATATTTTCGAAAATACGATCGAGGTATGACTTAAACAGCCCTGATAAATCTCTTTCATTCGTATATATATCGAATGATAACAATATGAAATAGATGTTAGTTGCATAAATTGATGGTGGTATAAACACAGTTATCACAATTTGTATTTGATAAAGATCCAAAGTCTATACAATTCAAACAAGTTGTGCCGTAAACATGCCATATTAATTTTAGCACGCAGTACTTAAACAAAATTATAATCACTTTTAAACGAAACTTAAAGGGGAATTGAATAAAGGCCTTGATTCAAAGCAAACTTACATTTTTCTCATATCTTTATTATCATGCATATGGTATGCCCCAGAGATACGATCAGACCAGCTAGCACCATAAAGAGATAGGTGGGGCATAGCCCGGACATATACATGTAGTTTCGATGGCATCGAGGGAGGGGCCCTTAGCATGGAAGCAAGTGTGTAGACACTTACTCTTTACCACAAAATAACTCTCGTTGCTAGAAAGAGTTACAACCTCAATCACTAACAAGCGATACCAAATGTGAAAATAAATACCACGCGCCAATATTCTAGGTCTCTTATTGGTCAAAACTACAGGCATGACGTTCGTTAGTGACTGCTGGGCGAAAAATATAGACCTGTCATAATATAGATATATTAACTGCTATTTTGAGAGGTATGGCTATTTCAATAGGCTCAAGGGGACACCGCAGCGCGCCTCAAGGTCATGGCAGGATGCAACGTCCCCGAGAGCCAGTATAGAAATAGCCATGCCTCGAATATCAAAGCAGTCCATATATCTTTTATATATCGAATTCCCCCAAAAATCTACAAAGAATTCTTGCCTTGTCCTTTTCTTGAGTAAAGATTGGTTAAAATATCACAGAAAATCTGAGACACTGTCTGTTAATCTTCGCTGGAAAGTTGCCTGAATGTTACGATCATTCGGGAATCGCACACAGTAAGCGACCAAATCGCACACACACTGTATGGGATCCGCGCTCGCACAAAGAAACTTTTTTACACGTAAACCAATGGGGATCTCGGCAAACGGGCATCTTTCTCATGAACTATTGACCGTTACTGGCATTGTCCGTTTCTTTACGGGCATGGCTAAAGTCACGACTCCAATTTCGACCAATCAGATGGCTAGATTTCTAAAGAGAGCTATATGATTCTAAATAATTGCGTTAACAATGCAAAGACGCGATGGTTGTGCGTAAAGTTTACAATGGATACGCGCAGTGAGACCATATAGCTCCGTTTAGTCTCATTTGAGAACGCCCCTTATCGGCAGAGTCCAGCTGCCTAACATGTACGTTAGCTTATGGACTTTTACACAAACAAATCGTTAAAAGTTCATTTGTTTGTTTAAACGAAAAGCAAATCCACCCCGACGTACGTTATCACCAGCTCTTTCATTGGAACCCTCATGTCCCATTGACTTTTGAAAGTTCACCCACCGTAATTTGATCAAAATAGGTTGCAAACTCGCCATTGCCTATATAACACATGTACAACAAGTCGAACTTTGGACTCACTTTGCCACGCGATTGTAAGGTTATAGGTCAAGCACACGAAGGATAAGAAGCATGAATTATCATAGATCAGTTCTAATTTGTTCATTATGTCCATTTCATCCAACCCCCCCCCCCCCACCCCCCACCGTATTTTTTCCATTTAGTATAGGCAAGCATTTTGCTGAGGTAAGCAAAAACATGAATATTCATGAAGCAAAGCAATCCCACATACAAAATCACTATCAAGTGTCGTCTGATCCGCCGATTGCCGTCTGCTATATACGCGAACTAGCCTACGTTTGTGCTGGCGAAAATGAGACAACCAGAGCAATATGAGTTGCCCTCTTCGTAGGGTTCAACCCTGCTTGAGGATTCAACACCTGAGCCGAGTCACTGTGTAAACACGGTAATAGAGAAGTATATTTCCCTGCAAAGTAATATATTTTGATGGGTATATTAAAACAAAAAATATCTCCTTTAAGGAATTGACACGCGGATGCGATATTTGAAACACATGATGACTGATTATTTTTCGGGGCACGGTTAAATTATAGGTCCTTGGTGATCTCGAAACTGTATTCATATACCCCTCGACTTCGTCTCGGCACTTAGTACAATTTCGAGATCACCTTTGCAATAGCTTTAACCCTACTCCTCAAAGCAATCAATATATTCATAGTAGTTTTCACCTGATTTACTTTTTTACCATGCCGAAATTGGCAACACACTATGTCATTTAGTAATTGCATGACGAACTTCGAAGGAGTCAACATTTCACGACTTGTCTGAATTGTTTACAAATCACGTGATATACATGATGAAGTAAGCTGATATATATGCAGCACAAAAACATAACAGGGCCGTTCATATGATACACATGCCCTTGTTTACAGCCCTATATATTTCTTTTCAGTATTTCTTGTTTTATTGATCCTTTCCTTTTCAAATGAAACATCACATAGTATCAACATGAATTTGGCTGGATTATATAATTATATATAGTTGACGTAAAATATACAAAAGTTTAATATACATATTAAAGCACAATCATAATCAAACGACTAGTCATCGATTACTGGTAGTAAGATATCACATAAGATTTCAAGAGACATCCAGAGACGAACAATGCTCATTAAAACGAAAAAGTAATACAAAGAGCAGGTACCTAGCCAAATACTCTACATCGACACCTATAGTCTATTGTTTACCTAACCTATATATTTATTGCTGTTATTTGAGCTCTACTGGCCCTTTCTCAAACATGATGACGAATAATCCCTGTATGATCTTTATGCTCCTGTAAATTGATACTGCTTCAAAGTTCAGGGCAAATTATCATAGGCAAACAAACCATATTAATACAACTCGTAGACTGCACGCAAGAAAGCCGTTCTTGCCGTTGACAATACAGCTCTTACGGCCTTCTTGCAGGTAACCGACGATTTATTTTAACCAATCAGTTGGTGATATGTGCAGAATTATATGGTGCTCTTATCATATGGTGTGATTCGAAAACTTACTAATAATGATAATGACATAATAATTGGGTCATCAGTATTAATGCTGGCCTTAATACAATTACTATTACCCCTGTATTTCCCGATATCCATGTACACCTGACGAAGAGGGAGATATACGTGGGTAATGCTGCCCTTATTGCAATTACTTTTACCCCTTCCTCTAGCGGTATGCTGGTTTCTTCCAAATATCATCCTAAATTATTGCCTTTACAATTCAAACAAGTTATACCCCAAATAAATATGCCATATCAATTTTAGCACGTATCACTTAAACAAATTCATAACCAACCGTAAAAGGATCTCTAATTGGCTATTTAATATAGTAATTGTTTCTAGTCAAACTGAGATTTTCTGATGTCTTTATTATAATGCTCCTCTCATGTTCTGATGGTTTAATTTGAATCTCGGGTTAAACCATAGCCCATACGGCAACCGGGAGATTCGTGTATAAAGATAATGGGCATAATAATAATGATAATTTGTTTTTAAATATAGCGCTTATGTCAGTCAGACTTGACACTCATAGCGCTCCACAATTATTCCCCCGCGGCTTTAGCACTGTTGTCATGATGGCGCTGTAGTACTTTGAGGAATAATTAATGTTAGCTTTGTACCAATACTTATATGGGTTGAGTGTGGCAGAACATAAATGTAGATCAATGTCTTGCCAAAGGACATTATATAAATCAGTATTCAAAATACTAGTAATTCTACTACCACTATTACTAATGATAATAACAATAATGATACTATCAATGATAACAGCAACAACGGTTACAGCAATAACAATAATAATAATGATAATATTAATAATAACAATAATAATAAAAATGATGATGATGATAATTGATATATTTCTTAACCAAGGAAAGCTCAGTTACCACCATGGGTGTCGATCCTTACGTAATACCTATTCATCAGGGGGGGGGGGAATGAATGAATAGATCATCCCCCCCCCCCCCCCCCTGATGAATAGGTATCAGTTACGGATCGACACCCATGGCTACCACATCTGAGTGGAGATACGAGTGGAAAATGTGGATTGATGTCTTAATTGTCAAAGGACATGGTGCCGGGCTGGGATTCAAATCATCAACCTTTGGATTCAGAGTCAAGTGAATGAAGTATACCACAGCACCTCCTGACAAAGTTAACGAACTATACAACATGATCGATAGCATAATGTAAGTCCAGAAAGGAAGTCCCGTTACTCCGATTCTTCTTTTTAACATGACATAAATAAGCTTAACAAATGCGATGTTAAGATATACAGATTAGTCATTTTTCCCCCTTCCACAGGGTTCTTTATTTTCAAAACAAATTCCATCATATTCAGTATATCCATACATTATATACAAATAATTAAAGAAATAATTTCCATACATAATGGTTTAACACAGATAATAATCATCACGACCGAAAACTTTGAGGCAGATAAAAACAAACATTAGTCATCTCAAACAATATGGCCTACCTGCACCCAGGACAATCAACTAAATTAATTCATAGGAAAAACTCAAAATGTCAGGTGGACGCAGCGAAAGACTGTGACACTTCCGGGTTTTCACTTATACTTCACCCCATGACGTAATTACATCGAGCCTCAATATTCTCGCGAAACTTGCGATCAAACATATTTTAGAATACGATTGTGAAAGTAGTCGTTCTCCTAAACGCAACCTTCTAAAGTGATACATTAAACGCTGTTGTGTTTCGAATAATAATAATAATAGCTAGTTCTTATAATAGCGCTTTTCAGGAACGAAGGCCCTCTCAAAGCATTTTACAGATATTGGCCTATATATGTTATTACCTCGGTCATCTGATTCAGGCTTACCCGCACACAATGTATGCACATTCTCCACTCCCTGGGGAGCATTCCAGCCAGGCATCATTTTTACAAACGCACACTTACGAATGTAATCTAAGCCGCGGTGGGACCTGAACCGCGGACCTTGTGATCCACAGTCCGGTGACATGTCCACTCGTCCACGACACCTCATGCACTAAGCTTGAAAAGGGTGTATAATTTGACCGTTTTCCCTTTATTTCGGTATTTCCCTTTAAAGGCTAAGTGATAATGTAAAATATGATTGCTAGTTGATCCATTCCAGTAGTACACCGCAGTCCTTTGCAAAGACATTAATCTGCCTTTGCCTCACTGTAAATGGATACATGACAGGATACCTTGAGACGCTACAGCCCAGGAGTGTCAAATCTGACAGACGTAACCGCCTTACAAGAAACCACTTTTATTATTACTGTTACGGTATTATTATTGTTGTTATTATTATTATTATTATTATTATTATTAATGGTAAAGTAATATAAGAAGAAGGGAAAGACAAAGAAAGATAGAGAAGGAAAGAGAAAATAGGGTAACGAAGACAGGGGGAAGAAAGAAATAGAGATAGAGAGAGGGAAAATATAAAGAAAAGAGAGACTGGAGTGGAGGAAGAGAGAGAGAGGGGGAGGGGTATTTAGGTGAAGATGCAAGATGCGAACAAACAAGGGAAACAACTATAAAAATTCGACCAAGAGTTACGATATACTGCTGTGCCCGGTTTTAGAGAAATGGCATTTTTACGATTAGATATTAATCATTACGCATGGTTTCCTTTAGAAATTAGGTTCAATTAAATTGAGATCCTATCTCCCTCTCTGTAAGTATCGACTGCCTTAATGTTATTGGTACCCCTCTGCTATGTAAGCGTTAAATGCTAATACGAGATGAATAGAGGGATTTTTTATTATCTTATATACTGCCAGAATAATCAATGGCGTAACTAAAGAGTTGACGGGGGTACGTAGCTCCCCCATTGAATGCCAAACGGGGAAATAGGAGAAAGTGAGGGTGGATTGGAGGGAGCCAACATGAAATTAAAATGATAACACCCCATACATACACTTGCTAACTCAATGACCATGCCCTTGTATTAAATCCATCGAGAGAGCCGCAGCCGCCGCCGCCACCCCCCCCCCCCCCCCATGCATCCACTCCATGACACCAGTGCGTGTAACATGGTTATGGGAATAAGCTATCCGACCTTTTTTAGACAGCTTTGTAGGGCTTTACAGTACATCAAAAGGAGAATAATCGTGTTTAAGCGTGGTACTGTTTTTGCGCCATGTCCTTTGCAATTGGATCATGTGTTTATTTTGGACTACTTTGTCTTCCTATCGTTAGTAAGTTTTTTTTATTTTTATAGTTTTTTACAACCTCTGAAATATGCTATGTGTTTTTATACATTATGCATGAGTGATGTCATCATTCTCTTTCTCCTTCTCTCTCTCTCTCTCTCTCCCTCTCTCCCTCTCCCTCCCTCCTCTTACTTTCTCCCTCTTCCATTATCCCGGTACTATCCTCCCTCTTTCCACCTCCGTTGTTAAAATCAATACTGGTATTTATACTCTGATTGTAACAAATCGATCGTCGTTAACCATTCATTAACCATTATTCCTTCATCATTTTATACACATATCTTTCCAGCCTAATATGTTCTTACTTTAGATGTTGTCGTGTATTGTCCTAGTACACCGTTTTCCTTTCCTTTATTTTGTGTCAGGTGCACCACTTATCGAAACGTTTCATATCTTGCTTCTCGTTTTTGAAAGATATTTTTGAAAGTGCATTTAAGTTATTGCAAACGGGATGCATAACGGTACATTGGTTGTTGCTATGTCATGCAAACTATGTGCAAGCTCTAGTGGAAAATTGTATTTCTTTCTTTAATGGAGCCATTCAATCAATAGACCCGTCACAAATGTATGGATTTGCTGCGAATGCCTCTATAATTATGGTCAATAACAAAAACCCGAAAGCTTGGGAGAGATATAACAAGCGATTATTTCATTCGAACTATTGAAACGGTTTTACAATTACTCCTGCAACTAATGTGAACGAAGAAAAGGCAAGAAATGGTTAAGGGCGTCTTTTGTGTATGAGTTCTATGTATTTGAAAATATTGAACTGGCATATTTAAATAAATTACGCCGTGTTCGAAATTTAATCAGAGTTAATGCATACGTCTTTGTTAAGTGCCTCTTTACGAATAATTTCATTCACCTGTTACGAATAATCGCATTTCAATAGTCAGAATGCAAATGACATGCATTGCGTGTTGCTAGGAAGGGCAACCCATGTGTGTCTGACTGTTGAGGTGCAATGTTACACATTTTTGTATACATTTTTGAAAATGGTTCTGTCTCGCATTTCTAGCTTGTCCATCGGTTATAATGTGCACCACCTTCGATGACAATGGACTGCTACAGGCGTGTATGGGCAGACTAAACGTTGAAGATAGCCAGTCGGCCTGCTTGTTTGAACAAGAGCTGCAGGACTGCATGAAGAACGAGCCCTCAAACTCTTCTGGTAAGTGTGATTTTCTGCTTCTGTCAAAAGAATTTCGGTAAATTGTACTTCTCCTCCTTGTGTTAATTATACCAATAGAGGACAGTATCAACCATCCCCTCCCTAACTAAGACAGAGGCCCACGGGGAAGTGCCTTACAAGCAAACTTTTCCCGGGACGGTCAATGTGTCGTTACCAACATAACATTTTGAACAAGGGGCCACGTTTTTGTTTTTCTTGCGCCAATCAAGCGTATTATTAAGGCACAATTCAATGTTTATGAGCCGTAACGTTCTTGAAATGTTTGCTCTGCTCATTTCCAATTCAAATGGTGTATGACGTTGTAGGAAATGTTATCAATTATAAAGACATTTGCAATTCACCACAGTTTGTTTACAATATTGTCAGCTGATTTTACTACAACCATTGATTGCCTTTAATAATCAACAGACCAGCAATTCCTTTTGAAATCATCTCTTTTGTTCACTGCTGGTCAGCCTATCCTTCATTGGGACTCAACAGAATATAAATCAGGCAAGCTCACCTGTTGTTGAAATACCTTCACTATTGTACCCTAGGCTATCAGATGTTTTTGTATCATGGCAACAACTGGCCAATCAAGAGACAGTCTGGAAAAATGGACACGATACATTTTTCTCAATTCATTCCAATGTGCACCATCTTTAATAGTAGAAGGATTTCACCCTGGAAACAAGATTTTACTGCTATTTACATGCAACTGTATATTACAACTCATCTGCACTACATTATGTTTTATCAGCTGCAATTATCACCAAGAGGAATTATCATATAGAGTTAATCCATTGGATATCATCTCGCATTGTAAAACATTCATCGCTTGTGCTATCCGAGGAGGAGTTTTAATTTCAAGCGCATTTTTGTTATGACGCGTTTCGTCGAGGCCTCGCGGGCGCGGTCGCTTCATTTCCTTCAAGCGTTTAGACACCTATCGAAGGAAATTTTCGTGTATATATTTAATGCGTTATAATTATATGGACATCATGCCTTCGGGCTCGAGATGAATTATTTTGTTGGATACCCACATCTGATTCTTTCCTATGAGTTTACATGAAGAGTCATTCACCAAGTTACTGGTGAGCTTATGTACTTATCCTTTATGTTAGGAATTCATTACACGAATACCTACGAGGTCATGACGTCACTCTCAATTTTGCGTCAAAGAGAGTGTCAGTCAATAGTATAGTATTAATGACTGCTTTGAGAGAAATAGTTGTTTTTATAAGCTCAAGGGAAGGTTAGAATTGTGCTATTACCCGAGGCGTGCCGAGGGGAATAGCCCAATTGTAACCTTCCCGAGAGCGTATAAAAACAACTATTTCTCGAATATTAAAGCAGTCATTAATACTTTTATATGCCGAAAAAAAATAGACTAAAAAATAAAAAATAAAAATACTTTTTTTTTTTGTCGAAGGTGAGAGTCGAACCCTTACGTACAATGAGTGATAAATCTTACACCAACGCCTTACACCACTCGTCCATCGCGCGATGTTCACGTGCTTGGCAGTTTTGTACAATATATACATTAAAATGGATTGAAACCGGCTTCGGCGTGATGAATGCTTCGCAAAAGCTCCATTAAACGGACCCTTCTTTTACTTTTGCAATGCATATTGGCACGAACTTAGATCAAGATCTATCGGCAGATGTTGTTTTTTTGTTTTTGGAAGTTTATTTTCGTCTTCATGTCAACAATGCAAGATAAAATTGTCGGTAAGATCGATCGAGATTCAATTGTATTGAAATTACCGACCAATCCTTCGCACACATACGGTATCCTCGATCGCTCAAACCATTTTTTAACATGTAAACCTATGGGGTAACCATGGAGGCTGACCTATTTTTTTAATAACCATGGTTATTAAAAATATTAAATGTTTTATGCATGGTTACCGGGAATTTTACAGGAACAGTTGAAGTTTATGAATGCAATTTCGACCAATCAGATGGCTGGATTACTTAAGTGAGGTATATAATACATGTTGATCTACATTGATAATCGATAAAACAATATCCATCAACAACTGTCGAAAAAGAATTGAAGTAGCTGTGCGAAGATTTTCAAAACTAACTTTATTTTCATAATTGCAAAGGTGAAACTTTGATCGGACATTGTTATTGAAATTCAGTGCTTAGAAACATTCGAAGTAATGATTATTATCAATTACAACATGCTTAAATACAGCCTTGGCCATAGCACGTAAAGAGCTCTCCGAACACTGCTGAGATGTGTGACATCACAGGTTGGGCATGAATTGCACAAGCAGACGATGAAGTTAGTCCAAGATACTCAAACTCTCTCAGTATATCAACGGGCAGAATGATATTCTCTCTCTTTTCCTCTCTCTCTTTTCCTCTCTCTCTCTCTCTCTCTCTTGTCCTCTCTCTCTTTTCCTCTCTCTCTCTTGTCCTCTCTCTCTCTTCCTCTCTCTCTCTTTTCCTCTCTCTCTCTTTTCCTCTCTCTCTCTCTCTCTTGTCCTCTCTCTTTTCCTCTCTCTCTTTTCCTCTCTCTCTTTTCCTCTCTCTCTCTCTTTTCCTCTCTCTCTCTCTCTCTCTCTTGTCCTCTCTCTCTTTTCCTCTCTCTCTCTTTTACTCTCTCTCTCTTTTCCTCTCTCTCTCTTTTCCTCTCTCTCTCTCTCTCTCTCTCTCTCTTTTCCTCTCTCTTTTCCTCTCTCTCTTTTCCTCTCTCTCTCTCTCTCTCTTGTCCTCTCTCTCTTTTCCTCTCTCTCTTTTCCTCCTCCCTCTCTTTTCCTCCTCCCTCTTCCAGATCAGCCAAGCTTCGTCGGCGGTGAGGATGAGTTGGAGATCATTCTCCGGGGTGATGATGCTATCCTTCTGTGTAGGGTAGAAGGTGATCTTCAAGATTATGAGGTGACTTGGATGAAACAAGACCCGATCCAATGTGAGCAATGAGAATGATGATGGTGATGACGGTGATGATAATAGGCAGAATAATAATTGTAATGATAATTAAGGATGGCAATGATGGCGATGATAGTTCTACTACTACTACCACTACTACTACTTCTTTATAATAGTAATAATCATTATTATTACAATAATAACAAAGGCTGGATAGAATGATGACGATGATGATGGTGGTGATGGTGATGATTCATATTATTTACCAATATATTTTATTTATCCATGTACTTTAAAACCTCAAAGGTAATTAGGAAAATTTTGATTTGGTGATTTAATTGATATTTGATGTTTTATTTTTCAATATAATTTTGCACTAAAGTCTTTCTTTTATCTCTTCTCAAATCGAAGTGTTATATTTTAAACGTTTCTCGATCGTATACTTTTTTTCTTCAGAAAATCGTGTCGATTTTATTTTGTCTTTCATTCTCCATGCAGTACTCTCGAACACGCGAAATCCCCGCTACGCAGTCAGACGGGAAGGAAACACAACCTTTGACCTCTCTATTGCTTCCGTCGGGTTATCAGACGAGGGTGTGTACATCTGTCAAATAAATACCCAAATTCCGACATCTCGTCGAGTCGATTTGCGAGTGGGACGTAAGTAAAGTTATTTTTTATTTATTTTATTTATTCAAAATTAATCAGGATAAGAATCAGATACACATTGTAGATACAAAAATTTAATACACGGAAATAAAAAATAATGAATATCACCAAAGCTCTCAAGCAAAGGTAAAAAAAAAGTATAAAACTTACATATAAGAATAATACGCATTAAAAAAATATTTTAAAAAACAAACGACAATGTAATAATTGAAATTAACTGCGGAAAACATCAAATCACTTTAATAGAAAGCATTCAAATATCACCAAAAAGATTAGAAAAGGAGAAAAGTTATAATGAAATTAGTAAAAGTAGAGAAGGAAAGAAAGAAATGGAGAGGGAAAAGGAGAGAGAGAAGGAGACATAAGGCATGTCAAGAGCAGTATATAAATCGGCATTGTATCACACAGGTATTACGTTTAAAGACCTCGATAGATTTAGCATTTTGAAAAGCAAAAGGTAAATTATTCCAGATTTTACCACAAGCGTATCTAAAAACAGTTATTAAAACATTCAAGAGTAGGCTTGGGTAAAACAACATTCAATGTATTGGCAAGTCTATTAAAAAACATTTCCACTTCATTGCACTATCGTACCGGGATTTTCCTTGAATACAGTTGTACATTATACGATATTATGTGGATCAGGTGATTATACATGCTAAAAATAGTCCCGTCGAGTATTAATCGATTGCCATTTTAATGATTTCGTTATATTCGAGCTATTAACATCAGAATCAGAGTTTCCTACAACAATACGTGCAGCTCTTTTCTGTAGTCTTAAAAGAATATTTCTGTTTTGTAAAGAACAGTTCCCCCAAATGGAAGAAGAATAATCTAAGATTAGCTGTATGGTACATTTGTATATTTTATTCAAAATGGAAGAGCTTAGAAATTTACTGAGCTTTCTCAAAGTCAAAAACTTATAACTTAATGGTTTGGTAAAAGATTTAATGTGCATATCCCAAGATAATCTATCATCAATTTCAATCCCTAAATATCTGATACTTCTTACTTGTTCTATGATTTCATTACCTCGTGTGTTACTACTCAACAGCATAACATTTCTCTTATTATTATTAATACGTCATCTATTTTTACAATATCATTCATCTATAGCACATAAATCTGCTTAGAGCTTAGATGTAATGACATTAATACCAAAAACAGAAACATTTAAGACAACATCATCAGCGTATAATATATTACAAGTACTTATCCGTAAGCAATCAGTTAGATCATTTATAAAAAACAAGAAAGAGGGAGGGGCCTAAAATACCCCCCTCCCGAGGAATTCCTATAGTAATGTCCTTTGTTTCAGATAATTTACCACGACAATAAACTGCTTGATTCCGACCAGATAAAACACTAGTATTTAAAATACCATACTTATTCAATTTGGACAACAATAGTTCATGGTCAATACAATAAAAAACATTTTGAAATATCAAGAAAACATGCACCAACTTTTTCCTTTTCATTAAAAGATTCATACCAATCATCAATGACTCTATGTAAATTTGTATTAGTTAAATGATTTGGCAAGAAAGCATATTGGTGAACACTAATAAGATGATTGGTCTGCAAGTAAAATAAAAACTGAGACTGAATTTCCTTTTCAAGCAGTTTAGTAATATGACATACGACTGAGATGAGTCTATAATTTGAAATATCATTCTTATCACCTTTACCTTCATAAACAGGCGTAGTTCTAGCCAGGTTCCAATTATCAGGTAAAAATCCACAATTCAAACTTTCATTAAAAAGATTAAGAGAAATATTAATATAAGGAGCTGAGATTTTAAGTAATTTTCTATCAAATTCTAACAAACTGAAGGTTAATCTCTCTCGACAATAAAGAGATTTGTTTGCAGTTTTCCAGGGACTGATTGATTTCAAAACGAAGGTATGTATACTTTCCGGGTGGTTCCATGATAGATCATGATGATCGTTCAATCTATTACTGTCTAAATCAGATGGTAAAACAAAGTCTTTTCCCCCCTTCCAGTAATTTTGCTTAACTCCTTCCATAACTTCACACTATCATTACTGTACCTCTCAGATACTGAGTCAAAATATTCTCTCTTCTCTTTTCGTATGAGCTTGGTGACTGAATTCCTGAGATTTCGATATTTATTCAATTCTTAGTTTTTTAAAACTAAATTCCCGTTCAAATTTAAAAGACTTACGACAAACAGTAGTAAAGCTACAGGTGGAATGAGGCACGTGCACCCCCCCCCCCAAAAAAAAACAACAACAAACGACTGGCTAAAAAAGGGAAAAGGAAAAAAAGGGGAAAAGAGGAAAAGGTCGAGGAGAGAAGTCGGCTTGACACCCTCTAACAGATCAGTGTAAATTGCATTGTTGTTTTCTGATTAAAACTGACACCCACCTATCCATTCATCGCAACAAAAGATTTTTTTCTATTTATCCTCTTTTAAGGGACTTTATTTGTTCATATCATAAAATAACAGCTATTTACAACAGTGTTTAAATACAGAATTCATGCAGTTGTAACATATCATACATAGTACAGAACATGAAACTAATGTGACATAATCACTAACTAAAATAATGAAAACATTTTTTAAATGCACGGCAGATCCTGTCTATTTTATTTCTAACATCAAATTATAATAGTGTTTGGCTTTCATGACCGCTAACTTCAATCGCGACAAAAGATGGCTGAAAGATAATTTGTTTCCACTATTCGGGTGCGATTAGAAATAAATTCGGATTCGATTAGAAATTAATTCGGGTACTATTGTATTTACATTATTTAGGGGGGTCCACACCTAATACACATACACAAAGGGACACACTTTTGCAGAATTTGGGCCGATAGGGTTGGCGAGCCGGACGTCGAGCAATATTGCTCAGCTTAATTCGTCAATAACTCGAGACAGCTCGGAATACCTCGTCAAAGTCGGGACAGTACGGTACTATACACCTCGTTCAGGATGTTCAGAATATGGAGAGGGAGAAATACTGAATACCAGTGGCGAAATTATTCTTCTATCCTGAAAGTGACTCAATTATTATTATCTTCTTTTATTTATTACCGTGTAATTATCTTTCAGTTCCTTTCTTTCTTTCTTTTTTTTTCTTTCTTTTTTTCTTTTTCCTTCTTTCTTTCTTTTTCCTTTTACTCTAGGTCCATCAGCTCTACAAGCTATCACCTACGAAGGAAACCCCATTGATATACAGGTCCGAATTCCTACGATTACCGTCAACGAATCCCAGTCGTTTTATGTCGATTGTGTCATCACGGGATTCCCACCGCCTCTCTTACAATGGATCTCTTTGGTCACGGATATCGAGTCAGCTATGAATATGCAGTATGCGAGCGTGAATGGAGCAATACGATTGGTCGTTGACAATGCATCACGTGACGATTCTGGCCAATACGCTTGCAGAGCGAGCAACCCGTACGGCGACGTGGAGAAGCGCATCAGATTGGTCGTGCAATGTAAGTGCGTGTTTTGTGTGGTAGAATATTGTGCTTTGGTTAAACTAGTGAGCGTATCTTCTTCAATTTTAAATTACGAATTCAATTACTGCTGTGTTTAGAACCCGGCCCCCCCCCCACTCAGGTTTCAAAATGACCGCATGCGTGTTGCCAAAATGTCCTTTTCGTAACAAAAGAAAAAGGTCGAGCCGTATTGACTTTACACACCGGACTTTTGCTGAAAAGGGGGGGTCGGTTGGAACACGCATATGCGTACCCTAAATAACACTGAGTGGGGGGGCCGGGGTTTAGAAGAGCAAAAAAATAATAACACATGTCGGCACAATTTATTATTACATGTATATTTTCATCAATAATGTATTGATGATCTTTCGTATATGTTTGATACTAAATTCGAAATATTTTGTTTGTTTGTTGTTTTTTCCTGATTTTTCTTCAATGTTCCATCTCTTTTCACTTCTCTTCACTCCTTTCAACTGGCTCGTTTCTCCCATTTCTCTTTCCCTGTCTCTCTTTTCCCTCGTCACCGTTTTTCCTTCCCCTCCCCCCCCCCCCTCCCCCTCTCTCTCTCTCTCTCTCTCTCTCTCTCTCTCTCGCTCCCCCTCTCTCTCGCTCCCCTCTCTCTCTCGCTCCCCCCTCTTTCTCTCTCTGGCCCTCTCTGGCCCTATCTCTCACCCCCCCCCTCTCCCCATCTCTCTCTCCATCTCTCTCTAATTTCTCTCCTTCTCTCTCTCTCTCTCTCTCTCTCTCTCTATCTATCTTAATACACAGATGAGCCCAGTATATCTCCTCTCGCACCCGTCATCTATGCTGGCTTGAATAGCTACATCAAGATTGACTGCCAAGCAACCGCTTCCCCTCCAGCTATCTACAGATGGACCAAAAGTGAAGATGGAGAGAAACTTGTAACAGCACAGAGGTACTGACGATCATGAAAAGGGGACCGGGAGGCAACATTTTTAAACCTAACCTAGCCAATCATGCGCTGCCTATTAATATTTGAATATATAAATACTTGCGTTGGTACGGTGTGGTGGAGAACAAAATTAAATCGGACAGATTCTGGACTAACTAGTATGTCGCAATTTCGTTTGCGGTAAGCCTCTCGATTTTGACGCAATGTCATTTATTTAAAGTAAACTTGTGTTGTATGAAATCTCATATGACTAGCGTATGACGTATAGGTTCCTATTGAGCCAATCAAATGCAGCGGTAGGATGGCTAGGTTATGTTAAAAAAAAGACGCGAAACGGGAGGGGGAGGAGGGCTGTAACAATTAAATCACTATCAATTTCCCTTCTCCATTCAAAGTTATATCCGCAAGTTTAGTACCGCATCTGTGGATATATTTTTTTCGCGCCTTGTTGGCAAATTGAAAATAAATGAAAGTAATGACCCGTTTAAATATTTGTAAATCTCTAGGAAAATGTTGAATCTAGAAAATGTTTTATTGGTTTCTGTGACTTTGTGCTTTATCGTCATTTATCGATCTCCTACCACGTTTCTCTCTTCTTGCCAGTGTGTATGATGTCTCACACAACCATCCTGTTCTCTCTGTCTCTGTCTCTCTGTCTGTCTGTCTCTTTCTATCTATAGAGAGTCTCTCTATTCCCCCTTTCTCTTTCTCTCTCTCCCTCTCTCTCTCCCTCTCTCTCTATCTCTCTCTCTCTCTCTCCTCCCCCCTCTCTCTCTCTCTCTCTCTCTCTCTCTATATATGTATATATGATAATTAAAACAATTGACTTAAAAATCTTTGAGAAAGTTATCCTTTTTCACTATGCCCGGTTTCAATTGTATTTCTTCAGATATTATATATATATCGCTCCTTTTCCCATTCCTACTGGATCACTGAAGATAAGGAATTAAAACAAGGAATGCCGCTTTGAATTTCTTAGGCATTTTCCCTTTTCTTTATATTATCTCTGAATAATTTTAAACATCTCGTGTTCATGATTTTGATTTGTTATTAAATGAAATCAACAGATCCCTTGTGATCGTGAAGCTGGATGAATCCGATTACGGCATGTATACATGCACTGCTACAAACCTCCTTGGAACGGCTGTGAAAAGCCTAGAAATATGCGGTGAGTTTGAATTAAAGAGATGATTCCATATCACGTGCATGGCCATACAATCGTCCGTGTTTGAAAGGGTCCGCCGTCGAAAAGAATGCCAGCAACATTGAGAATATTGGGAAATATCGCGACATCCGAGTAGACTGACGGCCCCGGGGTCCCGAGATCAACATGACAGTCTCGGTGGCCGTAAAACATGTCAAATAACTTTCAGAGCGGCCCACAAGACCGACGCGACGGTCGCACGAAATTTCTTGTCGTGGGCTATAACCGGGAATACGTATTATGTGAACATGTTTTTCGTACAAATTCAATTTTATCTAACATTAAAATATTAACTGTGAACAGAGAGAATCACATACATTTTTCATGAAGTTATTTGTTTTTCTTCTATATTCATGATCGTCTTTATTTTTTCCTCTCAAAACATCCTTCTGAACCCACTTGTGATATCCTTTTTATCTCATAATTTTCTTCTTCTAGTTATCGTTGCAAATTATCCTTTTTATGGCTGTTAAATTATCTGTAAAATTAATGCGCGATCATATCAGATTTGCGCTGATAATTTACATATTATTTCTTTCCTGTTTCATAGGAAGGCCTATGCGACCTACTATTCTTAGCACAGCTACCGGACCACGACGTCATGCATACCATCTTCTCTGGGCACCAAATGCAATCACGCCGTATGGCACACCCTTGAACATTGATGAATTCATCGTGGCATATCGTCCACGGAATCAGCCTGTAAGTTTCAATTTGGTGTGTACTGCAAGGTTCTGGAATCATCAAAATGATAAGAAGTTTGACCCAGTCTTGGTAATGTTACAAGCACTGTAGAGAAAGATGTATATGGGACTACACGAACAAGTGGCATAAAAATCTGTCCCGATTTTTATGATGTTACATGCCATATTTAGAATATTAAGGCATTTGAAGAGTCATGCTTTTCAAGGGAACATTTTTTATCTGATGTTCTTCCACATTTGCATAAAACAATGATAACGCTCACAAATTATGTTTCACCTCTTTCCAGAACTCAGCCTTTTCTTAAAGTCAAGTCACGACTAAATTACAATTTGCCTAAGGGATTCATAATGTCTCTTGGCATAGGGCAAGGGTTAGTGTTAGGATTAGGGTAAGGGGTTAAGGGTAAGGGTACTTTCAAGGTAAGGGTAAATGTTAGGATAAGGCTAGGTCTGATGAGGCTAAGGATAATGGACTGGAACAGTCTGCAGTTTTCAAAAAGTGATTGATGTATAATGATCTTTTTCTTCCTTTGTAATAGAAAGCAGTCGCCAGTCTGGGAAACCAAACACAACTTCAGTGGTTCCAAGAGGTCGTCCCATTTTCTTCAGATTCTGACACAGTATCACACGTCATCCGGGATCTATATACAAATACCACATACGAGGTCATTCTGTATGGCCGAAATTCGTTGGGCAACGGAGAGGGCGCCAGTTTAACTTTCAGCACGTCTGTCTGTAAGTCTCATCTGTTATCGTTTTCAATTCAGGTTATTGTTTTGCTCAAGGTTTGAGGTTGATTTTAGGGCACGGGTGGCCAACCTGCGGCCCGCGGGCCACATGCGGCCCGCGAGCTCTTCTTGTGCGGCCCGCGGAGCATTGAAAAAGTATTTATAAAAATAGTTAATGAATGAAATGCGGCCCGCATAACAGCGATGAAATAGAGTAAAGCATTTACACACAGCTATCTCTATTTCCATAATTTGTTTTTATCATTCACAACATATTGATTCGTTACGTGGCTTATACAAAACTCCTCAAATTCCTTCTCATTACATTACATTAACGACATTAACATCACTCGCCGTGTTAATTTCAGTTTGTTATTTCCACATGCAGTAACCTTTGTAAATATACAAATAATAACAATAATAATAATCTTTTAAAATCCACTCCAAATTTTATTAAGTTAAACCGGAAATGGAAATTCTTTTTGCCCAATCGATCGTGAATCAAGAAATATGTTTGAAATGCCATACTTGTCTTAAAACTTACAACCCTTTTCTCCCGCCGTTTAATTTTTTCATTAATCTTAATCGTGGATAGTCCCCTTATATTCTTTCTGCTGTGTCATTGATTTTGTTTGAAATAACAACCAACATGGCATCGATTTCGAGACGTGCGAATTAAGAAAAGGAAAGTTTCTGATGAAGACAGAAACTTTAAATCGGATTGATCTCTGAAGTATTTCTTCATAGAAGAGAAAGGTAAACAACTTTGCCTCATATTTTGTCAGCCAGAAATCACACTAAAAAAGTAAGCCTGATTTTGTTCGACTGATTTTGTTGTTTGCAAAATTGCAAGTGTGTACATGAGTGTGTGTGTGTGTGGGGGGGGGGAGGATTTCAGATTTGGTTTTGACGGGGTGTGCCGCTGAAGCCTCGTAACCTCTACCCATTTTTAAGGGTTGCCTTGTTTTGGCAGATTTTTGTTGAAAGTAAAGCCCATTTTATAAAAATTTCGGGTGTTTGCATGGCTAAAACCCCGAGTTTTTTTTAAATAAATTTTTTGAAAACACGGACCCATATTTAGGATATTTCTGTTAAAAATGGGACCCAAGTTTAGGGATTCTTTTTGTAAAAAAGGTTACCCATTAGAGCGGCACACCCCTTATGTCTCAATATGTGATTACCCCCCCCCCCCCCCCCCCCCCCCGCCTGGCCTACGGCCCGCCAAGTTATGAAAATCGTTAGATGTGGCCCGCGAGCTTTAAAAGGTTGGCCACCCGTGTTTTAGGGTAAGGTTTATATTTTATATCTGAAACAGTAACTGACGGGCTTTTGTGTCGTGGAGTATGGGGAGGGGAGGGAGAGGGGAGGGGGAGGATGGGGAGGGGAGGGGGGAGGACCAGTTATCCTTAGTAAATGAATGCGAGAGAAAAAGGTAATTGATCGAGTGTCAAGTGAAGGAGATGACTTTAGGAGGGGTTTTATCATTTTCTTTCCACACTTCTTTTCCATTTCTCTTTGACTTTTATTTTCTCTTTAAACTTTTTTTTCTTCTCTTCTCTTTCGCTATGTACGCGGATTGGGGAGCATTTCTGTGTCTCTTGTGGCTACATGTATGTCGCTGATGAAAAATGCACCAAGTATAGATATTTTGTGTATTTTTGACTCTGTGTATTTCAAACCCGGGATGCACACATTTAAAAAATCTTTGTACACTGACGGCAATTAATGACGAAACAAAATATCTTATAATTAATTCTATTCTTTCCTGTTCCTTCATACCCATTTCTGATGATCAGCGGACTTATCAACCAGTTTGGAAACCAATATTGATCGCAGAAACGCCGGTAAGTTTTATTGAATGCAGCATTGAATGCAGCAAATTGTTGGTATATGCTAATCACTTTTATAGCTTTTGTTTCCTCAAATTTTACAAGTAAATTATTGATGAAAGGCTCCATGAAATTAAAGGTGCAAATCTATGTTTTGATGGAGTAAAGTTACAAGTCTGGTTTTACGACAGATGCTCTAGCGAAAATTGCTTCATTGTCAATTATCCTAGGCTTCACTGTAGCTTTCATTCTTTTTCTATCCTTGACGTATCAATTATTTTCCAGAAGAACGTGTGGAGCTGGAAATCTCACCGGACACCGCTTCAGCATCCCTATCGAGTAACCATGGGTACAGCTTACCCAGTCTCGTATTCTGTCCCATGGTAGTCTTCACGATGACCTATGGAGAGCGTGTGTGGCTTCGTGGTTAGAGCAGTGGTCGTGGAACTGGGATCCTACATGTAGGTTCAAAACCAAGTTGGTGCAATAGTCCTCTTTGTTGACCATCCATGTAGGCTACATACATTATGTGTGAATGTGTATGAGTATGTGATTTTGAAAGATTTTATGTCAGTAATAATAATAATAACCTAGGCTTATATAGCGATTTTATCTTCCGACAAAATAACAATGTGCTTTACAATAGTAAAAAAACAATATTACACAACTACAAATTCATGAGCTAAAGGAATATCAAAATAAGGGCAAGATTAATCATAGTAGTATATTGTCTCTGCTTATAGGTCTGTTTATTTCACTCTCCCTCCTCCTTGTCTTCCAGTCCCTGAACCCCCCCCCTTCCTTCTGTACCTCTAGTCTCCAATCACTTTATCTTTTTTTACATCTCTCTCTTCTCTCCCCTCACCCTGTCTCTCTTTCTCTTCGTCTATCTCATCCTTCTCCCCATCACCTTTTCACAATGTATTTTAAACTTTAAAATGTATTTCACCATCTCATCTACATCTATCTCCCTCTCTCCTTCCGTGTGTCTCACTTCTTCCTACTTCTCTCTTCTCACCTTTCTTCCTCTCTCTCTTCTTTTCTCCCACTCTCTCTCTCTCAACCTTCTCTTCTATCACTTTTCACATGTGTTTTAAAATGTATTTCACCATCTCATCTACAACTATCTCCCCCCCCCCCCCCACTCTCCTTCTGTATCTCATGTATCACTCACTTCTTCTTACATCTCTCTCATATCTTCCTATTTCTCTATCTTCTCACCTCTCTTGCTCTCTCTCTCTCTCTCTCTTATTCCATCTCTAACCCCATTACCACATTCTGCCGTGCCTCCCAAATCAATTTATATTTTCTTCATCTCTCTCACCCTTCTCCCCTATCACTTTTCAAAAGTGTGTTTTAAGTGTATTTCACCATCTCTTCTACATCTATCTCTCCCTCCCCTTCCCCTTCCATATCTCTCACTTCTTCCTACATATCGCCAATCTATATCTTCATATTTCTCTCTTCTCATTTCTCTCTTCTCACCTTTCTTGTTCTCTCTCTCTCTCTCTCAACCACCTCCCCTATCACTTGTCACACGTGTGTTAATTTTATAAATGTATTTCACCATCTCACCTACGTCCATCACTCCCTCCCTCTCTCCTATATCTCTCACTTCTTCCTACAACTTTTCCCCTCTCTTCTTCTTTCCTACACTTTTCTCTCCCTCTCTCTCTCTCTCTCTCTCTCTCTATATTTCACTATCTCCTCACCTCTGTTGCTCTTACTCTCTTTCTCTCTTTCTTCTTAATATTCATCTTGGAAACAAGGAACAATCCTCCCACACTGTACGGTACAATAGAAACAAGTTTTATTTGTTTTATTTTCCTCAGCCTGTACATAGTTAAGATAAACAGGGCAATTTTATAATCTTACAAGCCACAGTAATAAATCTCAGTATTTTTATTTTTACAAGCTATGTTCATAAACATCACTGCACTTAAAAACTTGACAATAATCATCTTAAACAAGAGAGAAAACAAAAATATCAGCATTTTATTTATCATGCGATATGTAAGAAATGGTGGCATACAAAAAAAAAATCAGAAAATTACTCATTTCTTTTCATAGCGCGCTGAAGAGCGAGAAGATTTCTCCTACTCCATCCAATTCAACAAAAGTATGCATATCACTTAAAGAAACATAAAAATACAACTCACATAAATATAAACTGCCTTCAATATCTCTTCATTATCTCTTCATTCTACAATCATTTAATATAATATTCATATAAATATCTATCTTAAAATCTGAACGGTGGTAATCATATGGAATCTAGTAAAAAAAAAATCAACTCCGGTACAAAGACATAAAAACCAGTCAAGGATTTTCTGCACAATGGTAGAAGGACTTGCAACCTTTTAGCTATTCAGAAATCAGATCGGGTATTGATTCTTCTGACTGGATTTTAGCTTGTAACACCTTTGGTTTTCAGCAATAAATTTGTTATGTACAAAGAAAACAAATTCAACTTAACCATGAAGCAAAGTAACATTTTTCATAACATAACCTCTCTGTATATTTCAACCAACCTCACCATCGATCATGTTCATTCTACGCTTGGCCCCCGTAGTCACACCAAACTATGAAAGTAGAATTTGAAAGAATTTATTTTGTGTTTGAATCAACTATTTAAGACCCTGTATGTAATGAAATATGAAATAGGTGAATTATATATCAACAGAAAGCCTATAAGCCATAAGATTACACTAGTATCATTTATGTGATATTTTAGTGTTTATCAGAAAAGTAACAGCTCTCCTAAAACTCAAAAACCTAAAGCTTTGAAAATCAGAAGTTTTCGACCTAAAATTGACTTGATGATATATGTGTATGCATATTTCCAATGACTTTGTATGAAGCACGGCTCATCGCCTCAGCTATATAAGAAAGCCCATCAGATCCACATGTTATGTTGTCAGCATAACTGCAGCAAATTTTGACCTCTGTTGACCTTTTACTTGGAGGGGTGCAAAAAATTATTAAAAAAAAAAAAGATTGCTTTTGTGCAATACTGAAAGGAACAATATTTTGTATTATTTCAATTTGCATCTTCACTCTGTCGGTGTATATAAATACAATGTGCATAAAAGATATATGCAGAAATAAATGCTTTAAAAGTGATGAACCTTATTAGTTGAAGTCAATAAACAGTGTAATTAATATGAATTTTCTGTGCATTGTATTGCTTGTTACACGCTTATATGCTTTTCTGTCATCTTTTCGATGTTTTATCCAAAGTAGGTTTATTGCATTTGAAACATCAAGCTATAACAAATAGGGTAAATACGTTTTTTTTCTACATAATTCAACAATTGCTCACAAAACAAAAATGTTCTACCATTTTTTGTAATTCAATACACAACCATTCAAATTTTTCTTATTCACCTTTTCCCTCCCCCTTCAACTTTTATCAATATATTTCTTATTTATAAATACAAACAAAGCAGTTAAAAATATTTCTTTTCTCTTTTCCTCCCCAATTCCAATTGGAATTTCATCAGGCGCAATATTGCATAATATCGTGAACCTACAATATAGAACTTTTCTTTCATCCCGTAACTTTCTATATACAGCTGATTATGTCATTTGCATATTCTAATTCTTTATTTAAACTGTTTAAAGATGCAAGGAAAGAGAGCCTTGTAGTATACCAGTAGTCAGCATGTTGAAGTATGCTGCTAAATATATCTATTTAAACATGACTTATTTTACTCCCCCAAAAGAATCTATAACAATTTTTAACATTAGCTTATTGTATAACCTCTGAATAGTAATTTTTGTTATTAATACTGATTTAAAATTAAATTGTTGAAAAGCTCCATTCCCTTATGTCTAAATCATATTTATTCTTACATGTGAATACAGGATAGACCGTACTCATTTATTTTTTCATTCAGTCTTTGTATTATAGTATGAAAATATTTATTTTTCTACTGCTCCTACAGATATCTAACTTTTTCTCAAACCTCCCTCTGACAATTTTAGCCACAGAAAGAACTTTTAAAAAATTCGAAACATATACCTTCCATGGCTTTCATTTTAATCATCAAACACCTGTGTAAACTCAAATAAATCATGGCAAATTAAAAAGATAAACAAAGCAACATAATACATGTCAACAAATAACTAATATCTCAGGCACAGCTCTTTTTGTGTTGAAATTTAAAAAAAAAAATGAAAATAAGAAAGCGATTGTCATTGGCAAATTTATCATATTTTTTTTATAATTCATGTTTATTTACAATATTTAATAATATAAACTTGCCATTTACAAACTTTATTTATCTAAATGTACTGTATTTTTTTCCTTCAGCTCCTCCTCCACGCATAGTGAAATTACAATATTTTCCATCTTTTCTTCCCGCATCAGACAGTATCTTCTCTCAGCAAATGTTGACTTGAAACTGTTGGAATAATAATAAAAGGAGAGAGAAAAAGAAAGGATAAATGGTTGTGTCTTTACAAACTTGTTCAAAGGATTGGGAAGGTTTATGACGCCCCCCCCCCCCCCCCACAATAGTTTCTTGCCATACAACCAGTTGGTGATAACAGTTTGAAAAAGTTTCAGGAAGTGAAATTTTCTCAATTCACAGCTTATGATTCAAACTTGCCATATATTGTATATTAATTCCTTTTAATGCCATAGTTCATTGTATTTTTTTCAATTTGCCTTTATATTACATTGATAACATATGAACATAAACAATGATAACTCTTTCTAGGTATCATATATACCATATCACCATTTTAACACGATGTAAAACCATCCTGTCCTGCCCTTAATGTAATAATTGTATATATATATGCATACAACAATTATTGAATTTTACTTAAATTTAATATCATGTATGTAATACAGGATGTCCCGGTAGGTAGCGAAAGTTAATGTGGTTAGATGAGCAATTGTGCGCTTGTAAAAATGACGCCTGGCTGGAATGCTCCCCAGGGAGTGGAGAATGTGCATACGCAAAGCACTTTGAGAGGGCTGAGGTCCTGAAAAGCTCTACATAAGAACGAACTATTATTATTATTATTATTATTAATGCAAAGTAACGTTATCATCAAATGTAAGTGAATATGATGTATGATCATGAATAAAAGTACTATCAAATCTAACTAAATTAGTATTATCATCAAAGGTCAAAGGTCAAATGAACATTGTCTTACGTGGCGTGTCTCTCTGCATGACCAATACTCCAGCATTGTGTGCTGCTGCTGCCACTGCATTGGCAAAGTCCGTCTCGGCGAAGAACGAGCCGTCCGAACTCGTACTGACGACACTGTTTCTCCTGCTTCCATTACTGCTGCTACCGTAAGCTAACATCGACCCTGGGGAATTGAAACAAGATGAAAACATGAAGTTGTTAAATTCTACTCTGCACTATATTTTAAATTCTGTTTGTATTGTAATACCAGAAACTTTTGTGAGATGAAACTCTCGCAATTTGAAAAGAAGAGCGATATTTTACAGACATAGAATTTTGCATAACGACAAAATGAAGATGTTAAATTCTACTCTGAAATATATTTTAGATTCTGTTTGTTTAATATTCCATACAATTATCTTGTATTGACCCTGGGGGACGGAAACAAAATGGCTACATGATGAACATAAAGTTGTGAAATTCTCTTCTGAAATGTATTTTAAATTCTGTTTGTTCGAGATTCCAAATAATTATCTTATACTGTAATACCAGAAACCTTTTGTGACATGAAACTTTTGCAAAGGAGAGCGATATTCTACAGACAGAAAATTTTGCAAATTCGGAAGCCTCCAGTTCGACTATTTTGCAGCATGAAACTTTCAGGAGTCTAAACCACCCATGAAATTTGCAAACATTTTATTATGTGTGAATAAGTTTCTGGTTTAAAAATAATGAAAAAGATACAAGGAAACATACAGAATCAATGTAAAATAAACAAGGCATGATATTAAACGAGCCTAGCTAAAAAGAAAACCTCTGTACAAGTTCACACTGTCAAGTTCACAACTGTTTGTTTTTTTCGAAAGAAAAAGAGAGCTCAACGTATTCAAAAAAGGTGTAGATATGTGTAGTATGAAAGCCGAGGTAAGAAAATCAAAGCTGAGGTAAGAAAATCAAAACAGAAAAGGCATTCTCTAGGATTGGATTACTAAAATGGATAGGGGTAATAACCCTGATACCATTTGAAGAGAGGGGTAAGAGTGTGGGGCATCACGGGTACATGCATGTTACACTCACCATTACTAACATTGAACAGTGACGATGGTCAAAGTGCTCCAGTATTACATTTCTAAATGGAGAATCAACAGGGGTATCGACCCCAATACCAGTAGGGGAGAACAGTAAGTGGGTGGGGGCACTCATAGACGCCATTCAAACAGCTTGAGGCAGTCGAATATTACACGTCTAGGTCGAGGTTGAATGAGATGGGGTAACAACCCGATACCAGTTTGAGAGAGGGGTACATGGGTGTGGCATCACTGGTATACACACTTACCTGTACAATTACTGGCTGTATCCATGTCTCTATCCTTACTATCCAAACTGTTGAGTTCGGTGGTCTCTACCTCGCTTAGGGAGGGATGGACAGCGGAATTTGACCCTGTAAGAGGGACAAGGGGGAGGGCAAGGAGTAGGGTGGGGTCAGGCAAGAAAGGATAATTGATTATATGGCATGCTGACAAGAGAAACAAATCCTAATGGGATACACTCCCAAAGAAGTCGATCATCTGCTTGGAGCAAGAAGAGCAAGAAGTGCCAGTTAATGCCCTTCTGGCTCTGATTAGATGGTACTAATTCTCTATAGTCACTATGAAGTAAGATATGAATAGTCACAACATTTACTCTTAGGGTTTGCTGATTATGTGCGATATATGTTTTTTGAATTATCTAATAAAGTTTCAATTAGAAAAAATATGGAAATATATATATATATATATAGAAAATAGAGAAAACTATGCAGTTTCTATATCTATAGCAACATGAAATCTATATGAATGAACTAATATGCATTACATAAAATAGAAAGTTTTAAGGGTAAGCAAGTATAGGCTACGGTGCAAATTGTACAAAGTATGAGATAATATAGAAGAGAAGAAAATCAAAGTTGTACCTTCAGTATTTTTTAGGGTCATTTCCATGGGTGCATATGGGGTATCCTCCGACATTGCTTCCAGTTCATTCCTGGTCATATATTTAAGCAACTCCTGACCGATCTGGGCGTGCCTTGGGTCTTCAAACACTCTTTGCGGTGCTATCGACTGCTGGTGCATTTGTTGCGACCCCCTTCCCGGGCTCCCTGGCCCCGATTGTAAGGGTATGACAGTTTGCTTTGAGCACCCACCGAATTCCGGTGTCATGTTCCCGCTGGTAGTAGTGTTGTGGACCGGGGGCGGGGTCTTAATCAGTTTATGCACACCCCTTTGGTGGCTGGGGCTATCGCCTGGGGGCGGACTCAGGGACGAGTTGATGGGCTGGAAATGCGACCCTGGGCCTGGAATCTCCGTCCTACAGGATTGCTGGGGGAGAAGCGGTGGTGGATAGATGGGGACGGGCGAGTTGTTCCCGGAGAGGGGCTGATTGAGAAGCGGGCTCTGCTGGTGATTGCGCGGAGGTACCGGAGGACAATGATGTGTCGCCGCGGCCTCGCATTCCTCACACGCCCCTGGGTTGATTTGGACATACGCCTGAGCGTGCTGGTTCGGGCTACTGCCCCTCCGGTAGAAGGAAGACTTGATGGACCCGGGATGGGAGGGGGGCAATGAACCCCCAGGAGAGTCCATGTCTGTTGGGGGCTGCTCAGGGGGTGGGGGCAGGAACTCCGCCCAGTTTCGCTGAGGTTGTCTACCGGGTGTGGTAGCGTGAGGATGTCTGCATCGCTTGGATGCTGAGCTGCATCTTGAGTACTGACTACCTTGGTCTGAGTAACCCATATCTAAAATCAAATCAAAACATTCCTTCAATAGCAAACTTCTACTTCAAACCTTTTTGCTTATACCTTAAACTATTTGCCTCCTTATATTCCATCAACATTTTTTAAAATGAAGAACTTTGTTTTTCCTGGTATTTATTTTCAAATATTGCATGGGTTCATGATGAGTAGAGTTTGGAATTTTGGTGAACAACACCACGAAAAACTGCAATACAACTGCAAAATTGTCCCAAGAAACTGTGTTTTTATATGTTTGAAAACTTATAAAGGGTTAAGGAACAACTCCCAAATTCCAAGTCTTCAAAGTCATCATGATCAATTAAGTGGCAATTAACATTAGAAATATTCAAACTAGTTATAACAACAAGTCATCCCTGTAAAGAATCGAAAGTGAGAGTAACAGTTTCTAATGTCCCTCAGAAATAGTTGATAAGGCATCTTCCAGAAACAACTTCAATAAAGCTGTCAAAAGAATAAGTTCATAAAAATGAAAAAATAAAAGTAACGAACCTCTGTCTGGTACAGCCGGTGGGCCATCGTAAGGGGCGTGCCAACCCCGGGGGCTACCATGCCCTCCAGGCTTCACCATCCGACCGGGTCGACGCCCATCTCTATTCGACGACTGCCATGAGCCCGACCACTCCGAACTATTATCACTGCAGTTCTGTCGTCGGGCGGGGTACTCTCGCATGTTGGGAGGTTGGACGAGGGTCGCCGAGGCGTAAGGTTCGGGGTCATCTGATATCTGGTGGTGGGGGAAGTGAAGGTGCTGGTTGTACTGGGGCGGAGGTCGTCCGGAACCAGGGCTTGGAATGATAGGAAGGGTGCTGCCGGCATGCATGCACATTTCTTCATCCATCTCGGCCTCATTTTCAACCACTGCATACTCCGGTGAGCTGTAAGTGTGATGTGATACAAAGATTGACATACATAGAAAATTGAGAAGAAATATATTTTATGCAGAAGATAAAGTAAATTCCTGAAATCATAGTGGAATTGTGATGAGCCTTATATATTTGATTCAAAGAAGATTACGACTACTAAGAGTTAGCAGAATTTTACAAGTGTGTAAGAAAGAGAGAGAGGGGGTAAAAGGAAGAAATGGAGAGGGACGGAGAGGAAGTTACGCTGAGAAGGAACAGATGAAGGTGAAGAGAAGAGATGGAGCAAGGACAAGAAGAAAAAAGAAAGAAGGAGAGAACGGGAACAGATCAGGGCAGGGAGATACAGATGAAACGACAAATACAATATGCATAAATGGGGATACACAGATGACACAGACACCGACTGGGAGTGTGGAACATCCGTGCAATCTATGTCACACTTATTAAGATGCCCACTCCTAGATGACCAATGGTGCCTAGAAGACCTAGTGGCAGCAAATAAGAAGGCTCTTCAGTGTACATTAAGAGCCTGGCAGAACATTTGATCTCAGATGATGGACACGAAAGAAAATACAAGAAGAGAAGCTAAGAGGGAGGATTTCACGATGGAGATTCTTAACTTGGATGCATCATCGTTCCATGGAATGTACTCAAGCAAGATAGAGAGACAGAAAGATGGAAGGAAAGAAGGAAGGATTTCAAGGTGGAAGGAAAGAAGGGTGGATTTAAAGATGAAGAACCAGAAAGATGGAAGGAAAGAAGGGTGGATTTAAAGATGAAGAACCAGAAAGATGGAAGGAAAGAAGGGTGGATTTAAAGATGGAGAACCAGAAAGACGGAAGGAAAGAAAGGAGGATTTCACGATGGAGATTCTCACCTTGGATGCATCATCATTCCATGGAAGGTACTCAGAGTAGGGAAGGATGAACCAAATCCTGAACTGCTCTGACTATCATGCGTGAGGTGCGTCTCTTTGCTCACCTGACTCTGCAGGTGGGATGGATATTTGGGATCTGAACAGAGAAAGAAAAAAAAAATCAAATTATTGATTGATTTGTTTGAATTTAAATGTATAAGTAAACTTGATTCATATACTGCTTGTAAGTATCGGCTTGCATGGTGATGTAGATATACAGTAGGCTTGCGGATGCACCATGTGAGAGAGAGGGAGGATTGAGGAGTCTACACCAACAACTACACCAACACATCCTTTTCAGGACTACACACACTCGAGAAAGATTACTGAGAGTCCTTTTCAGGACTCCTCAATCCTCCCTCTCTCTCGTATGGTGCAACCGCAAGCCTACTGTATATTCATTCATATACATGAACATTTTGTTTCACAATACATAAATAAAACAATTATATAAACAAGAAAAAGTGGTATAGTTTCGCAAGTAATCACAAAATAACAATAAACAATGTAGCTTGTATATACAGTGGTAAATGATATTATTGTATTTCTACATCTATTCATCTTTGACTATAGTGAACAATTGTGCCAAACTCATCTAATTTCCATGTACATGTGTAAAGTATTTCATTTGTGTCAAAAGATTACAAATAATTTCATGCAATAGCTAGTTTTTCAATCTTTTTACAAAATGCATGATAAGATGAAAATATAATAATCAGCTAACTCTTAATACAGATTAATTTTCAAATACACAATAGAAAGTAGAAAAGATATTACATACATGGATATTAATATACATCAAGATTAATTTCTCTATCAATACAAAAATCATGATTATAGATGTGTTTATTTTGTGTTTTTATATCAATGCTATTTGTTAATGACTCGTTTCTTTGTTGCTTATTGTATCAAGACATAAATCATAATCATAGATGTGTTTTCTGCGTTTTGGGGGTTTGTTTATTAATCAATGCTATTTATTGATGATTCGTTTGTTTGTTGCTTACTGTAAACTTCTTGAAGCCAGACAGGCGGGGCACCGTTGGGCCACTTAGATGCCGGAGGGGCCTTGTTCTTTTCTAGGGTGTCGTCTCCGGAGGAACCATTGCCTGTACAGCAGTTACCCATACAACCTGTCCAAAGAGAACATTCCCCACCAAGTTAATTCAAGTCTCTTCACATGTCTTCTTGTATTTATGATCTATATGACCTGGGGAGTGTTTCACAAAGACTAAGATCAACTTTAAGTTGGACTTAACTATGGCAGGCCATTCATGCCACTGGTTGCTCTCACCATTATGATCTGTAGATAATATTTTTTCCTTTAATAATGAACTATCAAAGAATGTAAATTCTGTAGATTTGTGACCATTATTTGTATGTCCCTTGAGAGACCAATGCAAGTAAATGGTAAGAGAAATAGTGGCATGAACGGCCTGCCATATTTAAGTCGAACTCTAAGTCGATCTTAATCTTTGTGAAACACTCCCCATATATATTCAGATGCACATTATTGCCCGTGCAACAATTACCTATGAATTCCAAATCAAAAGACTGCCATATTTGGTCATACTAGGTATATTCCTTTTGAAGAAGACACAATAAGCTACAGGGTTATACTGTTGGGCTTGGACTGTGCTGTGTGATTTGACAATTTGAAATTGAGAGTTGAACATGCATTTCCCATTCTTGTAAAAAACATTCTTTATAAAAAATAAAAGATAAATGTTAAATTTGAAGGATTTTGTTTGTACCTTGGTGGTTATGTGAGTGTGGAGGACAATTGGAAGTCCATGTGTGCTCCCCTTCCGGATGAGCCGTCCCATTCAGCTGAGTCGGTCTTGCGGCCCTGTAAAAACAGAGAGAGAGAGAGAGGAGTTTGAAGTTTATGTGTTCCACATTTACATCAAAAAACAATTTAGATTTTTTTTTTGTATACAAGCGTATAAGCGTAGATTACACACCCCCAAAAATTAAAGATTTTAAATCAAGTATAATGTACAGAAAATATGTACAAAGTTTTGAAATATATAGATATGACAGGCAAGATAAAAAGCTGTGGGAGAGTAGATACAACAATCAAGTCCCTGAATGATACTTATGGATATTCTAACAAATTATCAATGAATTAATCCATTCCAAATGTTAAAATAGACATCAGCTCTTGATTGAGTTGGTCTAGCAGCCCTACAAAAACATAAAAGAGAGAGATAAAGACAGAGAGAGACAGACAAAGAGACAGACAGAGAGAAAGAGAGAGAGAGTGTGTATGTGAAACAAAAGATGTCTATGAATACTATCAACAGGACATTCTAAGAAGCTGAATCAATGAATTTATATACTTTGAATGTCAAAATGAAAATTGTAAAGTGATATTTGATTGATCTTAATTGATCTTAATTGATCTAAGTTTCCAAAGTCAGCAGTGATATTCTAATAATTGTTGCAGTTCTTCTCCATAGGGAAGCATGCACACAACAAATATACACAGTTTACATACAGAAACTTGACATAAAAGGCAATTAGTATACTCACATATTTTGAACTGTAACATTGTCCTTGCTTATCATACCTGTAGAAAAAAATCGGAAGAAAACAAAGAAAAAGTTGATTTGAAGAAAAGCTGATATTCAGGACAGCAATTATTAGAAGTTTTATTAAATGTTAAACAAGGAAATTAAAATTAACCATATAAAAAAAGTTTGTGAATAAATTTTATTTACATCATACTATATTTATATATAATTTTTTTTAATTTAAAACATTTTCAGAGATGAAATGAAAACTGCCTTATTCTTATGAAAGCTCATTTGCTTGATTCAAAATGTTTGTATGTATTCCATCTGTTTTTTAGTTTAGGATAATTGTGGATGGTTGAGTAGGGTTAAATTTGAGATTTTGGCAATGATCATGACAAATTCAGCTTCTGATCTAGCCCTTCAAAGACCAATATTTTGAGGCCATGACTTTGACCATGACCTTCATAACTTGACTTTGACCCTTGACCTACCATTTCCAACAGGCGAGCAAGGTTTCTTCTTGTGACGACGCCAGAAGAGGAGAAAGATTGATGTGATGACGAAGAGGAGGGCTAGGGCCACTGCCGCATAGAACCAGGGCTCTGATAAGATGTCCATCCCACCCCCGGAGTCCAGACCGTCATTACTGCCTCTCTTCTCTGGGTCATCAGGACCTACAAGATAAAGATGGAGATGAAGATGATAGTAGTAGTAGTGGTGGTTATTTTATCCGACTGCTAAGAAAGCATATTATATGCTTGTTAGTAAGCAACCAGAGGACCGACGGCTTTAGGACCTCTCTAAGGGTAATGAGGATGAATGCCTTACCAAAGGGCACTAGCGCATCGACTTGGTTTCAAACCTGGGTCACCGGCTTACGAGACCACTGCTCTACTAAATGAGCTATCGCACCTCCATGATGATGATGATATTTCTTAATAAAGAAGAGGCTTAATTATTGCCACTGTCTTTTTTTTAAATTTTAACATTCCTGTAAGAAGTACATGTTTATGTTGCAATGAATTACATCATACAACATAAGAAATTTGTACACAATGATGATTTTTTTTTTTTCATTGTGACACATAAAACCTGTTCTATATTTGAAAGGTAAATTCTGAAAAAAGAAACCAGTCTTTACCTGGAGGCAGGGTGACGTAGACGATATCACTGAAGGGTCCCATCCCTGCGATGGTATAGGCCGCGACCTTAACCCCATACTGTGCTCCGGGTCGGAGGTTAGGGACGGCGACCTCCAACGTGCGGTTATTCCTGGTGGTGATGTTGGGATGATGGGGCGGGTTCTCGCTGAGGCAGAAGATGTGGTATCCAGCGATGATCCCAGGGACCTGGTTGACTGCGGGAGGGCGCCAGCTGACCTTGATGGACGTGGAACCGTTCTGACGAGCTTTGATCGAATTTGGCGGGGCTCTTGGAACTATACAAAAGAATGAACAATAAACATTTGGTTGCTTGAACTTTCAGGATACTTTTTATTTCTTTGATATTGTTTGATCTTACCGAGTCACTTTAGAGGGCAGAGCAATGTCATTGATCATGACAGGAAAAACGACAGGACCTAATAATGTTCCTTGGGGTACTCCGCAAGTGAGATTCAAGGGGGGGGGGGAGGAGATTGTCAATTAATGAATTTGTTTGAGTTGTCAATTTTAGGGCTTTCTCACTATGCATCCTAACTGCTGAAGAAGTGTTGCCACTTTTGCAATATCGAAGATTCTCCCTCATTGTTAGATACTGGTAAGAAGTGCATCACAGTCATGTTCTACAATGCTCTTTGACTATCAAATAACTTGAATTAATATTTGACTGAAAAGTCACATGTACAGCAATCAAGAGACAAGGGAGGGTCAACACAACAACATATATGTAACAAGTGCTTGGCTACAGTGATGGCAATCAGTCACATGATCGATTGAAACCACTTCTTGACAATTAGCTTCATCTTTTAACGAATGAGCCCAAGAATATGCTTGTTGAGAACCCATATACTCAAGTACAAATAAAAAAAAACATCCTCCAAAGCATTCAACATCATAATCCTAGTTTCTCATTGAAATATGTACTAAAGGAACCTGCATCTGCAAAGACCAACTTTTGTGTTTCCCTTGGGTGGTCGCTATAGACAGGTTTGACTGTATTTCTTCAAGGAGACCCACTTTCAGCTCCAACTTCTAAACGAGAATATGCAGGGGTGAAAGTGAGCAATTAACCCCCTTAACGACGCCCCCCTTGAGTAAAAAAAAAAAGAGGATTCGTGGAAAAAAACATCTAACAACATTCCCCCCCCCCCTTTTTGAGTAAGAAAAATTGGGAAATAATAGGGGGGAATCAGGTAAAAACAAAACAAAAACAACAACAAATCTGGTTAAAAAAAAAAGGGCAGAGAAAAAAAATCGGGAAAAAATTGGGAAACCGATTTAAATTGGGTTCTTATCAGGCCTGGTCACAAAGACTTCTCCACTCTGGACTCACCATCCTGGGCTGTCTTTATGACCACCTTCCTGCTCTCCCTGCCTCGATGCCATGCCCCGTGGTATGGCTGAATGGTGATCGCATACTCTGTCCATGGCTGCAGCCCGCCCTGGACGGCGGTCTTGTCGTTGACCACTCGGTTCATCTCAAAGATGCCCGGAGCCTTGACCTGGGGAGTCACCTTGAGGTAGTAGCCGTCGATGTAATCCCCGTTACGAATAATCTGGGAAGATATCAATGTAAGAATGTGAAGTTAATATATTCAAGCCACCATGATAATGATCGTTCATTACTTAAAAATATTATTTTAGAGACGTATTCTGATATTATATTTCCATAACATTACAAAGATTGGACAAGAAAAATCTTCCATGATATTAATCATGAAAAAATTAATGTGCTTCTAACATGTTTTCATTTTCATGGAATAAAGGCTTGCTCAGATATGGCAAATTAAGCTGCAGCAAATCTGTAAATGAATAGCAGCTGGCAAATGTTGAAATGTCATGTTTTCATGAATGATTGCTAGACATGTAATACATCGATTTGGGGAAGCATCATTTACCTGCCATGTGACGTTAATGGCTTGTGTGCCGAGAACTTGGACTCTCTTGATATAGACCCCACAGTTATCCAACTTATCTTGCAGAATATCCCGGCTTTCAGCTCCTGTATGTTAAGAAAGCAGAGTCAAATGACGAAATTTTATTGTAATAACAATGAAAATAACATTAAAGCAACAGCAACAACAACTAGTGCTGTAGTCAAACGTTTAACCGTCCGGTATCCGACCGCCCATGGCGGATTCCGTTTTCAATTGGACGGTTTCGTTTTCCTGTTTTTTTTTTTTTTTTTAATTTTTTGTTTTTTTAATTTTTTTTTTTTTTTTTTTTTTTAAGTTTCCGATTTATGCCCCTCCACCTGGCAATGTCTCCCAGCTCAGTAATCGGTGTGATGACTTACCACTTGGAAACTAGAACAACACTCCAATTTGTCTGTCATCTTGGTTTGAAAGTAATCTTTGTAATAGATCTCAATATATATTCATCCAAGTTTAACACATGGTGTACCACAAGGTTCTATCCTAGGTCCTCTACTGTTTTCAATTTACTTTAATGATCTTACACATTATTCTAAAACGACATTGTTACTATTATTTGTGACTAGTTCACAAGCCCAAATCGGCGCCTTCAGTTAAATCACCTTCCTGCTTTTTCACACGGCCCCCCTTAAATAAATCGTTTAACCGAAAACCGTCCGGTTTTGACAGGCGGTTAAACGGAATTGGAGATATCCGTGATGTTACACAACTACCCCCCAAAATTCAGTGTTTTCATCCAGCAATTCAGCTTAAACATGACGGTTACTTTTGATGACATTAAACAATTATGACTTTGTAAATATCTTATTCCATATATCTGTATATCATGCAAAACTCCAATATTGTTTGAACGTTAATGTGAATGTTCCTAACATTTTTAACACCTGAATGAGATTTTAGAGCAAAATCTGAGGTAAAAAGACAAGGTGGACGATCAAAAGGGCAGGGTGCTTGTTTCCTGTCATTACGGTACGTGTTTTAATAAATGTGGTCTCTGTTGACCGCTATTCTTCTTTGATTGCTAATGTTTTCTATACTCTTTCACACTCATTATTATCTGAGGGGTCCACAATTTACAAGCTCTGCTTTTCAGTGGACCTCTCCATTTCCTCAAAATATAAATGCAGTTAAATTCATAATTCAATTTTTGTTTTCCTCAAATGTGCTAATTACTGTTAAGATTTGTTTATTACAAACGTAATGTTTTGTATGCATTTTACATTGAATTCGTTATTATGTATTGTATGTCATTGGAAATAAATAAACAAAAATGGAATAAAAGGAAGAAGAATAAAAAATTGTTACCCTCTGTAGCTGGTGTGGTGACCCCTGGCTCCGCGTTGGGGCCCGGCACCTCGCGATGGGTACCGGTAGGGGTGTTAGCAGCTATGCTGACGGGGCTCGGAGGGCCGTAGCCGTGGGCGTTGATCCCTCGTACCATGAAGACATACGTGAACCCTGGTTCTAGGTTCCGTACCTCGAAGGAGTTTCCTTGGATGCGTACAGCAGCCACTGTCCATCCTGAGGAAGAACATTTTATTTTATTTTATTTATTTTATTTCTGTTTGATTTTTTTTGTTTCACACTTTTACAAATATAAAACAAGCAAACATTGCAAATTTTACACATGACAAAAGAATATATGAAAATAAAGTAAGGCTAGCTGTCACTAATCGAAAACATCAAACAGGAGGGTTTACAAAGTGAGCAAAGCTTGATAGCATGACTACCCTCAATATAGGGTGATCTATCTATCAATCAATCTATCTTTCCATCTCCATCTCCTTATCCTCCTTCCTCACCTGTTATTCTATCCGGAGTAAAGTACTCCACCCTGTATCCAGTCAGCGACACTGTCCTGTCTGGCAGGGGCCTGGCGCTAGGCCAGGTGAGCCTCATGGTCGTCCTGGTGATGTTATCAACGATGGGAAACCCTGGTGCCTGAGGTAGCTGTGTTACGCTTGGAGCTTCGTGCACCTGCTCCGTTCCTGCAAATGCTCTCCCTGGTGAAAAGATGAAATACAGTTCAAGGGTAAAGTACAGGTAGATTGCTGTGTGATAAAATGGCTTTATACTCATATTTGGTTGAAATTCTCAATGTGGAGTATTTTCTACAGGTTGCATTGAGAAAATTGTTGTAGATACAAGTCTTCATAACCCCCCCCCCCCCCCCCCAAGGAAAATAGAAAAGAAATCATCACAATTAAGAAATATCTTGTAGAATATTTTCCTCACAAAATTTTAATATTTAAGCACCTGAGTGACAGATAGAGATAGAGAGAGTGGAAGAGAGAGAGGGAGGGAGGGAGGGAGGGAGGGAGAGAAATACAGAGAGAGAGAGAGAGAGAGAGAGAGAGGGAGAGAAATAGGGTTTGAGAGAGGAGCAGGAATGAAGGGGAAGAAAGCAGAGAAGAAAAAAAGATCATCTTCTTCTCTCCTATATTCACATTTTGGTTAGATAAATACCTCCCCCCCCCCCATTTTTTTTAATTGAAAAAAAAAAAAATCATTATTTATATAGCCCTTTATACGAAATACTTTCTCTAAACGCTTTGCGGATGTTATTACCCTGGTCATCAGGTTTCTTCAGGTACACTGTGCACCATCTCCACTCCCTAGGGAGTAGTGCTGGAGATCGAACCCATGACCTTTCCATTTCCAGTCAAGTACTTAAACGACACAACAAAGTCTTTTTTCAATGACAAATGACAAAAATCAGTGACAAATCTGCTGATTACCAATTGGAAGCAAGGATTTCAGTAGCTTATAACAAATAATATCAATTTTCACTGATGACCAGTTTTGTGAAACGCCCCCCTCCCCCCCTAGGAGATGGTGACTTACTGATGACTTGGAGTGATGAGGACCATTTGGTTGCTCCTACGCTGTTAGCAGCACTGCAGGTGTAACTTCCTGCATCATCCGGCGTCAGGGAGGAGAATTTGAGCGTTCCTGACCCATCCAATGTGATTCTGAGAGGAGGAGGTTTCAAGAATGAAATAAAAGGCATAAGTTTTGGTTTTGGATATTGTAAGTTTTTTTAATACATTGAATGTAGAAAATGGGATATGTACGTACATTCCCTGCTCCCCTCCCCCTCTCTCTCTCTCCTTCCCTCCCTCTCTCTCTCTCCCTTATTGAATATTCATCTGTCTGTACATATATAGCCTTCTCTCTCTCAATATCTTGATCTTTTGCAGTCTATTTAAATAATATTTTTTTACCTGTCTGTAAATGTACATATATATATCTCTCTCAATAGCTCTTTCTTTTGCAGTCTATTCAAATCATCTTTTTCTACCTGTCTGTACATGTTACTCTCTCTCTCTCTCAATATAGTTTTTTTAATTTTTTTTAAGTCATCTTTTTTTCTATCTGTCTGTACATATATATATATATATATATATCTCTCTCTTTCTCAATATCTCTTTTTTTTTGCAGTACATTACATTTTTTTGCTTTCTATCTCATGGTACCTTTTAACCTCTCTGAATCTCTGTTACACTTGCCCTCTCTCTCTCTCTAAGATGAAGAGAAAGGGGAAATGCACAAGCATTTACGTGTTTATCATAACTTAGATCATATACAATCTATTCATGAAATTAAACCTGAAACCAAAATTGACATATTTTGAGTTGCATACTCTTTTCTCACTCTTACGTTACTTTCTCTTTTTGCTATTTTTTTTTTTTTTCCTCCTCATTCAATGTAACATATGAGTGAGAAAAACAATAAACAAAACCGGTAAGCAGAAAGAGGAATTGGAACATAGATGAACAAAACAAAATTGATCTATTACATGCAGACATTCATAATGCCCAACAAATTCAACCAGCTGCCGCTTAAGGCGCTTACAAAAACAGATTCAAATTAATATAAAAAATACTCTGAAAGTGCTTACATGCAAGTTATATGCACTTTCATCATAGCAATGACTTTCTACATTCGTGTTATTCCCTGTATCATTTTCCCCCATATGGTTTAAAACCCCCAACCCCACAAGAATAAAATCTACATGGTTTTATACATGGTTTAGAAGGCAATGGTACTGGAAGAGTTAACATGCAATTGAGGTATTCATCTTTCAATGTAAGTATATTGACTGCTTTTTTTTCTTCCAGACAGACCACACCGGCGAAGGGAAACACGTCATTTTGTCGTCGCAAATTTCTTTTAATCAACTTACACCCCTCATTTCTACCATAAGTGTGCAGTCTTGAGTGAATAATGCCAGAATAATAGTTCTCAGAATATCTTTTATTTCTTTCTCTCCTAGCTGTATTTCATTTCCTTTCTTTTCAAGAATGTATTCAGCCCTTTTTATCTTTCTCTCTCTTGGTTCTGAAAGACTTGAGATAACTATGGCGTAAGAAATATAGTATTGGTTCTTAATGCAATTTACTGTTGATGAGAGGCAGCGCAGTGGAAGAAATTGAAGCAGAGAAGGAAAATTCTCTTTTCCCCTCCTGCACGATCGAGAAGTACACTTGGTACAAAATCTCGTCATATTTGTATTTGAGAAGGAATTCACACCAAAAGTACAAAGAGCTTGTGAGGTACATTACGGAGTACCTTTTCTCATTCATTTTTCCAACAGGGTTTTGAATATTTTTATATTTAAGAGATGCTTTATGTAGATTATTATACGTTCACCATAAGATAATTATTGCAAACACACTGGGCATTGGGTAAATTTTCAATCCTATCTTAAAATAAAATCTCAGTGATACCTCTCACATATCTACAGAGCAGCCAGGAAATGAGTTTAAGCCAAACATATGTCCATGTTTGTATATATGACCAATCAATTTTTAATATGAATATATGAATATAAAGGTATAATATTTATATACTTCATGCATGTAGATACAGTATTGGAAAATTTGTCACCTTGCTTAAAGGCATCGTTTAACAATGTTAAATCTGAGATGCATGGCCCTACATGTTATCAGTGTTTGTCTTATGTTGTAATATTGAAGCCCTAAAAAAATTGTGCTTCAAATTGATCATAAAGTGCATCAAAAAAGTAACAATCTTAGAGTGACCGGTTTTACCATACTCATTTCCCCCAATAGACTGTAGTGTTATACAAACCGTTAAGAATTCTGAAATTTCTAAATCCAATCATAGATATCTTGATAATCAGAAACTGAAGCAAAATTACCCGATCCCTTTAACAGAGTTAGCTGTAGATATTGCTTTGCTACGTACCTGGTTCCCACAAGCTGTAAAGGCGCTCCGTCTTTCAGCCAGTCGATGGACGGTTGGGAGCGTCCTTCTGCTTGGCATATCAGTTGGGCGGGGCTCCCTTCTACTAGCGTCTGATTGGACGGTCCGATGTGGATGATGGGCGGTAGGGGTAGGTTATCGTCTGGAGAAAGAAAACAAAGGGTTGTATATTGCATCCTTCAATCCAAAGTATCGTCTAGAAATAATGAATGTACTCTGCATCACAACAGAATTTACCCCTTCTGATATCTGCTATTCTAAAGCTATGATGAAAGTAATTATTAGTGGATTTGTTGACAATTCTTCAATGGTATGGGGATAAGAACATTAGTAAGAGGAAATGGGTATTAAAACAAAAGGTAAAGGCAAATTAAAAGCTGGAAAGAATTTATGTTTAGACACAGATTGAGAACAAGGAAGTGAAAGAGAGGTAGAGAGTGAGAGAGAGTGAGAGAGAGAGAGAGAGAGAGAGAGAGAGAGAGAGAGAGTGAGAGATAGAGATAGAGATAGAGAGAGAGAGAGAGAGAGAGAGAGAGAGAGAGAGAGATAGAGCCTGTAGATTAACAGCAATAGGAATAAAAGGGTGGAAGAGAAACTGAAATGAAGAAGAAAAAAATCCTGAAGGAAATAAAAAGTAAAGGGGATTTAGAGATGGAGAGAGACATTGGGTGAAAATGAGAAATGAAAAGAGAGAGAGAAATTGAGAAAAGTCTGGAAGGTAGATACACTGCAAGGAGTGAGAAATGGAGAGAGATGGAAGGATGAAAAGATAGATAGAGAGATAGATAAATAGAGAGGCAGACATAGATACTGTAAATAAATAGAGAGACGCGTGGGAGAGAGAGAGAGATGAAGATAGATGGAAGCATGAAAAGACAGATAGAGAGATAGATAGATAGATAGATAAATAAAGAGGCAGACATAGATACTGTACTTAAATAGAGAGAAGGGAGAGAAAGTAAAAGATGGCAAATACATGTAAGACAAAAATAGCAAAAGCTAAGATGAAGAAGAGACCAAGAATAGCAAACGAATGAAGAGGTTTAAATGATGATGGTGATGAGAGTAAATTTGAGCTAAACTAGGTTAAAGTGTTCCCCAAACACATCGATAGGAGCCCAGGGCAGAGCCCAACTCGGATTCTCTATCAGACATACAAGAAGGGAATGAAGATTGGTTTAATAGAGGCTACCAGAGAGGGGGTATTGACCTCGAACTTGGATGCGGAGAGGTGATGGCATCTCAAAGCTGCAAGATGAGAGGAAGGAGATGGGTAATAACGAGAGTGAGAGATGTTATCTGAGTTATTAACCAGTTGAATAGGATTTTATTCTCTGGTATAACACATACCATATGTCCTTAGACTCCCTTCCGCATTATCTTGGATACAACCCCAAGATTTAATGGTTTAAATGAATGTTATATTGAGTAAGAGGAAAAAAGATGATTCTGGGAGGGGGGCATGAAAACCCATGATATATATTCTTGATGGCCCCTAAAATTTACACAAAGATGAGGAGGAGAAGAAAAGGGATAAAGACAGACAAAACAGACAAGAAAAAGAAAGCTAGAAAGACAAATGTGAGAGAAACATGTACATGTCCACACAAACATGGGACAACAAATTGAGAAAGTGACAGAAAATGAAAAAAATTCTTCCTGAAAGGGTTAAACAACAATGTCAACAAGATACGCCATACAGTAACTTCTAAGAACTGTCTTCCAACTGTTAAAGTCAAAAGTGAAATGACAGCTTAGCTTCTAATCATCTTTCCTATCCTTCTCTCATCCATATCCATCTCTCTCTCTCATCTGTCTCTCTCTGTCTCTCTCTCTCTCTCTCTCTCTCTCTCATCTGTCTCTCTCTCTCTCTCTCATCTGTTTCTCTCTCTCTCTCTCTCATCTGTTTCTCTCTCTCTCTCTCTCTCATCTGTCTCTCTCTCTCTCTCTCTCTCTCTCTCATCTGTTTCTCTCTCTCTCTCTCATCTGTTTCACTCTCTCTCTCATCTATCTGTCTCTCTGTCTCTCTCATCTGTCTGTCTCTCTCTATCTCATCTGTCTCTGTCTTTGTCTCTCTTTCTCTCTCTCCCTCTCATCTGTCTGTCTGTCTCTCTCTCCCTCTGTCTCTCTCTCTCTCTCTCTCCCTCTTATCTCTCTCTCTCTCTCTCTCTCTCTCTCTCTGTCTCTCTCTTTCTCATCTGTCTGTCTCTCATCTCTCATCTATCGGTCTCTCTGTCTCTCTCATCTTCTACCTCCATTCCATCTACTTCCAGGGGTGCCCCTCCCACCCATCTCGGATGATTGACACCCAAGACCGGCGATACCTCAGGTCACCACCGGTGGTATACCGTTGCGCCCCCGCGCGAGGGGCCGCGCTCCCCTGTCAACGGGGTCGCACATCCTGCATCTTGAAACCAAACACCGCCGCACCTCACCGACAAGCATCTGCCCAGTGCCGTGGTCAACCTCGGAATCGATGTCGGTCCCCGTAACGTGTAAGGTGTCGGGGAAGATTTGGAGGAGAGAACGTTTCAAACGGATGATGCTTTGATCCGTGGTGGTATATTAGTGAAGGACGTGAAACCACTACCAAAATGGAGAGCAACCGGAAGGCTAGCAAATGATACTCTTTATCTTATCTTTACCAAGCAGGGGGATCATTTGTCTTTAATAAATGGCAAGCTTCAGGCAAGCTACGAAGGCTCATCATTTTCAATTGGCAAATTTTGTGAGATTTTTTACATCTTTTCCTTAGCTTGTTAGCTCGTTTTCTGACATACAATTTTGTTTAATTGTTTAAAAAAATGCAATTTCAAACATACTTTATGTCAATGAAAAAGGGCCCCTACTTGGAAATTTCTAGCTGCCAGATTGAACAAGAAACAAACTGATAGAGAATAGGAAAAAAGCAATGAGAAAACAATCATTGAAGACAGAGAGGTGAGAGAGAGAGAGAGAGAGAGAGAGAAAAAGAGAGAAGGGGGAGGGGGAGAGCAATAGAAAAAGACAGAGAAAGATTGGGGTAAGGAAGAGTGAAAGAAAAAAATGGTAGGAAAGAGAGGGGTGGAGAAGGAAAGGGGGATGGAAGAGAAGGAAAAAGAGTGAGGGGACATATGCAAGCCAACAAGAAGAATACATCCAACAAACCAAGTCCAAATTGAGCTGGTCGACCAACAATCAAGCGAATCGGACAGCATGCTAATTAAGACGCATCCCCCTACCAACTTCCCAGGGACAATCGCGCGAGATCGACAGCGGGGCGATCGGGGATGATCGGGTTCTCCAGCGCGGCTCAGTTGCAGATCAAAGGAACTCCCTAAGTGGCGTTTACGTTTCTGTCGACGACGGCATTTAATAACAAGGCGAGTCAGTGACTTGTCTGTTCGTGTGCACAAGCAGGTTGCACAGTTCAACTGCGTTGGTTTTCTCTCTCTTTTTTTGTCATGTTTGGGAGGGGGTGGGGAGGAGGGCAAGATGTCTCCATTGCTATATCATGTTTTCGTAAAGGATAACTTCAGACAGTAGTCTCCATGTAAATTTGATGGCGAAACATGTGAAGTCACCAATGTGACATGTCCATAGGCAGAGTAGGTAGAGGAAAGGAATTACTTGGAAAAAAGAAAGAGGGGAAGGGGGGGGGGATGACATCTCTAGTGTCCTCGAGTTATGGAAGGGACTGCTGTTAAGTCAACGAGGGAGAACTTTAAAGATTGTCTGTCCATTTAGCAGACCTAAAAACCTAAAGTTCAACCAATCCAGTAATATACTAAAAAGGTCTTTTTTTACGACATTCTGACTTTGGGGTTGTAGTACAAAGTTGAAAAGAAGAGAAACAACCTCAAAATTTGAAAAAGGCATTGCATTTTAGCGGGGGTATACTTCATGCTATTTACAGAATGCCAATATTGTAGTATGAAGCACACACACACAAAAAAAGACACTGTAAACAAATTTACAGTACATGTATCACAAATGTCATAATACAGCACAAATACACAACTATCCCAGAATATCATCTACTCAGAACCAGAGGGGTCTAAACTCTGTGTTAAGGGATATGAGTGAACATCCTTCAGACTGGATAAAGCTTCACTTACCAAGAACCCTAAGATAGGCAGAATCCTCGACAGACCCCCTTCCGCTCATCGCCGAACAGACGTAGTATCCCTCGTTCTCTCGCGTGACCGAAAAAAGGTGAAGCCGACCGTCATTGGTCACCTCGAATTGTGCGTTACGGTCACCAGGGAACATGAGGGGCTGCAGAAGAGACAAAAAAAAGTAGAAACTTTAATGACAAATGTTACATATATTGTTAGAAACTTTAAAAGGCAGGGTATCTTATCAACATCACTGCCGTTAATGGTGTTCAGTTATCTCCACAGATCATTAAATGTGGAGTACCACAAGGGTCAAATTTAGGATCATTGCTGTAATTGCATACATAGAGCAATAATGTTGGTAGAACACCCTGCCTTAAAAATATATCTTTACATCTATTGTAACCATAATGTGTAATTATTTCATCATTAAATATCATGTCAAAACTTAACAAATAGCCTAGTATCTGTCCAACCTAACGTTAGGGAAATATTTTGTCTGTCTCACAACTATAGCACTTGAAAGATAGGGAGAGTATGCAAGTTTGATTTAAAATAGAGAAGAAGAAGGAAAGAAGGAGAAGAAGAAAAAGAAGAAGAGGGAGAAAAAAAAGAAAAAGAAGAAGAAGAAGAGATAGACAAAAGAATTAAAAAAAATAAGGAAGGAGAAAAATATTAAATTGCAAGGAAAAGACATGATCTCAGTACATTTTACTGTCAAATAAAATTTCATGACTTTTCTTTTCACTTTTTGTGATTTTCAATGAACCATAACAAAAGTTTTACTAAGTTGTTGCTTTCCTCGATATTGACACAGTGTCTCATGGGAAAACTCAAATGTCACATTTTCTGAAATATAAGGGTGAAATAAAAGTGCAGAGGGTGTGAAAAACAACAATAAACCATACTCCGATATTTCAAATTGTCAAATTTTCTTCCCCCTTTTTACTTGTCACATTTGGAACCTGAAAGATAAATGTATTTTATCTTTACGTGATGTGCAAGCGTAAGTATGAGTGTCATGAAAATCCATCACATTTCTTTAACTTGCTGGAAATTGCTGAAGCTTAGACGTGTCGGGATAAAGAAATATAAAAGCTATTTCTTGTATCACCTGCTTTATTCTGAATCAATAATATTGTATTTGTCATTTTCTTTGCATTAAAGTTGTCACATTTTTGCGCGGTTACAAAAAGCTATCACAAAATGAAAAGATTCCAACACTGCTAGCACCTGCTTTATCTGGGCGTTAGTGTCCAAGAAATCAAAATTGCCAATTTTAGAAACAGGTGTCCGTTTTGAAAGAGAACGAGAGAAAGACAGAAAATAGGGGAGAGAAAAATAGAGAGACAGAAAATAAGGGAGGGAAAAATAGAGAGATAGAAAAGGGAAAGTATAAAGAGAAGGAAAGAAAAGGATGGGAGAAAGAGAAGCAGGGAGAGAGAGAGAGAGAGGAAAACAGGGAGAGAAGGGGTATAAGCATTATGTCAAAATTATCAATTTAAGTAGGTGTCATACTTGGGAGAGCAAAAGAGAGAGGAAAGCAGAAAGAAAGAGAGAGAGAGAGAGAGGGAGAGAGGGAGAGAGAAAGAGAGAGATAGGGAGGGGGCAGAGAATGGAGGGATACAAACACGTTTAGAAATTCTAAAGGAAACTGGGTCTTCTCTGAGACACTTGGAATTGCAAATGACTTCTGAAATCAAATATGGACCTGAAGAATTTGACATTTGAGCGACTGCAAATCATGGCATCCATATTCAACCCCTTCCCCTTCTCGCCCGTTTTTTTTTCTTCCCTCGCTCTTGATCTCGTTCTCTACATCTCTCTACCCACCTCTGTTGGTTGTTTTGTTTCTTGTTTTCTTTATCATGATCACTACTACAACCACCAACTTCTTTCTTCTTCTTTTTCTATTCTTCTTTATTATCACTTCCTCATTCTTCTTATTTCATCTCCTTTTCTCTGTACCCCCTCTCTATCTTTCCATGCACTCCCCTTTATGTCTCTTTCTCCATCTCACATATTTTCTTGTTCTTTTCCTCAATTTTTCTCCCCTTCTAATTGTAACACAGTCTCCCCACCTCCCCTCCTCCCCTCCTCTCTCTCTCCCCCCCCCCCCCCCCCCCCTCTTTCTCTCTCTCATTCACTCTCACACTTTCTGCCTCTTTTCAACAACAGTCTGATCTTTCCTACATCTACCTCTTCTTTTCTTTCCCTTCATTTCTTTTATTCTTTTTTTTAAATAAATTCATTAAACTGTACATCATCCTTTAATAAATGACACGAGTATCGCTGAAAGCTATTAGCCTCATTTGTGATCATTTGGAAGGCAAGCACGCCAATCTCGCACAGGTGGCCACGGAAGTCAAAACAATTTTCCAACAAATTTGAAAATGGTGACAACACAGATTTGACAGTTGATACAGTAGCTACAGGGTGGATATCTGACCCTCCTATAATCATGAAATTAGAGCAGTTTCTCACGATTATTTTATTTCATTACTATCTGTGAGTTTTATCGCCTTTCCGTCTTATTATGTGCTTTCTCTCACCACTCGTTTCCCAATCGGAAATAACCTGATATTTTTGTGAATTTCTCTCGATTATTTACACACATATTTGTTAATTTCCCCTATTTTCCTCTCTATCCATTTATTCTACATATCTTTAAATTCTCCAACTGGGCCTATATCAAATATGTAACCCACAGTCTATATGAACTGTACCAAATTTATGGAAATGAGAGAATCCAGCAGTACAGTCACTCTCCCAAATATCTTTGCTTCTCTTTATTGTTACTGCATCATATATAATTCTTCAATAATATATCACACTGTAAAATTGTACATGTGATTTCTTTCTATAAAGCATTTTGTGAGATGGATTTTGTTCTTCTCCTCTGTGAAATTTTATTTAATTTCCTATTGCTGCTGAATTTGACCTATATTTTCTGAGTACTCCATACCCCTCTCATCTGTAGGACCTGACATGCTTCAGTGACACTCTCGACACATATCTTCACGAACCCCAGCTGACGGATCCTAATCCAGCTCTTTAGCGCCGTGACTCACGAAAGACGCGCTCCAGCCCTCGTCTGACGCGCAGACAAGGCGAAACATGACGGGAAATGCAAATGGGAGGTATCTGGCGCCGCGGCTTTCGGCCCGCGCCCTCGTAATCGAATGGTCGGCAACAGGTATGCGATTATTGAGGCAAGGTGTTCGGACGGGAAGGGCCTCTGAAGTGGGTGATTGATACGAGGATGTTTAGATGGATGTGGATGAGTAAACAGAATGATGATATTGTGTGTGTCATATTGAACAGGTAACCGGCTGGCAGGGGTAACAGTGACAAGTGGCCAGAGAGTGAGAGTGAGAAGAGGAGGAGGAGGAAAAGAGACAGGGGAGATGAACGTAAGAAAGAGAGAGAGAGTCTGTATGATGAGAGGGAGAATATGTAACAGGTGAAATACAAAAATATGCAGAGTGGCAGATGGACATTAATAAAGAAGAACGATAGAACGATGGAGGGAAAAAAAGAGAGAGAGAGATGGATGGAGAGAGACAGTACAGCAGGTGGAATTTTTTCTATACAGCAGCAATGTTTAACAGTTTCAATCCCACACTCACTCTAACTCAGTATTTACCAGGGTTACAACAACTTTCAGAGTACATCGAACACTGATAAAACTGTTTTGATAAACTGTTTTAAGTTTCAGTTTAGTACAACAGTTACTTATTTTCTTTATAACAACTTCCTAATTAACATCTGAGGGCTATATAAGCTCTCGCATGACGATCTCCTCAACTTAGTCAGCATCATAGCTATATATTTTAATGCAGGTGCGTAGCTTGGAGGGAGGGGCAGGAGTGAGCAAGCGAATCGCCTCTTATACAATGTTTTATATGGAAGAGTGTTTTCTTGTGATGTTCTGTAAATGTCACCAATGTCTATTTCTTTTAAAGCCTATCTGCACTAGTTTGGCCAGGAGGGATTAGACCTCCCTGCATAGTCACTGACAGGTGGTTAACTCATCAAATCAGCTCTCAATTAACATAAGAAAAAGGGGACCATGGTGGACCAATGGTCACCGATTAGGCATTGTTTGCTATATAGAGGGGCGAGTAGCTATAAGTAGTGCAGTGGGGCTTTAATGGACTTTGAACTCTGAACTTTGAACTAATCTTACCTTTGCACCTCGTTCCTTCCAGTAGATTGATGGAGTGGGAAGCCCAGTGGCCTGGCAGAGGAAGAACGCATCTTGACCTACGACCACGGTCCGATCCACCGGTACACGGGTGAACATTGGGGCAGCTGGGGGAGGGACAAAACAAGAATTAAATAACAATTAATTAAGATGCATTAAAAGTCTAGACTGTCAATTATTCAAACAGAAAATGTTCCAAATGTTGAAATTTTCCAGTATATACCATCTAATACCCCAGTTTATGAATTCAAATGAACTTTTCTTTGGTTAAATCAAGCAGAGATCCAATATTTTATCAATTACAACAAAATTTAATTAAAATTTCATTGAATAACTGGCAAAAGTGCTTGATAAAGTTTGTTGACTGACCCTCTGGTCTGCATTGACAATGAACCATGGTTTGATTCAGAGTTGCATCTTTTGAACGGTGAGATTAAAGGTTGGTCTGCAGATGTAAATAATAATCATATCTGGTTGATACATGTCTGTAAAACTGCTCAATTATACACATAAACACAATACTCAATTTGTAAAAATGCACATTTCAGCAACACCAACAACAAATATGCACTCCACACAAAAAACCCAAGATATTTCACATTTTCATACTCAACAAGCTCAACAACCTGCAAAAAAGGGGTTAAACCTAAATACAGCGGCCGATAACTCTCAAATGCACTATCCTTGGATTTCAGAAACTTGTTTTGTTTCCCCTTCTCCTTTCACCCAGAGCTGTTTTTTCTATAATTTTTGTCTATTTTCATTAAACATGATAAAATTCAAGCTGTCATGAAAGCCAACATCAAGTCTCCCATCTTTTATTCATAACAAAAACCAGCAAAAGGTCCCCCTCCCCCCCCCCCCCCCCATGCACACCACCGCATCATGATAGAGATTACCATCTCCTCATCTCTACCGGTATCTAAACCCTCTTGGAGAGAGAGCATCCTCCCCAATCTTTTCTCACCCCTCTCCCTCTTCCACCTGCGAAAACATTTGCACTCTCTCCGTGACTGATGCCCAGCTTAATACACCTAGGACAAATATGGGTTTAGATCGCTCTCAACGAGAATCTCCCCGGGCGCGTTTTATATACTGTGTAAACACCCAGCAGCTATTGTCGCGCCAGCCGCTGGATGCTTAACACATACATGAAGGTTTACCAACGAACAGGAGAAGGGAGGGGAGGTGGAGGCAAATGTATCTTTTTTTGTTTTGTTTTGTTTTGAGAAAGGGAAGACCGTATTGGTGCAGTCGTGTATCCCTTGCGGCGGGTATATATTTGCTGTGACATAAATAGTCTGTTGAGAGAATCGTCTGTTTGAGAGGTAGAAGGATGTTAAACTTGTATGAAATAATATCTGGTTAATGCCCTTCTGGCTCCGAAGGGCCTTAACTTTGTCTACATAGAATGCATTGCGATGCTTACAAATGGCACAAAATCGCATTTGATTGATGTGGACCTAGAATTATCTCATAATCCTATAAAACGGAGTCACACAATCATCCTTCTGGCTCTTGGCAGATGTCTTCCCGGTGATTTTGGAAGAAAAATATTCTGACACCATCTTTTTTGAGAAACATATGGTTGCAGCAGAATAAACAGAGGGTGGAATAATCGGGAGCTGGGGAGAAGTTGAGTCACTTTATGCTCATTTGATTTCAAGAGTAATTCAGGGATTCCATCACAGTATAGAGAAAGAGAAAGAGAAAGGAAAGAGACTAATAGAGAGAGAGAGAGAGAGGGGGGAGGAAGAAGGATAAGAAATGAGGGTGAATAGAGAAAGGGAGAAAAAGAGAGAGGGAGGGAGGGAGGGAGGGAGGGAGAGAGAGAGAGAGGGGGGGGGGGGAAGAGGTAGGAAGAAGAAGAAATGAGGGAGAAGAAATGAGGGAGAAGAAACTTAAAGAGAGAGAGATAGATAGAGGGGGAAGAGATAGTAAGAGAGAGGGAAGAGAGAGGGGAGAGAGAGGGGGAGAGGGGAAGATTGAGAAGAAATGAGGAAGAAGAAATGGAGAAATGGAGAGAGGTTGAGAGAGAGAGAGAGAGAGAGAGAAGATAGAGAGAGAGAGAGAGGGGGGAGGGGAGGAGGGGTGTGAGAAAGTCAAGAGGCACCATGAGTTAAAGAACTTACAAAAACTGTTACATTTCCTTAAGTAAAATAACTGCCCAATATAAATAACTTTTCTTTTACTGCAGGTCTCACACTTTAGTTTGAAATCGATCTTGCTCTGGTGTGAGGGTGAGAGAGGGAGGGGTTGGAATGGAGCTGCAGCACTGGGGCTCTATTTCTTTTTGCCATATTCAACATTCACATCTCTACCTTTCACATTTAAGTAAGAATTAAGGATTATCTGAAGAAAAATAATAAATGGAAAAGTAAACTAGAACGACAGCTTGCATCCCTTATGTTATTTTGCCCGCATCTCTGAAGCGGGGCTGCAATCGATATCTTTGATTGGTAAAGGTGGGAAAATCGGTCCCACAAACTTTGAAATGTTTCTTCCTAAAGACACATAAACCACACCGTGAAGCTTAAAAACAATGCTCTGGGCATGAGCATTGTACAAAACCTTATTTCTCTTATCTACTTGTACTTCGTGTATTTCTCTTTCCGATAAATGTCTTGTGATAATGTTTTGAGGTAACGCAATACCCATTAAAAAGGTTTGCGAAAAGCAGGTATCAATTCAATGTGGTCGGAGAAAGAAAGAATTTGGAACACTGCAATAATAGTTGTTTCCCCATCTGCTTTTCTGGGAAGAAAACTGAGAAATCCAGCCATGTTCAGGCTTTCTTAACTCTCACCATTGCTAAGTTGCTGTTGCATTATTCAAAGGAGGGATGCCAAATATCTAACATTTCTGGAAAATGAAAAGTTTTTTATTTATATTTATAAAGACAAATGAACAAATGAAAACTTTCACCGTAAAACCTCCAAGTCCGAGAATGACTGCTTCTCGCAGGATCAAAAATACTATTTTTCTCAATAACTTTTGAACTTCACTTAATTTGCTCAACTATTCATTTTGATGAATTTTTTTAAATTCCAACCTAAAGATCATTAATTTTGTTATGTAATAGCTACTTACTAAAAACTCAAACTATATATCTGTACAGGTTAGAATTCACACAATTCTTACAGTCACATAACAACATGTTTTGTGACTCTACTTTAAATAGACGTACACTTCCAGGGAATCACATTCCCCAATACCACTTGGCTTTCATGATTCTCTCTCTTCCTTTTGTTTAAAAAAACTGACATGTTTTTATAAACATATGATGTTTTGATATTTTGTAAAAATGAGAGGAGATAAATGAAACCAAACTGGATTCACTGAGCAAGAGCTGCCTTAAAAAAGGAATCCATATCAACTAAATCTACAACTCCGTGAATAAAATTACATTTGTCATCGGGATCAGTCGCTCAATATTCATCAACAACTAACATTTCACTTTCCTTGTAACCCCAATCGCTTGACTTTTATCCATCTCGCGATGGGTTAGGCCCGGCCCTGGCGAAGTCTTCCGAGGGATCTGCATTAAATCTGCTTTAAATCTCCTCCAGAATCAACCCTGCGTGGACTCAGAGAGTCAGATGATCGAGCGGGAGAAGAAGAGGAGGGATACGGGAGTAAAGGAGATGAAGGAGGATGGGAGGACAGATTTTGAAGAGATGGGGGAGATTTGAATAGATGCGGGGTATCTCTGGAGGTGAGAAGTATGACAGATGACGGCTATCTTGGCTTGTACCCTTGTCAGGTTAAAACTCTCATCCTTTTCTCAGTTTCACCATCCCATTAAAGCTGCAGTAGACGTGTTTCAAAGATCACTCATTTATCTCCTATCTCGAGAGCTTTCCTACTTCCCATAATTATTCATTGAGAAACATACTGTTATCTATAAAATGTAACAAATCATGCCATACTATTTGGATATTCACTGTAAATCCATGAAACAATATCAACTTGTGTAAAAAGAAATTGTACTATTATCTTATTTCCCTAAAATTCACAAACTCTTTGATTACTAACCATCACATAATACAATGAGAATAAATGCATACTGAAAATACATTCAACCTGCTCTAGCGACCACCTGTCAACAAAGACCACCTGTCAATAAAGACCACATTTTTCATTTCCCCGAAATATGGTTTCTCATTCAAACATGTACTAAAGGAACCTGTACATAAAGACCACCTGCCCATAGAGATCACTTATGTTGGTGTTTAGAGTCTGATGCATATTTCAAGTGATATTTTGATCTTCAGATAGAATATCAGAGATTGTGTTAATTGTTAAATTGACTCCATCCAACCTACTTAATAATAGAATTCCGATTTCTAAAAAGGACAACATTTCTCATCTCCCACATTGTTTTAACGACTCCTAATAAATCACTTTGGGTGTGTTATTGTGATTCGGTCTACAGCACATAAAAGACCTTCATGAAAAATTACATCCTCCTTTACAAGCCCGCTAATTCCTTTAAATGCTGATCACATCCGATATCGATTTGCGATAAGCTGTAAATTGAATCCAACGATCGCCTCTACCTGTGTCGATTACTCCCGATACGGATCGCCGTGATGGACGGCGCACGACCCCAAGGTTAGATCGGAAACCGACAACTCCCCGTGATTCACCTGCCTCCCTTAAACCGAGTCTCGGCGTGGTCAATTTGCAGCTCAGAGAACGAGACGAACGTGTCAAGGGTGCGGTAAGCCTCTGTGTGGCTCAGTAGCGAAGCCCTGACAGCGCTAGACCACAATGAAATGATCTTAATTGCTGGAGAATTTCCTGGGGCGATTTTTTTTTTCTTCTTGCGCTGGCTACATTGTAGCATGATAACAAGCAACATGTAATGATTCTGCAGCAGACAGATTCTCACTGAGTTACAGTTAATTCTACAAGCACTTTTTTAACCAATGAACTACCGAATTCTCCCATTCCCATAGGCTTTTATACAGGAGACCCCCGGTGCCCGTAGTCAGTGGTTTAAACCTTCATGTTTAGGAGATGCTTTCAACTCCCTCTGGCAGTATTTGCACTGTTTCACCATGTGAACACTGCAAGAGCAGAATTAGCAATCGACGCATCTAGGGGTTATAGTGAGTACTATTAGAATAAGTGCATGGTTAACATAAAATGGGCAAATGAGATTGTCACTGTAAAACTTCAGTAGCAACACTGCAAAGTGCTAACATATAGTACACATTACATAAACCCACTAATTTGCTTTTGCAGCATTTTGTTATGAATATTATTTTTTAATGAAATGTTCATTATTTGCATGACTTTATCTAGTGTTTTGATAATAAGACCTACTTGTAATGATCTAGTGTTGAAATAAGTTCAAATCTACTGAAGATCAACACAAGCTGATGTCCTATCTATTTTCTTAACAGAGCAAGACTCTGTTTTGAAAGCTGAGGGTAAATACCCTTCTGGCTCTCAACAGACCATTTTTAATGATAATTAAGATTAATTAATTAATTAATTAATTAATTAAGTAATTAATTAATATCAGCTGAGAACAAGAAGGGCATAAACAACATGTGTACTGCTTTGTCTCCAATGATGCCTCCTACTAAACCAAATATTTGCCCATTTATTGTATTTAAAATGATGCTACAATTACTATTTACCATGTCATCTTGACTTCGATGTCGGAAATGTTCCACCACCAATCACCATGATCATCATTATCATAATCATCACCATTATCATTATCATCACCATCATCACCACCACCATTATCATCATCATCATCATCATCATCATCATCATCATCATCATCATCGTTATCATTATCATCACCATCATCATCACCATTATCATCACCACCACCATCATCATCATCACTATCACCATCCTTGTCACCACCATTATCATCATCATCATCATCATTACCGGCATCATCATCATCATCATCATCACCACCAACATCAATATCATCATCATCACCCCCGTCATCACCACCACCATCATCACCACTATTACCACCAACTTCAACTTCATAATCAATATCATCATCACTAGCAACCATCATCATCACCATCATCATGATCACCACCAACATCATGATAACTACCACCTTAAGCATCACCATCCATACAAAAACTATAAAATACTTTGTAACTTACAGCTGACGGTGACGATCGCTTCCACGCTCTTATCACCCCAGGTGTTCTGAGCGGTGCAGATGTAGGTGCCTGAATCGCTCGACTCTGCATTGCTGATCCGTAGAGAGCTGTCTTGCAACATGGTATTCCTGAAGAGACAAATCAGAATTAAAACAAATTAAATTTTTTGCAAATGTGTGATTTGTAAAAGCTATGCTCCTGTTTGTTCTTAGCACCCTAGATATTAATTACGAGAATGTCAGTTTATAATAATTAAAAAAAGGGAAATTATATTATAAGATGAAGCACATCTTATTTTCAAGTAGTATGTGAGATTGAAATAATGACTTTACCCCTGCGTTACAATGTCAACATATACATGTAATCAAGCTCATAACAATAATATAAAAATATTCCAAAAAATTGAAAAATTGAGGAAAAAACATCAAATTAACGACTTCAATCAGCATTATCTTTAACAAGTTCATTACTGAGCCAAACAACATATGCTGTATAACTAGTTGGAAACTTAATTAATTGCACACCTATAAAATTGGTGGAAACATCAGTTTTTAACAAAATAAACTTGACAAAATAGACTGATTAATCACATATCGTCTGCTGGGAAAATCTGGATTGCCTAAGGAACTCTGATCTGTCACTCAACATCCCCATCTCTATTGTAAACAATGGGAAGAAGAAATTAACATTTTCTCTAAGCATGTCAACAAAGCCATATGTTCCCATATACCTATAAACCATATACTGTATAACTCTGGCCCTTTGTTTCAATTATTTCATTGTGCGTCCAGGATAAAATGGGTGTGAACAAAAAGTATTGTCATATTTATAAACCTTCTAGATTTGATTGCTGAAGCGAAGTGATTTTACTGATTATGTTTGGATGTTGTATAGACTGAAAATATTGTGTTGATAAAGCAAGGGTACAGTCAAAACTTTGGAATGTGTTTTTCTTAAAATATACATTCTCTCTACCATTCTATTCCCCCATCCATCTGCATGCACCCTTTTTCCAGGTAGACGATAGTCTTATGGGAGGGAGGCGGTCCATTCCATGGTAACTAACCTGTTCAGTGGTAGAGTGCCATCTTGCTTCACCCATCTGATGGTGGGTGCAGGCTCGCCCTCCGCTACACAGGGAAGGGTGATGGTCTCGCCCGGGATGGCCAATGTGTCGAAAGGGACCTCTGTGAAAGCAGGACGCGCTGCAGAAGATGAGAAAGGAAATCACAAATTAAATACCAACTCATTCATTGTAATCTAATTTAGGAGGTCTAAATTATAAATGGCCATTGAGACTATAGAGAAAACTTTCCAAATAAGCACTAACCAAAAAAGGGCTGCTAAAATTGTGATAAGGGGAAATAAAAATATTTAGAGAGAACAAACTTAATTGAAACAGCTCCTTTGCAACATACTTAATCTTAAATGATGTACATGAGTAACATATACCTTTGGTAACTATTTAAACAAATTAAGCTGAAAACATTGATGGTAATTTCATGCACAGAGGATGATTGCTAGTGTCTCAGATCTCAGTTCCCAAGGTTAAATTCAACACTTAAAGCCTGTCTGTACTAGTTTGGCCAGGAGGGATTAGACCACCCGGCAAGGTCACTGACAGGTGGCTATCTTGTCAACTCAGCTCTCAATTAACATTTTTTTAAAGAGGATCACGAGGGACCAAAGGGCACAGCTTTGGCATTGTTTTCTATATAGAGGGAGCAAGTAGCTACAAGTAGTACAGTGGGGTTTTAAATTACAACAGTTTGCTTGAGTTGTTGAAAGGCTACATGCTTTTACTGAACTACGAAATGTTTCAGAAGAACTTACAATTTATGATCAATCGTCCGGCAGCACTACGTTTGGCTCCCTCAGAGTTGGTTGCTACACAGACATAATTCCCTATGTCACTTGACTTGGGCTAGATGAGGAGGAAGAGAAGAATATTCGCATGAACGAAGGATCAGTTGTATCATCTACATCATCACTACCACAATCATTACTACTACCATTATTGCCATCACTCGCAATGATTCACTACCATCTTTTTGATTGGCAACATCTTAAAAAGTACTTGGCCACTCTCAATGAAACTTCAAGTGTAATCTTGTAGTAGTATCCCCTAACTGTCCTGTGAATTTCAAAATGATTTAAATGAAAACTCACCATCACCACCACCACCACCATCATCACCACCACCAGCATCATCATCCCCACCCCCACTACCATCCCACCATCACCATCATCACCATGCATCATCCTCATCCTCATCATCATCATCATCATCATCATCATCATCACCACCATCATCACCACCACCACCATCATCACCACCACCACCACCACCATCATCACCACCATCCAATTTACCTGTGATATAACCAGGTTTCCATCTGTCAGTATTCTCACTCTAATCCCATCTTCTACCACCGTTTGTCCGTTCCTCTCCCAGCTAACCTCCGGCTCCGGGTGCCCACGAGGAGGGGAGCACTCCAACACCACCGCCTCCCCAAGCAGAGCCATGGTGTCGCTGGGTTCTTGACGGAAATCCCCTCTCAAATCTGTATAAAAAACAAAATATGGTAACCGATTGTTAGTTAAATTGATCTAATTTTCATATGTGTATTTTCTTTCCAATTATTTGTGATATTTCCTTTTAACATTACGATAAAACACAACCTCAGAATAGTCAAATTTGAAATAAATTAAACTTTGAAATAAAATTTATTGATTCAAATTAATTCAAACTGATTTGTTTCCTGCACTCGCAAACAGTCATAATCTTTATGTGACTCTCTTCTCTCTCTCTCTCTCTCCTCTTCCTTTTGCTATCTCTATCTTCTCTCTTCATCTCCTCTTTCTGTTTTCTCTCTCTCTCTATCTCCTTTTCCTATTGTTATCTCTATCTTCTCTTCACTATCTCTATCTTCTCTCTCCCCTCCATCATACAAACCTCAAACAAACTTCAATCCATATTTTCCATTTAACTGTTGCATACATTTCAGGCTTGTCTCTCTTTTTTATCTTGTTTTTGTATATTCATAAATCAGATCCGATGGATCCTGTTCAACGATTCATAATTCATCATATTTTTTCACTTCCAATCCATCAAGGAAATTAAATACGATATCCCGTAACACTCCTCTCTTTAAAATTCCATATCACTCGTCTCAAAATCATTTGATGACGTAGAAGTGATCGGGCGACGAGACGCAAGCAGCGCACATTTTCCCACCTCTCTTGCTTATATGCTGTTTTATTTTCTATAAATAAAATCGATTTGGAAAGAACATGCTGTTTTCTATGGCAATGGATGTCAATACTTTTTGGAATGTGTGAGAAAAATGTGAAATATGAAGATTGGGAAGTTTATCTTAAAAAAGCAATCAATTTTTGAGGAGACATCCTCTTGCTAGTTGGTGTAAATTTTGATGTTGGCATGCGCCATCTGACAAGAAGATCTCTCTTTAGTTTTATTGCAAGCTATGGAGAGATAGTGGGCAGAAATGAAATAGCAGGAAGAAAATATGAGAGAAATAGAAGGGACAGACAGAGAGATAGAAAGAGAGAGGAAGGAAGAGGAGAGGAGGATGGATGGATAAGAAGAAAGAGAGAGAGAGAGAGGGAGAAGGGGAGAGAGAGAGAGAGAGTATTATACATGTTCCAACTAAAGACATTCTTCTATCCATCCATCAATCCTTCATTGCATCCATTCATCAATCCATCCATCTCTTTCTCCATCAAAATTACTTATCAATCAATTCTTTAAACCAACTTCCCTCCTTCTATCCAACTTCCCCTACCAATCCATCCGTCCAATCTATCCATCCATCTATTTTAGATTCATCCATCACATTTCCTTCAATCAATTCCTAAATCCAACCTCACTCATTCCATCCATCTATCCTTCCATCCCTCCATCCATCCCTCCATCCATCCATCCCTCTCTCACCGCTACTTTTATTGGGTTTGTAATAAGGAGGGGACACGAGACGTCTCCCGGAATCCGACAGACGATCCCTCGCGATCGATTCCACCGGATTGATCGCGGGTGACAGACAAAGCGCAACTTTATCCACCGAGCCTGATGCCAGCCTGCTTGAGCATGCACAAGTGTCCGTCTTCTTCCAGCGGTGTCAACACTCGGCCTCAAAAACATTGCTCTTTCTTTTCCCCTAAATACATCGCGATTTAGGAGTCACGGGAGATTAAAATATCTGTCCCGCATATTTACCAACTCGGCCAAAAACTGTTGGAACGTTGGCAGAAAGTAAATTAACATAAATGTCTGGGAGAAAACAAGATTAAGTGTCATTACTGCCAATGTACTAAAAGTCTCCTTATTAACAATTTGTTTTTCTTCTCCTCTTGTTTACGTATAAAACCTTTCTGGTCCAAAAAAGACAAATTATATCTGTAACATTGAGATTTATTATTAATGGATATTAAGCATTTATACTGTACAACATTTGTTATTATGCTAAGTTGAAGATATTCTAAGTGCTTGTATGGCCTTAGAAAATGTTAGAACATTTAAGAGAATTGGAAAAATTTATGTAATTAAAGGCAGTATAAATTCATTTTTGCCTGAGCAATATTCAACAGGTATCATAACTGCAACCTTGTTTAAGCCTGTATTTGAGTATGGACATTACTAGAAATGTTAACACTTTTTGAATAAGCCCTGTTAAACCAAGTGATAAGAGATTCTCATACATACTAAACTTAGGCAAATTAAAACAATTTTTTTGTTGATGACATCTTATGATTGCTGAATTTTCTCTTTCACCCATGAAAACAAATAAAAGCAGAAAAATGAGAGGAAAAGGTCAGTGAAAGTCTGAGCAAAAATCGATGAAAAACAAGGAAAGTGATGAATTTTTGAAGGTGCAATCTACCAAAGACTAATTGGCATCTCTGTGATGTATCTTGCAAGCTCTGCTCCCATTCGCCTGTCCTAAAAACAACTTCAAAAATTTACAGCACTGTAAAAGGTTAAGCAATTCAGAAGAAACCTAGGTAATTACATCTAACAACAGAACATTTAACTGTCTAAACTCTGTACACTTCCAATAACCCTACACTTGAGTAAACCTCCAAGATTGTGTTTCACTTCTTGCCCTCCCAAACCACAGAGGGCAGTGTTGAGCGCCACTTAATCAAATCCCAATAAAGTCCAATAAACATGGGCTAATCGCGGGAGAAGAGAGCCGTAATTATTACTTCGTCGGACGACAAGTTTGCGATGGCCTGTTGATTGCCTTACGGAGCTGGCGGCAGGCGCTCTGACATGCTTCTCGTGATATTTTGTTTCTAAACAGGACTGAAAGCCGATGACTGGCCATTTTAAAGTGAAAAGAGGCAAGGAAATTGTGATGTGGGGGAAGAGAAATTGCTTATCCCAGCTCAATTTATAACCTATTCTGCACAAGCATGAATATATTAAAGGCACTCACTAGTTGATTCCTCTTAAAAAAGATTTAACATTTTGAATTCATGTCAAATGGGGAAAAACTGGCAGTCTTTGGAAAAAGGAATATATAAAATACTCTGTGATCTTCCTGTTAATGCTATAGTAAAATGATAAATAAACCTCAACAGTTCAAGCAATAGGAACTTTTCCCATATTTGAAGTTTCAAGTATTCATCACAAATACATTTTAAGATTATCTTTAATGCATCTTCCTTGGGAGTATATGTGTAAATGAATTTTGATGATTGTATTTTTTAAAGAAAGAAATTCCATCTATTCTTAGTCCTTATTAACCACCAATAGTTGGGGAAGGATTCGCGGCCAAAGGCAAGAAAGAAGGGGGGTGGAGGGTTCAGGTGTAACAATAGCATCTGGGAATGAAAAATGTTTCCTCAACTATAAAGTACTTAAAATATATGTATATGGACAGACAAGAAGAAACAGGAAAATATAAGACAGGTGAAAAATTGGGAAATGTGAGCAATTTGTAATAACAAGAGGAACTTTGTACACTATTCACTCAGGCTCTTTTATTTTCATCAACAATATCAATAAATGATTGCTCTATGTTTCAATAGTTTGTCTTTATTTTAGAAGTGATTAAATTACATTCAGCTGTTCAGGAGCTCTAGAGTATAAGAATTGACCCTCTTTTCCAGGTCTCAGAAGGAGTAGGGGTCATTTCTTCTTTGAAGTTATTTTCAAGTCGAGTGTGTAATTGTGCTGTAAGGCAACATCTACCCTTAATCAAATAAGAATCAACGATGCTTTAACGTCTAAGATGCGAGCGAGGAATACAGTTATGGTAGATTCATATACATGTAGATGTAAAGAAATGAAAGATGGGTAGATAGACCAGATGAAGAGAGTAGAATTGGAAAAAGATAGTATGTGAGCATTGAAAAGGAAAGACAAAGGATGTGAGAAAGAAAGAGGAAGAAAAAGAGAAATAGGAAAAGAGAAAAAGAAAAGAGTAGGAGAAAGAAAAAATAAATGAGAAAAAGATAGGCTAAGAAATTTCAATAAAGAAAGAGAAATAAAAAGTGAAAGAAGAGAGAGAGAGAGAGAGAGAGAGAGAGATAGGAACAGGAGAGACAAAGAAACCAAGAAATAAAGAAGAAAAAGAGAAATAGGAAGAGAGGAAGAGGAAGAGAGAAGAGAGAGAGGGGAAGAGAGAGGGGAAGAGAGAAGAGAGAGGGGAAGAGAAAGAGAGAGAAAGAATTTAAAAAGTAAGACCAGGAAAAAATTAATGGAAAAAATAGAAAGAGCAGGAGAAAAAAAGAAAGAGCAGGAGAAAGAAAGAAAGAAAGAAAGAAAAAGAGATAGACAGAAAGATAGGAAAAGAAAGAAAAAGAGTAAAAGGAAGAGGAAGAGATAGAAAGAGAAAGAGAGAGAGAGATAGGAAAGAGAGAAGTAAGACTGTGAAGGAATGTATAGCATCCTCATATTAGCTTGGAAAACTGATCTGGAGGGCAAACCGCGCCGCGCCAGCTCGCCTCGTAACCATCCCGTATTCAGCTGGGCAGGTGGCGCAATCGGCGGTAACAAATCGCCGAAACTGTAGAAGGAATTAAACGAGCTATTACAAACACGGCAGCGCTGCGAGGGTGAACTTTAGGGGCGCGACACGGGGCAACTCGAGCCGCTGAGGGTACTAATAAAGGATGGGCGGATGTGCAACAGTACCTCACTACAAGTCAATTACAACTTCAATGTGGTTTGTGGAGAATTTAAAGGGATACTATGCCTTAAGTGAAACACAGAGATGGAGATAGACACGTATCTCTCTTCTTTCTTTGGAAGATAGAAGAAACTGAGGAGAAGAGAAGAAACTGACTCTACCGTCCATATCACACATTGAAATGAGATATGAATTGCAGATTGTACTTTTTATTAACTCAGCCCATGGAATTGAGGGCAAAATGAATCAAGTATTACTTTTCAAATTGGCAATGTTTATATTTTTCATTGTAACTTGAAAAGTCTGTCAACTTAGAACTTTTCGGCTTATCAAAAGTTAATCGCTAGAAAGGTGTTAACTTGGCATTTTTTTCCAACTCCAAATAGACTATCTAAAACTAATTGAAACCTCCTACTGCTAAGTGATCATTTACATGGGTAAACGAAGAAAAGAATTCTACTTTAGTAATATTCATACTTGTCATGCAAGCATTTACAGTCTTTTTTCCCAAATAACTAGGTGGATCTAAGCTCTCTTATCTGTCATGCTTATTCCCCACTGAATAAAGCTTACCCTTTACATCACAAATGATTTTGATCAATTTTTAACTTAAAAAAAGGGGTTGGTTTGTGCTTTGTTTTCCCAACTCCCAGATTGAAATGGAGACAAATGGCAAACATTTGTATCGATTTGCGATGGAATTGAGACGAATGCTTTGGAGGAATTGAATGGGCATCTTTTGTCATCAAGGACATCGTTGAAAATAAATAGTTTGCTTTGGTAATGCAAAGGCAATCTGTAAAAGCTTGTCCTTCCCCAAACAGACAAAGTTCATGTATTAATGGTGATATTCAAAAGTGAAAAAAGGGACTGTTAAAAATTATACTTCATACATTCAGACCTTTATATATATAGGCGACTAAAGGTAGGTAATGATAGAAAAGCAGCCTTTAAAAAAAGGATGTTAGTGATGTTCCTCTTATAGAGGTTTAAGGTGGTCTTTAAAGACAGGTGGTCACTAATAGACTCAAA